>NC_090832.1:61302500-61609464 GCF_028021215.1 Eschrichtius robustus | reverse complement strand
GAGCAGCAATAGGAACGCCAATAGTTGGGAGAATTGTGTCTAGGCCTCTTGAATATACTGAGATTGCCCAAGCTCTGGAGAAGGACTTTGCATAGTCCATTAGCCGTTGCCCAAGCTCTGGGGAAAGACTTTGCATAGTCCATTAGCCTCGACCCAGCTTGATTTTTTGTCCTGCATCTGAATTTGTCCTTCTTAGAGTGAATCTCAGATGTGCTTAGGCATTTCACCCAGTTTTTGTTGACAAAAGTGTTTGTTCAACACACATAAGGGAGGAGTAGGAGATAAAATTATAAACTTTAGTACTTCCTTGTTCCTAGCTAAATTCTCTTCCTTGACTTTAATCTACATATGCTTATGTGGTAGGCTGAGTAATGGCTCCCCAAAGATAACTGCCATATCCTGTGAATATGTCACCATACATGGCAAAATGGACCAAGCAGATGTGATTAAGAATCTTGAGATGGGGAGATCATCCTGGATTATCTGACTGGGCCAATGTAATCACAAGGGTCCTTTTAAGAGAGAGGTAGGAAAGTCAGAGAAAGAGATTGGGAGAGGCTACCCTGCTGGCCTTGAAGATGGAGGGAGGGACCATGAGCCAAGGAATGCAGACATCCTCAAGAACCTAGAAAAGGCAAGGAAACAAAATTTCCCCTTAGAACTTCCAAAGGGAATCAGCCCTGCCAACACTTTGACTTTAGCCCAGTTAGACAGATTTTGAACTTCTTACCTCTAGAACCGTATGACAGTACATTTGTGTTATGTTAAGCCACTAAGTTTCTGGTAATTTGTTATAGCAGCAATAGGAAACTAATAGTTTATTACATACCTTTATCTGACATTTGTTTTGCTGTCCAATTTGTCTCACCGATAACAATTTTGTTGCTTTATTGTTGCTTTTCCTTGAATACTTCTCTGCTAGTGGGCCAGCACATTTATTTCTTCTGAGCTTCAAATTCCTCGGTAACAAAGGAATTACCTAGGAGGTGAGTGACTGATGGGGCTGTATTGAGGTAAATGAGATAAGTCCAGTAAAGTACTTCACGCAGTGTTTGATGTAGGGTAGGTGTGAAATGAATGCAGTTGCTATCTCTTCATGAAATTCTGGTAAACTAATTGTTGGGTTTTTTCTCACAGTATTGGAGAAATCCAGTAGCTGTTTTGAATATTAATGGCTCACAGGATAGAAGTTTATTTAGGATTTAGATTAATAATTGCTTAGTGCTTATAACAATTCTTTTTGATCCATTTTGAATTTCATTTAAAAGATATTTTGATTTTGAATTCTTTTGGGGGTAAAATATTATTCATGGCCATGTCTACACTGTGCAAACTAAACTAGCTAAAGTTTAGCAGAGCACTCTTTTTTTTTCAAAATTTTCCCCCTTCTGCCCCATTTTGAGTGTTTTTCTACACACACACACACACACACACACACAACGCACACACATAAACACACAGTGTCTACTTATAGTCTGCAATACAGTTAGTGCCCTATGTAGAAAGATGCTGTGAGGCTTAAATGAGAATGCAGGTGAGATATTTGGTCTACTCTTTAGGAATATAATGTAAATTGTTGATACATCTGTTGTACTGACAAGGTTTTGAGCTGCTTGGGGAAAGATGTATATTATATCTTTGGATCCCTAAGGCCTTACAAGATTTGTTAAATAAATTACTAAATAAAAGTTGGAAACTTAGAGAGGAGCAATGAAAAAGAGTTGGAGAAAAGGAAAAGAAAGAACCAAATCTGGTAGTTATTTGGTTAGCTTCTCCCACTGTTTGCCTCAGAAATGTCTCGCGATCTCTGCATTTGAACCCCTAGCCCCCAAACTACATTGTTAATGTGTGAACAGACTCTAAACCCTCAGTCATATGAACCAGTCTTAGTAACTCTGACTGTCCAACTAACTAGGGCTGACAAATAAACCTTCTCTTTCCCTATATTAGTTTCCTATTGCTGCCTTAACAAATTACCATCAACTTAGTACCTAAAACAACACAGATTTGTTATTTTACAGTTTTGTAGGTAGGAAGTCCAGTACAGATTTCACCAGATGAAAATCAAGGTGTTGGAAGACTCTGTTCCTTCCTGGAGGTTCTAGAGGAGAATCTGTTTCCTGCTCATTTGAGTTGCTGGCAGAATTCAATTCCTTGTGGTTGTGGGACCGAGACCCCCATTTTCTTTCTTTTTTTCCTTTTTTCCTTTCTTTACTTCTTTCTCTTTTTTTAATGGAAGCAAAGATAAGGAGTGTTATGGGAGAATCATGTAGAAAATTGACAATCAGAAATTTTTTTTGAAAATTTCATACTATCCCCAGGGGAAGATTTTACTAGCCCTATGAGGAAAGGAAGGCTCAGAGAAGTGTAGTAACTTGATTTAGGACACACAAAGGCCAGAGTCGAGCTCATTGGTCTGACTGTTGAGCTCACTCTATCAACCTCTCACTATTATATTTGCTGCTCTCTGGATGCGTAGGAACCCCAGGCTGCCCCCAGTTTCTGGTATAAGTATGTCCCAAATATTGCATGGAGGTAAATGGCATGGGACTTTTTTTTAACCTTTTGACCCCCTTCACCCATTTCTCTCATCCCCCTACCCCTCACCTCTTGTAATCACCAATCTGGTCTCTGTATCTATGCACTTGTTTTTGTTTGTTTTTTTACATTCCACATGTAAGAGAGATCATATGGTATTTTTCTCTGGCTGACTTATTTCACTTAGCATTATAGCCTTGAGGGCATTATTGTTGACTGTCAGCTGAAGCCCATTTTCATCTTCTAAAGGCGACCTACATTCCTTGGCTTTCTGTCCCCTTCCCCGTCTTCAAAGCCTGCAATGGCAAGCTGAATCCTTCTCATGTTTCAAACCTCTCCTTATTCTTCATATCATCTCTCTGACCCACTCTTCTGCCTTTCTCTTCCAATTTCAGGGAGTCGTGTTATTATGTTGGGCCCACCTGGATAATCCAGGAAAATCTCTACATCTAAAGAGCCTTAACTGAATCACAACTGAAAAGTACCTTTAAGATACCTTTAAGTGCCTTTAAGATAATGTATTCACAGGTTCCAGAGATTAAGAGGTAAATGTCTTTAGGGGCCCATTATTCCCCCTACCACAGTCGATAACTGACAGCTTTTGTCTGTATTATAGTTGTTCCACATCTTGTTTTCTAATTTGTGCAATATTATTTTCAGTCTCTCTCTAAGCCTCAGTTATCCAGTCTCAGAACTTTATTAGGCATTTGATTCAAATCTTTTGTTAACTTAGCTCTTCTGCAATATAAAGTCATTTTTCTCCCAATTTGTTTCAATTCAATTCAATTCAATAAGAATTTATTGTCTACTGAAAACATTCCTGGTATGATAAGGTAAGGTATGGAGTTTGTAATCTGCTTTAGAGATAAGATGTATTCATATGAGACAGAGAAAAATGCAAGAGAGAATGTAATCACCATGGGTATGTGACAGACAAGGGTGCTAAAAGGGGAAGATTAGCATGCATGGTGGGATTAGGAAAGTAAGGTTGTGATTTTGCCTGGCTAAAGTCACTTACAAGATGTGATTTAAGGAACAATGGTCAGATCTTTCTGTTTCAAAATATCTCCCTATATAGCTTGAAATGTTTGCTTCACTTTGTCACTATTATATCCATTTAGCTTAAAAAGCATCCTCTTTTACCAAGCCATCCTGTAGAACTCTTGCTCAGGGAATATATATTCTTAACTGTTCTTAATTGAATACTGCATATCCATCCTTGTACTTTAGTCTGAATCAACTTTCTATAGACTTTTAAATTTGTTGTCCTAGTATCTGAGAGGGTTTCTAGCACCAGGCATTTTGGGACCTCAATAGCATGTAAGTGGAGTAAATCAGGAGCAGGTGGGGACAAGTCTTGGAAAACTGAGCCAGGACCCCTATTACTCTCTCATGATGCCCCTAAGAGAGATTAACATGGCAGTGGGGCTGACTCCCATAGATTGTGGCCAGAAGTCCATATTCCAGTGTTCAAGGGGAAGTAGTTCAAGTCTGAGACAAACAACCATTAATATCACAGAAGCTCTTAAAATGATAAGTAGGGATCGAGCCATAGAAGTATCTGGAGAGAGTAGAAAATTATAGTCAGGTAGGGGTAGCTTGTTTCTGGGAGAACAGATCCAGATAGAACCTGAACCTCATCTAGGGTCCAGCTGCATTAAGGAGACAAGAGGTAGGCAATTATTTGGATCCCAGGCAAATGGACCAGAATTTAGGATAGGGAGCTTGAATATAAAGTGGAAAGCATGGCCAAAGGCCAGAAATAGAGACTTGGTATGAATGGTGAGACAAAGGTTCCAGCCTGGGGCTTGGGATCACTGTGGTCAGGGAAGACATGAGCTTCTGCTGACAGACAAATTCCAGACCTTTGGGACCATAACTCTAATATTCAGTCAGGCCTCATTCTCATTGGCTCAGGCAGAACAGGGCTCACTGATTGTTGTTTTTCATGGGCCTGCACCTGGCCATGGGTATTGTAGGTCCCGATTGTCAGCCTGTGGGGAATTGGATGAGCACAGTTGGTCTCTGCAGTGCTAAGAACACTTCCATGGAAATTTGTTCCACCTGTGTTGTGGAGTCTGTCTAATGCCAGATGACTTCAGGCACAGTTGAATTAAACAAGTTGTTTGCTTTTACTATAGTGTTATTCCAAATCTGGACACTGGTCATTATTTGGTCATTTTGTTAATTTTCTAAGTTAAAAATTTAGATTGAGTTTTGGCAGAATAGGTGAAATTCTAATAATCCATTCTCTCTGAGGTTAAAATGAGAGGGAGTGAGTTCCCTGAGACTTGAGGAATTCAAACATTCATTAGATGACCACTTGGCAGACGTGATACTAAGGCTAAACAGGTGACATTTAAAGGTCCCTTCTAATCCTAAAATCCTATCTAAATAAGGATAATGTAAAATATCTAGACGTCATAGTTTATTGAATACCTGGCTTCTTTTAAATTTTAGAAAAACACATTAATTAGAAAAGAGATATTAAAAGGGATAATTTTCATTAAGCATGCTTGGTTATTTTAAATTACTTTCTTCAATTTAAAATCCCCTTAATACACTGATTACTTATTAGATAAACCAATAATTTTCATTTGTAGTAAAATGAAAATTTATGCATAAATATTTAAATGTTACACATAGTCATATCCATTGAGGATCCTTTTTTTTTTTAAAGCATAAAATCCATACTGGTATATTTTATTACAAAGTTGTTTATTTTAATGCTAGTTGCACTGAATTTCAATGGACTTTTTAATTGCAATTAAGCTCACAGTTTTCAAAGTTCTTTTAGAAGAAGGGCCTATCTGTATTTAAGATGTGTGTTGCCTTAGGTAGTGCTGTCACCCAATCTCTGCTGTGTCTGGCAGGCAGTCTGTGAAGAAACAAGTCCACAAAAATGGTGTGTGATTTGGGGGTTGGTGTCTATATCTAGGAATGAGATACGGTGGGAGAAGGTAACTTTTTTTTTTAAAATTAATTAATTAATTTATTTATGGCTGTGTTGGGTCTTCGTCTCTGCGCGAGGGCTTTCTCTAGTTGTGGCAAGCGGGGGCCACTCTTCATCGCGGTGCGCGGGCCTTTCACTATCGCGGCCTCTCTTGTTGCGGAGCACAGGCTCCAGACGCGCAGGCTCAGTAATTGTGGCTCACGGGCCCAGTTGCTCCGCGGCACGTGGGATCCTCCCAGACCAGGGCTCGAACCCGTGTCCCCTGCATTGGCAGGCAGATTCTCAACCACTGCGCCACCAGGGAAGCCCAAGAAGGTAACTTTTGGTACCTTCATTTTAAGCCTAGAATCACAGAATTTACATGCTTCAAAAGTTTTTAGTGACAACCCTCATACCTCATTTTACAGATGAGGAAACAGCCACAGTGAGGTTGAGTGGCTTATCTATTCATATATTGCACTTAGCAGTTCTCCCAGCTCCTTTACGTTCAGTTTGACCCTGACAGCCCATTCAATTATTACTCTTCTTTTAAAGAAGAGGAGAGATCGAGTGAATTGGGCAAGATCACACAGTCAGTGGATGGGGGTCCTGCTGCCTCCACTTGTGATGCTGGAATATAGCCTTGCGCAGTACTTTTTTCCATCCTTATTTCTCTGGTGACTACAAGGTGATTAAATCAAACCTTATTCATCTGAGGGTAGGTAAAATAAAGTTACAACATACCCCATTCGTTGCAAAACAGTGTAAGATTTGGAAGTGCTGAAAATAGCTTTTTCCTAAGGAATTTACTAAACTTATCATGTGTAGTTTATATTTTATAAATAATATTAGATACCAATCACATGTATTATTTTGATATTTACAGGTTTCATAATACTTAGCATTTTAAAAACAGATTGCTTTTTATATAGTAATATTTGATTTATTGCCTTATAATCATTGTTTTTGATGAACATTGACATATATATTTGAACATTCTGGAGCAGAAACTTTGTAATGATGCCAGTCAAAAGTTATTCTCAGAATTTTAATTTTATAATGTTGTACATTGTAAATAATTACATTTATTTCTTTTGATCTCTATGTGTTGATCTTTAAAAATATTCTTAACTATCTGCCTAAAGCTGGTTGTAGGCAGGACTTTTGATTGCAGTCTTCTCACACCTTGTGTCCTAAGAAGTCACTTTTCTCTTACTTTTCTTGAAGCCCAGATGTGAAGATCCTGCAGTTTTTCCGTTGCAATGCAAGAAGAGCTTCTTAGCATAGGGAAGATGCTTCAAAGCCACTTTCCCTCGATGTCCATGACTGTGTCTGTAACTCACTGCTGAGCTCTTCACAACATGCTACCTGTTCTAATCTTTCAACATCCCAGAGACCTAAGCATTGCAATATGATTGCCATTCTGTAAATGGGGAAACTGAGGTTCTGAGAGGTTGAGTGCAAAAACCATTCAAGATATCCTTTTTCTACCACAACAAACTTATTTTATTATATTTCCTTTTGAAAGAGAGAGAGAGAGAGAGACAGAATAAACGTAAGATCAACAGTGGCCCTTTACATTTGTATAGCACTTTAGAAATTTCTCTTTATTTTTCTAGCCCACTGTGTGTTATGTGTGTATTACAGTGTTCTCTAGAGGACTAATGTGATAATGATAATAGTAATATTTGTTAAAAACCTGCTATATGGCAGACACTGTGCTAAGTGTTTCATATACTTTATCTCATTTCATCCTCACAGCAGCCGTATGAAGTAGAAGTTATTATCCTCATTTTTAAGATGAGAAAATGAGGCTTAGAGAGATTAAATGGCTTGCCCAAGGTTACTGCTGTTTAAACCAAGCAATCTAACTGCATATTCCAATACCCTAACCAGTCTGCTCTGCTGCTTGCACTGTACCTAAGGCTCTTATTTTTTACCTACTAAAGTTTCTTCTCTTTTATGAAGGGGTTGCAGGGGAGTGACTTCTGCACTAGCACTGCGCTGTTAAGAACTGCTGCTACTGACCAGTGTGCTCAAAATTTAGTGGGTATAAATATTATCTGAGTTGTTTCCTAAGGAAAATGGTACTAGACATTGCTGAAATTTTCATACTAACCTAATTGATGTAAGATTTAAATGTGAATTAGAGTTGCTTAGTGGGTAAACCCCCAAATTTGATATTGTCAACAAATGTCTAAGTAAATAATCATCTCTTGACAATTTTTTATATGAAAACAGATTTTATGATGTCAGTTGCTTTCAGCAAGCTGTGTGGTGCCTATTCTATGTAATTAATACAATCATGGGATATAATCCAAAAGGGTCTTTACTTTTGTCTTTCTGCCCCTTTAAATTTCTCCAGTGGCATTAGCTTGTCTGCTTAATGGATGGAAATATGTGGTCAATTCTATGGCTTTTCTGTTCTCTCTCCCAGGCTCCTACATTGTGGAGCTTGAGAAACCTCCACACTGTTTTCCACAGTGGCTGCACCAATTTACATTCCCACCAGAAGTGTACAAGGGTTCCCTTTTCTCCACATCTTCGCCAATGTTTGTTATTTGTGTTCTTTTTGATGATAGTCATTCTGACAGGTTTGAGGTGATATCTCATTGTGGTTTTGATTTTCATTTCCGTGATGATTAGAAGTGTTGAGCATCTTTTCATATGTCTTTTGGCTGTCTACATTTCCTCTTTGGAAAAATGTCTATTCAGTTTTTCTGCCCATTTTTTAACCAGGTTGTTTGTTTTTTTGATGTTGAGTTATATGAGCTGTTTATATATGTTGGATATTAATCCCTTATTGGTCATATCATTCGCAAATATTTTCTCCCATTCAGTAGGTTGTCTTCATTTTGTTGATGGTTTCCTTTGCTGTGCAAAAGCTTTTACGTTTAATTAGCTCCCATTTGTTTATTTTTTCTTTTATTTCCTTTACTTTAGGAGACAGATCCAAAAAATATTGCTCCAATTCATGTCAAAGAGGGTTCTGCCTATGTTTTCCTCTAGGAGTTTTACAGTATTGGGGTCTTACATTTAGACTTTTAATCAATTTTGAGTCTATTTTTGTATATGGTGTTAGAGAATGTTCTAATTTCATTCTTTTACATGTAGCTGTCCTGTTTTCCCAGTACCACTTATTGAAGAGACTGTCTTTTCTCCATTGTATATTCTTGCCTCCTTTGTCATAGATTAATTGACCATAAGTGCATGGGTTTATTTCTGGACTCTCTATCTTGTTCCATTGATCTATGTGTCTGTTTTTGTTCCAGAACCATACTGTTTTGATTACTGTAGCTATGTAATATAGTCTGAAGTCAGGGAGCATGATTCCTCCAGCTCTGTTCTTCCTTCTCAAGATTGCTTTGACTATTCGGGGGCTTTTGTGTTTCCATACAAATTTTAAAATTATTTGTTCTAGTTCTTTGAAAAATGCCATTGGTATTTTGATAGGGATTGCATTGAATCTGTAGATTACCTTGGGTAGTATGGTCATTTTAACATTTACAATCTTTTAAAATACATAAATGAATCTGTTCCTTTATGAGCAAGATTGTCTTTTCTCCCACTGACCTCTTGCCAGTGTAGAGAAGTCTGTGGGTTGATTTGGGGTTTGGTAGTATTTTTAGGTCTCTAAGTCCAAAGAATAAGATCATGGAGCCAAGCAACAGTTACAAAGTAGGTAGAACCGCTTTATTATTACCTAGTGAACTGGACCCCCCCTTATATACCACTTTATGTCATCTTAGCTCCATTTTTTCCTCCATTCACTGCTGTAGTGGCCAGGTCCACACAGACTTTGACCAGATTTATATAGGTATAGCCTGACAGTGCCTCAGCCAGGGCCAGTTCCTTCTTTTTTCCCATCTTTTGTTTCTCTGACTACCTTAGAACTGCTGGGCTCTCATGCATGATCAACCAAAAGAATGGAGGCAAAGGAGTTAATGCCCATGGGGCCACTTGGCTAATAGAGAATATACCAGGTAGATAAATGTTTCTTCCTTTTCAATGCCAGGTGGGCAGTTCTGAAATGCATGTCCATAAAGCTTCTCATAATCTGTTTTTTTTTTATAAATTTATTTTATTTTATTTATTTTATTTTTGGCTGCGTTGGGTCTTTGTTGCTGCATGTGGGCTTTTCTCTGGTTGTGGTGAGCAGGGGCTACTCTTCGGTGCGGTGTGCGGGCTTCTCATTACGGTGGGTTCTCTTGTGAAGCACGGGCTCTAGGCACGTGGGCTTCAGTAGTTGCGGAGCGTGGGCTCAGTAGTTGTGGCCCACGGGCTCTAGAGCGCAGACTCAGTAGTTGTGGCGCATGGGCTTAGTTGCTCCATGGCATGTGGGATCTTCCCGGACCAGGGATCCAACCCGTGTCGCCTGCATTGGCAGGTGGATTCTTAACCACTGCGCCACCAGGGAAGCCCTCATAATCTGTTTTGAACTGAGTAATTATTGCCCATAGAGGTTTTCAGCTAGATAACACATCTTTGTAATGACTTTGCCTTCTTCCCCACAGATTCCTCCATCCCTCACTACTATTCTCTGAGATCAATTCCCAAATAAACTACCTGCCTGCAAGCCTTTTTCTCAGGCTTTCAGAGTGACCCAGGCAAAGACTAATTACCAATACTAATCCTTCTCATTTTCTGTCTCTTGAAGATTGGTGTAAACCCAGAGATTAAAAGTTATAAATTCTATGAAATTGGCATGTCTACAAAGAGTAATGCCTGTATTTGTTGGCTTCAGTTGAATAATTTGACACCAAGAATTGAAATTGCTCATAAGTAATTCATGAATATGGGCAATAGGAGCTGAAATACCACCAAGCTGTCATCCTTTCTTGGAAGCAGAGGACTGGACTAAATAAGTTCTTTGAGAAACAATGAGGATTTCAGTGACTTTTATCAGAGGGAGGCACTTTCTTTTTGGCTCAGGAAGGTATCAGAAAGGCTTGTCATTTATCTGGGCTCACAAGTAGCTATACACCAAGGGGATGCCTTAGAGTTTGTTTAATTTAAAAGTGATATATTCTTTCCACAATTCAGAGTTGTCCTAGGTGATAGTGATGCTAATGTCACTTCCACCTGGCTTTGTGCTACACAGGAGAAGCCGAACAAATGTTTTCCCATTCTTAGTCTCAGAAACTCCTGTAGTTGTACGATAAGGTAGTCCATCGTTCCTAAACACTCTTCTACGGACTGTAGCAAAATCATTGAGGAAGCTTTTCTAAAATACGTGGTTCTAAGTTCTGGAGATTTGGATTAGTTCTGGAGTTTGGGCAATGGTAGGCTGGAGCTGGCCTGTCTAGCTTGTGAGAGCCCATTGTTCACCTCTCTCTGCCTTGAGTGACTTCGTGTTAGTAGCTTGAAATCAACTCTAGTGAGTATTTATTCTATGGAAATTGGCAAATGCTTAAAATCAGAGATTTTTTTTCCTCCTAGAGAGCTGGTGTCAAACATTTATTAGCACATCACTGGCCTGGGGCCAAGGAACCAGTATAACCTCTCACTCAGATAAGGAATTTAGGAGTGTGTAGTATTTTTTAAAAATTAATTAATTAATTAATTAATTTTTGGCTGTGTTGGGTCTTCGTTTCTGTGCGAGGGCTTTCTCTAGTTGCGGCAAGCAGGGGCCACTCTTAATCGCGGTGCGCGGGCCTTTCACTGTCGCGGCCTCTCTTGTTGCAGAGCACAGGCTCCAGATGCGCAGGCTCAGTAGTTGTGGCTCACGGGTCTAGTTGCTCCGCGGCATGTGGGATCTTCCCAGACCAGGGCTCGAACCCGTGTCCCCTGCATTGGCAGGCAGATTCTCAACCACTGCGCCACCAGGGAAGCCCGAGTGTGTAGTATTTTCATTTTTGATTTAATATGGACTATTGACATGGCAGTACTATTAGCCCTTTATCACTTTTTTTGGCAAATATTTTAAAGGTATATCTGTTAACATTTTTTATTTAAAATAATATTATTGAAATTACTTTAACAAATTGCCAGTTTTGACTATATATAATTACAAGTTTGACCAATTTGTGCTGTAACAACTAATGTAAATGACCTCCTATTTGGCACCGCATTGGGTTTTCTAAAGGAAAATGAACGATTCCATATTAATTTAATTTCGTATGTGAATTATACAAAAATTAAAATTAAAATTATTATACAAAATTAAAATATTTATCTGGTTTGGTGTAATCATAGTTCTTAAACTGTTTTAATGGAACCTTGGAGTATCATTAGTCTCCTGATTATTATAATTTAACAAATGATTGCTATACTAAACCAAATGGTTACCATGGCAGGATTTCATCTGGAGTCTGGAGATAGGAAGGGTGGCTCATTAGAGTGGGGTTCTTATTTCTCCTCCCTATTGGTACCTCTAATTGTTAAACATTAAACATGGTGACACTGGAGAATTCAGTACCTATTTATAAAGAGGACAGTGATTCTCAAGACAATACCTATATTTCTGTACCTGGCAACAGTGATTTAAAGACTAGTTAAGGTCATTCAAGCCATTGCCAACAAAGTTAACGCTGATAAGTCTGGAATACAAAAATCACAGTTTGGTTTTAACACAAAAGAGGAAATGCTAAATTGTTAAATGTGGTATAGTATTTTGAAAATTGAATTAGATGTGAGCAAACCTGCATTTGGCCTCAGCTTCATCATTTCCTTTTCAAGTGCCGTTGGTCAAGTAATATAGTCTTTATCAGCATTGGTTCCTTATTCTTGAAACTACTCTATTTATATCATATAGTTTATCTGAAGATCAAATGAGGTAATATATGTGTGAGCAATTTGAATACATTACTCTTCAAACATAAGAAATTATTAATATTAGTTTTTTATTTCAAATACTTAGGAAGGATATTATCTTTTTATTAAATGGGATTCATCTAATCACATATGTAATATACTCAGTTGATAAATCCCTTATCAGAACTTTAAACAATTGAATGAGGCTTAATTTGCCATTGACATGTATGGTTACCTTTTTTGTATGCCATCTTGATTATTATGAACTGATATTATTTTGCAATTATTTTATGGCAGGATGGCTATATTGCTTAAAATATTTCTATCTCATGTGAATATAGTAGTATGAATAAGGAAAGTAACAGTTAACACTATGGAGTTCTTACTATGTAGGAGGAAAATCCTATAGAGCAGACTATCCGGACGTTTTCAGATGAAAAAACTAAGGCTTAGAGAGAAGTACTGACTCTTCTAAGTCTTAACAGTGAGAAAAAATGATAAAGCTAGGACTGAGATATTGTTTCAATTGACACCCAACCTCAAACTCTGAGCCAAAATGCTAATACTGCCTCTTGCATTATCCACCTTTGCCTTTATTCTCACCATAACTCTCATCTTCATTACTCAGTAAAAGTGGGTATGTATATACATGTAAAACAAGTGACCCTCTTAGATAAACAAGATGAATAAGTGATGGTGACAGTTCATAGCTGGAAGCAATCAGAGACCACTGCCTCTATGTGGCTGAAAACTACTTGGTATCCTGACATAGACAGTCTATGATTTCTGTAAATCACATTCATAGTAATTTATAACTGTAATAAATGGCATTATTTTTTCACTAAGTCCAGATTTGAAGAGCAAGTGGAAATTTCCCCCCAATGACACTATTATTTGGTTTATTAAAGTATTCATAAACACAATATTTATTATTTTTAAATGCATAGGCATTTATATTTTTTATTTATAATTGCTACAAAAGCCATAGATATTATAATCCTCATTTTGCAAATAAGGAGACTGAGGTGGAGAGCACCTCTCCTGAGGGCACAAAGTTGCTAAGTGGTAGAGGAGGAATTCAAACTTTGGTTCCCTAGACTCCCAGGTCCATCATTTTCTCACTAACAACACATGACACTATGTTTGTGGAACACCCTGGGGGGGGTCCTATAAAGGAAAGTTTACAATGTGACCATACATAAACTTTGAATAATTATAGTATTTAAAAATCACAAGGTTTCACATGCAAATCTAAGTTTGTGATTTGTCTGGAAGGTCTGAAACAGGGGGTGGGAGGAAGTACTCTCTGCTCCCTTTAAAATGCAGCCTGGGCTCTCATTTTACCACCTTCCCTATCACTTCTCTTGTCATCAACCACACTACTACCTGACCCTATTAGAGTTGATCATCTATGGATTCTGTTGTGATTTCAAAGCTTTGTCAACTGAAGAGGAAAAGTTAAGATTGTGCCGTATTTGTGATAATTTGGGGGCAGAGTTGTCATAGTTGTTTCCAAGATAATGTATTTTGGTTCTAAACTAGGGACTTCTGAGAGGATAAGTGCTTTAGGCCCTTCTTCTGGAATTATAATCGACTGACATGAGCGCTTATTAAAATTTTGATGTTATTCAAATTCAGTCAGTATAAGTTTTAGTATTTCTATAAACTGGAATTTGTGTGGTAAAGAATAATGCTTGCATTGGGAGCTCAAAAATGATAAGATCCTACATTTTGTTTGGAAACAAACATATTCTAAAGGCAAGGGTGAGTTGGAAAGGGAACACTAACCTCTTTTTGTATATTATTATGTAAATCATAGTATATCATGTAATCCTCACAATAGGCCTTTATATCATTACTCAGATGGAATAAGCATAATTTTTTTATGGCTAGGCGATTATATAGTTCATCTCTCAAAGAAACAAGACTTCATAGCTAGTGCTTTATTTGGGTTTTCTAATTAAAAAATGAAGCAAAAAATTATTCTAGAGTTAAGAAAATTTTGAGGAAAATATAACAACAATTAAAAGTATCAATTTTGCCGATATTTAAAAAAAGAATTGTGTTTCTTAAGCATATCAAAGTTTTAAATAAACTCTTACAGGAAATTTTACTCATTAATAGGCAGTCAAAAAAATATCTCAAGTCTAGTGGGAGTGGGAGGAATTCTTTCTAATACTTGAAGTTAAGTGTTTCTTTTATGGGACAATTTTTTAAGTACAAATGACTTCATATCCGCACTCACATGTAGTCTAAAATGTTTAGATCATTAATAAAAACAGTTTACATATACTTCTTAATATGATAATTAATGTAAATGAATTTGCAAGTTTAAAAACAATAAGCAAACGTAAGGCAATATTATTATTTGGGTATTTTCTGAGTTCATACTGTGAATCAAGCACTGCTAGGTGCTGTGAAAGATTTATAAAAATATGTATTTTTGAATATTTATTTTAAATAATCAGGTTCATAATTTTAAAAATACATAAAGGTACATAATAAAAATACCATGAAAATTATTGCTTCACCTCTGTTTCCATCTCCAGAGGCAACAAATATTACCAGTTTCTTGTGTGCAGATAAGCAAATACAAGCCAAGCGGGGAATATTCTCCCCAGCATCTGGGTTGTACAGCCCACTTTACACATATAGTAACATCCGATGCATAGTTCCTAATCTTGCTTTTTCACACGCATATCTTGGAGATTATTCCATAGCCCGAGTAACAAATTATCTCCTTTTTTATGCCTGCAAACTATTTCCTTTTGTGGGTGTTTCATAATCTATTTTAACAGTCATCTGTTATGGACATTTAGGTAGTTTCCAAATCTTGCTATTCCAAACCATATTGCAGTGAATAACCTTATATATAGGTCTATTCACCCATAAGTAACTATGACTTTAAGAAAAATTCCTTGAAGTAGAGTTGGATTAAAGGGTATGTACTTCTATAAACTTGATAGATATTGTCAAATTACCTTCTGTAGAGGTTGTGCCAGTCTTCGCATTGACTAACAGCATACAAAAATGCCTGTTTCCCAACTGCCTGGCCAAACCAGTATTATTAATCTTTGGTATTTTTGCCCATCTGATAGGTAAAGAATGGTATATTAGTGTAGTTTTAATTTTCATTTTTCTTATTCTCTTATTCATGTGTTTAAGAGTTATTTGTGTTTCATTTTCCACAAACTGTACACATTGTTTGCTTATTTTTCTTTTGGGCCATTTATTATCGAATAGTAGGTGTTTATTGTTTATTGGTTTGTGATAGGCATTGCAAATATTTATCCCAGCTTGTCATTTTTCTTTTGCCATTGTTTATTATAGTTTTTGCTATAAAGATTGTTATGAATTTTCTATGTTGTAGAATTTATCAATCTTTTGATTGATGGCTTCTGTGTCATATTTAAATAGGCTTCTTCTACACCAAGATTATAAAACATTTCTCCCAGGTTTCTTCTAATACTTTTATGCTTTCACTTTTACAATTAAATCTTTGATTCATTTCGAATTTATCCTGATGTAGAATATGAGGTATAGCTCTAATGTTATTTTTTTTCTAGATGGCTACCCAGTGGCATTTATTGAATAATCCATCTTTTCTTCAGTGAGTTGAGATGCTGCCTTGCTACCTTTTGTTATGTTAATAATTATGGAGTGCACACTATGAATCAAGTGTTGTGTTAGGTACTATGGTAAATTTTAAAAGTGTAATATAGTTCTCGCAGGCGGAAATTACTGTCTAGTTATAGCAACAAAACTAACGCTCATGGAAAAAATAAAATGGTGTGTTGTATCAGAGACGGTTTTATGGAGGGGTGGACATCAATTCTTCCCTGACAGTTGTAAATGGAATTAGAGAATAAAAACACACAGAAGAGAAATAGGGGAACAGAAGAAAAGGAGGATACCTGCTCATACTCATTAACCAAAACTGATAGTTCTAGACCAGAGGCAGGCTAAAAGTTGATTAGCAAATATTCGTTATGGATATATTTCTGTATGGCAAATGCTTTTATTTCGTAGAAACACATCTATCATATCTAAGTTGAAAATTACCATTATAAGATGCTGTTAATTTCTTAAATTCTTCATTTTTAAGTTATATGTGGGAATAAAGGTATTTGTAGAAAATGGCTTCAACCTCAATAGCCACTGTCAGAGCAAGCATCTTGTTAGTTGATTTGGAATTATTTGGATATATCTGAATTGTTGCCTGTTGTATTTTCTTGCTTGTTTAATATTGAAGCTCTTTGTATGAAATTAGCCATACTGCACTGTATCACTTAAAAACTTGAGATATAATTTTTTTTTTTTTTTGGCTGCGCTGCATGGTTTGTGGGATCTTAGTTCCCTGAGCAGGAATTGAACCTGGCCCCTTGGCAGTGAAAGTGCAGAGTCCTAACCACTGGACCGTCAGGGAATTCCTGAAATATAATTTATATGTCATAAGGTTCACCATTGTAAAGTGTAGAGTTAAGTGGTTTTGAGTAAATTCATGAGATTATGCAACCGTCCCTTCTACTTAATTCCAGAATACTTCCATTACCCAAAGAGAAACTTTGTATGAGTTAATAGTCACTTCACATTATCCCCACTCCCAAACCCCTGGGAACTACTAATCTAATTTCTGTTTGTGTAGATTTGCCTGTTCTGGAAATTTCATATAAATGGAATCATATAATATGTGGCCTTCGGTATTTGTCTTCCTCATGTAACATAATTATTTGAGGTTCATCCATGTTGTAACATGTGTCAGTAATTCAGTCTTTTTTATGGCCTAATAATATCCCATTGTGTGAATATACCACATTTTGTTTATTCATCAGTTGATGGACATTTGAGTTATTTCTACTTTTTGCTAATATGAATAATGCAGCTGTGAAAATTTGTATACAAGTTTTTGTGTGGACATATGTTTTCATTTCTCTTGGGTATATACGTAGAAGTGGAATTGCTAGATCACCTGGTAACTCTATATTTAAATTTTTGAGGAACTGCCAAACTGTTTTCCACATTGACCGCACCATTTTACATTCCCACCAGCAGTGTTTGAAGGTTTAGATTTCTTCAAATCTTTGCCAACACTAGTTATTTTCCATTTTTAAAAATTATAGCCATCCTAATTTGTGAAGTGGCATATCATTGTGGTTTTGATTTGCACTTCTCTGATGACTAATGATGTTGAACATCTTTTCATGTACTTATTTGCCATTTGCGAATCTTCTTTGTAGAAATATCTATTTAAATTCTTCGGCCATTTTCGAATTGGTTATTTGTCTCTTCATTATTTAGTTGTAGGTGTTCTTTATACACTCTAGAAACTAGACCCTTATCAGGTGTATGATTTGCAAATGTTCTCTCCCATTGCTTAGTTGTTTTTTTTTTTTTTTTCATTTTCTTGGTAGTATCCTTTGACACAGAAAAGTGGTTTTTTTAAAATTAATTAATTAATTAATTTATGGCTGTGTTGGGTCTTTGTTGCTGCTTATGGGCTTTCTCTAGTTGTGGAGAGCAGAGGCTATTCTTTGTTGTGGTGTGCAGGCTTCTTGTTGAGGTGCGCAGGCTTCTTGTTGCGGTGGCTTCTCTTGTTGCGGAGCACGGGCTCTAGGTGCATGGGCTTCAGTAGTTGTGGCACGTGGGCTCAGTAGTTGTGGCTTGCGGGCTCTAGAGCGCAGGCTCAGTAGTTGTGGTGCACGGGCTTAGTTGCTCCACGGCACGTGGGATCTTCCCGAACCAGGGCTCAAAACCGTGTCACCTGCATTGGCTGGCGGATTCTTAACCACTGTGCCACCAGGGAAGTCCAGTTTTATTTTTTCTAATTTTTATTAAATATCCAGCTCATTTAAAATTTTAAAATGAATCTAAATAATCTATTTTTTCTTTGGTTGCATATGCATTTGGTCATATCTAAGAAACTTTTACTTAATTAAAGGGATTGTATAACTCAAAGATTTACTCCTGTGTCTTATCCTAAGAGTTTTATGGCTTTAGCTCTGATTTTAGAAATTTGATCTATTTTGAGTTAGTTTTTATATGGTGTGAAATAGGGATCCAAGTTCATTCTTTTGTGTGTGGATGCCAGTTGTCCCAGCACCATTTGTTGAAGAGACTATTCTTTCCCCATTGAGTGATCCTGGTATCCTTGTTGAAAATCAATTGACTGTGTATTTCTTGACTCTCAATTCTATTCCATTGATGTATATGTCTGTCTTTATTCTAGTATTACACAGTCCTGATTACTGTAGTTTTGTGGTAGATTTTGAAATTAGGAAGTGTGAGTCCTTCAACTTTGTACTTCTTTTTCAAGATTGTTTGGCTATAGTGGGTGACTTGCTCTTCTATATAATTTTGTTTTATTTTATTTTTTTATCTTTTTTTTTAATATATAAATTTTAGCATCAGCTTGTCCATTTCTGCAAAAAAAGGAAGTTATAATTTTGACAGGGATTGCATTTAATCTATAAATCAACTTGAGGACTAAATGTTTGCAAATAACCTGATTTTACTATTTTTAAATATGTAAATATTCTTACAACTCTATAATTTTTCCTAACACTTCCCCTACATTTTAAAGCTAATTTTTAAATTATTAAAAAAATATGATATGAATTCAGTGGTCTTTCCCAATGGCTACTATTACTGCATGCTTATTTTTGCTGCTTTTCTGGAAGAGCATTCTATCTAACTTGAACTTACCTAATACTGATGATGATGGTTATGTTAATGGAGCTGGTATATGTAACAATGACCATGATGGTAAGGATGACAGCCTGTACTTCCTGAGTGCCAGTTATGTACCAGGTTCTTGCACATCGTATTTAATCCTTCACATAACCTGGGAGGCAGATAAAAGCATCACAAATTTATAGGTGAGAAAACTGAGACTTGATAAAGAATCTGAGACTTAGAAAGGTAAGTGACTTTCTCAAGGCCTCAGAAAGCTGATAAATGCAAAGCTGGGATTTGAACACTCCTTTTTTCCACATTACTGTGTGTTCTCTTCACATATGAACATCATATTTAAAAAATTTCAGACCAGTGTACACTGATGATGGGAGATTTTGGCTTCCTATAGTTAGGTATGAATGATGAAAATAAAATATTCTAGTAGGAACAGGTTGTTAACGTAATCAGTATTCCTTCCCTTTTCAAGATGTTTCAGCCATAATGGCTCTTTTTCTATATTTCCTACATTAATATGCCAAGCTCATCCTTACCTAGAAGGCTTTGTACTTGCTGTTTTTATTCCCCTCTTCTTGGAAAGCTTTCTCCAGATATTTGCATGGCTGACACATTTTTCATCTTTGAAATCTTGGTCCAAATGTCTCCTCAAAGAGGCCTTCCCTGACTACCTCTTGATAAAATATTTTACTTCCGTCCCCCCACTGCCATAGTTCTTTTCTTTCCCATATTAGTTTATATTATTATCTTCATAGTCCTTATAAGTAACTGAAATAATTTTATTTATTCATATATTTATTATCCCTTTCCTCATACAAGAATATAAGCTCCTTGGAGACAGGCATTTTTTGTTTTTGTTTTCAGTTTTGTTTTTAACCAAAATAAATAGTCTTGTCTCACAGAAGTTTTTCAAATATTTTTTGACTAATTGTGATTAATTATAAACTGTTTTCTCAACATGTGCCTCAATTTGTCATTTATTTTGGCATAATTTTGACATATGATTACTTTTCCTCCTTATTTATAAACTTGTTTTTTTTTTTAATTAATTTGTTTATTTTTGGCTGTGTTGGGTCTTCGTTTCTGTGCAAGGGCTTTCTCTAGTTGTGGCAAGCGGGGGCCACTCTTCATCGCGGTGCGCGGGCCTCTCACTATCGCGGCCTCTCTTGTTGCGGAGCACAGGCTCCAGACGCGCAGGCTCAGTAGTTGTGGCTCACGGGCCTAGTTGCTCCGCGACATGGGGGATCTTCCCAGACCAGGGATTGAACCCGTGTCCCCTGCGTTGACAGGCAGATTCTCAACCACTGCGCCACCAGGGAAGCCCCTATAAACTTGTTTTTTTAAAGAGATTTCTCTAAATCAAAATTTTGTTGCTTTATGGTGAAGAAACCTAGGCGTTCAGTCACACAAATAAGCTCTCAATAATTAGAGAATTTTTTCTAAACTATATGAACAACCGTTTCTCTTTATTTTTAAATTAATGATGGACTCCCTGTGCTAGTTTCTATTTTGAACTTTCATTGCAAACTTTTATTGTTAGTTTTTTTTTTTTTTCCTGTGTATTTTGCCTTGCTAACTAGATCATAAGCTACTTGGGACAGCCCACTGGACACCTATAGTGTTGAGTGGAGTGATTGAGCAGTGTTGAGCTACTTAATAAACTCTGCTTAGTTGTTTTTACTGCAACTTAAGTCAAGAAACGAACAGAAGAAAGCTAAATCAACAAAATGTTGTTAATAATGATCATAATGTTTCTGTAACAAACTTGTTGGAAGAAGGATTTGATATCATTTTCTAAAATATGGTATATGTGTTTTATTGCAAAACTTCCTAAATAAGCTCTCTTCATTATTTGAAAGTTATTTATCCTGTTTTCATGGTTATAAAGGCATGGTCTTTGTAGCTGGTTGACCTATATAATTCAAAGCCTTCCAGGGTACCTATAAAAGAAAAGCAACTTGGTATAGAAAGACCCTAGAATTACACTTCTATTAGTAAATCTTTTGCTTTTTTTAAGAAAGAAAAGCACACAGTCAATGTTCTAGCATCCAAGTTGGGTTGAGATCTTAATGGAGTTAAATGCATAAATAGGTAAATAATACTCTTTCAGGAAAATCTGATAGAAAATTACTCTTTTTGCTATAATTGAAAGAGATGTTCTTACATTACAGCATTTGTGATATGCTGAATTTATTTGCAGTGTTTATAATATCTCTCATATATTTTGTAGAAGTAAGTTTTAGTATGTTTATCAAATTAAAAATTGCTTCTGAGATTGTTCATCCTGTTTTCTAAACTTTATCACTGATTATAGATACAAGACACTTCTATCATTTATTTTAAAGACTGTTTATTAACTTGTCTTTAGGCTAGCTCAGATTGCATATTGCTAAGAAATTAAGTGCTTTGGACAATCAGCAATTTGCATAATTATTGTTTTGGAGATAATTCTGTAGGGAATAGTCTGCTTCTATGAATATTTATAAAGTATCTGATTTATAAGCACAGAGACAATGAGTATAAGGTATTGTTATCTAGTTGTCTGAAAGATAATAAAATGTCCACGGAGAACAGATGTAATATCTTTGATATTGTTCAAACGACTTCATCACTAATCGTATAATAGAAAAAAGAAAGAGAGTAATGGGAAATTTTCCATTATTTAGATTATTCTCGCACTTTCAGAACACAGTCCCTGAAATATTCAATATGATAGGTTATGTCTGAGTATGTGTATTCATGTATGATGACATACATGTAACAGGTATATGGAATGGACATCATAATGTGAATGATGAGAATTAATCTAGATTAAGGTTGGTAAATTTACTGCCTGTGGGTTGAATCTGACCCACTGCCTATTTTTGTGAGTAAGGTTTTATTGGAACACAATGCTCATTCACTTGTGTATTATCTGTGACTACTTTCATGCTATAACAGCAGAGTTGAGCATGGCCTGCAAAGCCATGCCCTTTAGAGAAAAATTTGTGTCCCCTGATCTAGATATCATCATACAGATTCAGCTGATCCTCATACTCCACAGACCCTATGTTGCTGCATTTTAAAGTATTTTTCTCTATATGCTTTTCTTCCTAATGTAATGTGACTGCTGAAGAGCATCCACAGTTATCAGCTTAAGCATGATCCAAGGAACTTTTTTGATCCTTATCTTCCACCTATATTTATAATCATAAGCATTCAAAGTAGGGTATATAAAACACATTAATACAAAACCAAGATATTTTGTCATAAAACAATCTGTATTCTACCAGTGCTTTTTGAATATCCAGGGCTTACTTAATTAATATCTTGGTAATTGAAAACAAAAGTTTAGCAAACTCTTTATTGTATGTACTGTGACCCTTCAAAGCTACTCCTTCTATCACAGAAGAGTAGTTTCCAGTATTCTCCTTCCTCACTTCACTACTGAGGACAAATGAGGAAAACCAATTCCAGTGTAATATAAAAGTACTTTACACCTTGATTTTAAGGCTTCTAATTTCAATAAAAATAAAGTATTGGATCAAATGACTTCCAAGTTTTCTTTTCAATTTTAAAATTTTATGATTTTTTACAAAAAACTAGTGTAAGCATTTATCAAACAAAAACAAATATGTTCTCTTAAATAATCAGTTTAGTTCATCATTAGTAATTAAAATAGTTCTTTTTCATAAGCTCATTCTCTGTAGTTATAAGTCATAAGAAAGCAACTGCAAAAGAATAGCTGAATAAGTGAAGAGATATACCATCTTCATAGATTGGAACTCAATATTGTTAAGATGTCATTTCTTTACAAATTCTATAGATTCAGTGATATTCCCCCCCTCCACAAAAAATCCCAATAGATTCTTTTTTGTAGAAATTGGCAAATTGATTCTAAAATTCATATGGGGACAGAGAAAGACAAATATCATATGATATCGCTTATATGTGGAATCTAAAAAAAAATGATACAAATGAACTTATATACAAACCAGAAATAGACCCTTAGATATAGAAAACAAACTTATGGTTACCAAAGGGGAAAGGGGGTGGTTGAATTAGGAGTTCGGGATTAACATATACACATACAAGGACCTACTGTATAGCACAGGGAACTATACTCAATATTTTGTAATAACCTATAAGGGAAAAGAATCTGAAAAAAATATATGTATAACTGAATCACTTTGATGTATACTGAAACTAACATAATATTGTAAATCAACTGTGCTTCAATTTAAAAAAAAATCATATGGAAATGCGAAGGACTTAGAATAGTCAAAAAGAATCTTGAAAGAACAATGTTGAAGAATATACATAAACTGCTTGATTTTAAGAGTTACTTTAAAGCTAAAATAATGAAGACAGGTGTGTTATTAGCATAGGACTAGGCAATTAGATCAACTGAACAGAACGGAACACAAATATAGTAAATTGATTTTGGACAAAGGCACCAAAACAGTTCAGTGAAAGAAAGGAAACAAATCTTCAACAAATGGTTCCACAACAACTAGAAAATGAACCTCTATCCCTACCTCACACTATAAAAAAAGTTAATTCAAGATGTGTCATAGATGTAAATTTAAGAGCCAAAACATAAAGCTTCTAGGAAAATAACAAAGGAGAATTTCACTGTGTCTTTGACATTTGAGGATTTCTTAGCAACACACGCATATACACACACACACACCCCAACCACAAAAGGAAAAAATATAGATGAATTGGATTTTATAATAATTACAGTTTTTCTCTCATCAAAAACAAATAAAAAAAGAAAATTGTTAAGGAAATAAAAAGCAAGCTATAAACTTGGAGACAATATTTGCAACCTTTATATCTGTCAAGATAATTGTTCCAGAATCCTACAAGTCAATAATAATGACCATCAACTCAATAAAAATTAACAGACTAGAACAAATACTTCAACAAAAAGAAGAGAAATGAATGGCCAATAAGCATATGTAAGAATGCTCAGCATAATTATGGAAATGCAAATTAAAACCACACATTGCATAGCCAGACAAATTGCTAAAATTAAAAAAAATGACAATATCAAAGATTGGTGAGAATGTGGAAGACTAAAGCTCTCATATTGTTGGTGAGTGTGTAAAATGGTATAATTATTTGGAAACAGTTTGGCAGTTTCTTATAAAAATTAAAAATAGACCTAACTTGTGATCCAAAAATTTTACTCCTAGATATTTACCCAAGAGAAATACAAATGCAAAAATAGTTTAAAGTTGCTTTATTCATAATGGACAAAAAGTGAAATAGCTCAACTGTTTATTAATAGAACAATGAACAAATAAATTATGGAATATTCATACATCCTACTCAGCAATATAAGGGAGCAAATAACTGAAACAAAACAACTTGGATGAATCTCAAAATTTTATGTTGAATGAAGGAAAGCAGACACAAATAACAATATATTTGAATTTATATGAAGTTATAACAGGCAAAACTCAAAACAGGAAGCAGTCTAAATATCCATCAACTGGTGAACAGATAAAATGTGCCATATCAATACAATGGAATATGGAATATTATCCAGAAAAAAAAAAGGTGAACATCTGATAAACACTATGACAGGGAAAGCATTACACTAAGTGAAAGAAGCTAGACACGAAAGACTACATATTGTATGATTCCATATATATTAAATTTCCAGAAAAGGCAAGTCTGTGATCATGGAATGCAGATCAATAATTGCATGGACTGGGGAGTGGAGAGTGCAAACTGGCATAAGGAAACTTTTTGAGTTGGTGGAAATGCACAGCTGGATCATGGTGATGGTTGTGCAACTCTGTAAATGTACTAAAAAAAGCACTGAATTGTATACTTGTGATGGGTGAACTTTATATAGTTCAATAAAGCTGTTCCAAAAGGAGAAGAAAGAGCAGACAAAGCTAACATATGGTGATAGAAATCAGAACAGTGGTGGTTTCTAAATGAGTGGTGGAGGTTGACTGGAAATGAGGAGGGAATTTAATGGGGTGATGGCAACATTCTATATCTTGATTGGCCTGGTAGTTACACATGGATGGTTGTTATTGTCAAAATTCATGGAACTCTACAGTTATGATTTGTGTATTTTTATAATATGTAAGTTATACCTCAAATTAAAAGAAAAAGTCACTACAGATTTGGGATTTGTTGAATTGGAAGAAAGTAGCAGTGAGTTATCCACATTAAACTTTGCCTGTTCTGAAGGATAGAGGAAGCAGCCATGGAGGAAGATGCTAATTATGTTGATTTTATCTTATGTGAAGTAACTTATGTGGCAGAAAATATGCAAGAGCTTATTAAGGAACATCCGTGTTTCTATTTACTTCTTTTTCTTTCCAGAAATCAATTTTATACTTCTTTTGCTTGCTTTTAAGGTATGGCTAGAGATTTATCAGGAAATGTTTTATTGTCACCTAAGCTATTATGTCCACTGTTATCTCTATCATCATTTTTTCACCTCATTATTCTTAGAATCAAGCAAATCAGAATTCACCTAAGTGTACAGGAGATAAACAGTAAATTGTTGACAATCTGTTATGGTGTTTTATTGCTCTCGTCATCTGTTATAACTCCTCTGATACTTGTTACATATACTTGTCAAGAGCCAGGGTGGAAGAGAACAGAAAATCTGTTTTGGGGAAGCCATTTGAGCTTTCTTCAGTCTGATAAGGAATTTAGAGTGGTTAGTCACTCATTCTCAGGTCATTTATACTTAACCTTTATTAAATCTTTTCAAATCCTAAACATGGTTTCATGGTAAAAGCCAGAGAAAAGTTTTAAATGTGTGGTGAACTGAAAGTGTTGCAGATTTTATTCTTTTCATTTTTTCTGACTTATTTTGCATTCCTCATATTCCTAATATTATTTGATTTTTTTTCTCCCATTCAAGAAAGATCTTCAGTATTCTAAGTCCACTCTTCTATTTCTGAACTATATTTGATGCTAATGCATACTGCCCAGAAATCCCTTTATCTTGTAATGGTCCCCACTCTCACCTCAGGACCTTCTTCCTACCTCCAAACATACTGGTTTCATCCAGATGCTAAAATTTCCATCCAAAGACGTCAGAGTGGGAGTTGCTGCTGTGGATGCTCCTCACGTGTGCTCTCAAGGACCCAGTGAACACCACGACGTCTTTGCCATGTGCTCCTCCTAAACCTAGTTTTTATCTTGCTTTTGAATTCCCTGGTCCTCAGATTACTTCACTACTTCTGAGGAAATACAAACATCTTTTTACTGCAACCTCATTTCCTTCAGAAGCAAGACCCTACTCTGTTTCCACTTCCACTTGACATTTCTTGTCTCCTTTCATCTAGATTTTATAAGGCCAACTGCTAGGAACCATTTTTCTTCTATCCTCTGAGATTTGGGACTCTGCTGAATCCAAGCATCCTTCTCTTTGTCACAATTTTTACCTTAATATCAAGAAAAAAACCTTTTAAAACCTGTTTTTTCAAGTGTTTCTACAGAAGTTTCTATTACCTTCAAAAGCCCTAGCAATTATTTCTATTTACATAATCATGAATTTGGTTTCTGTGTGTGTGTGTGTGTGTTTTGTAGATCAGCTTACTCAGTTTTTCTGCAGCTACAACACACATCAGATTCCTAGAGCAGGTGTTCTAGGCACAAGACTCAAAATACCTTCTTTGCCTGGAAATATTGCATTTTTCCTTCCTTTCAGTCCAAGATGATGACACATCCCCTATCTGCCCCCAGAACCCATTTTTACTTTTTCATTCCTTGTTGAATTTCACTTCGGACAAATCTATACTCTGGATTCTCAAAATTAGTGACAATGATTCAGGCTTAGTAATAAAACACTCCCTTCCCACTTTAAAAAAAATATTTTATCGTGGTAAGAATACTTAACATGAGATCTACCCTCCTAACAATTTTTAAATGTACAGTACAATATTGTTGATTATAGGTGCAATTTTGTACAGCAGATCTCTAGAGCTTATTCACCTTGCTTACCTGAAACGTTATGCCTTTTGATTAGTATCTCCTCATTTCCCTCTCCCCTCAGCCCCTGGCAACCACTGTTCCACTCTTCGATTCTATGAATTTGACTATTATAGATATCTCATATAAGTAGAATCATGCAGTATTTGTTTTTCTATGGTTGGCTTATTTTGCTTAGCATAGTGTGTTCAAGTTTCATCCATATTGTTGCATATTACAGGATTTCATTCTTTAAGGCTAAATAGTATTTCATTGTATGTATATATCATATTTTCTTTATCCATTCATCTGTCTGTGGACATCAAGATGGTTTCCAGATCTTGGCTATTGTGAATAAAATGAGCTGGAATAGTGAAACCAACCCACCTACTAATCGAAGAGGCTGAACTGCCTCCTAGAATTTAACCTATTTGAAGCATTTTTTTTTCTGGCTCCAATAATGAATACTTATGTCTTCTAAGACTAGATTTCTGCACACTTCACATGATGTAGGGTTAATTTATGTGTGTAGCTACTATTTTTAGAGCTTGCACTGACTCCAGAACTGAATGTCTATCCACTCCCTCTCAGATTTTTCCTATATATTATATGCTGTATAAGCCATGCTTCCACCAAGGATTTAGATTTCTAAATCTAAAGAAATACTAAATAAATATTCTAAATCTCTTAAACTTTAGAGATACATGGCTTTAGAAATTTGATGTTTTGAAGTAACACATCCACAATGGAATTATTGTCATACTAGAGCATTTCCATTGGAGGAAAAAATTGCTCATGAACCTAGATGCACAAATATTCCTACAGCCTCCTATTGTTGCATGGTTTGCCAAGATAAGCACAGAAGACATTTTTCAGACAAATATCCTGTATACATAATTACCAGTTGATACTTGATCTCAAATTTGTTTAAACTGGTTGGACCATATATAATCCATCAGAGCTACATTTTAACATCTAACAGGCCAAGTGACTCCATGTGCCTAGGCCGATTTGCTGATCTGATTTATTAGATATCATCAGTTTTGGAAAAAGAAGTATGCAAATGGAATCCAAGAGAATAATGTTCTTCTAGTTGGAGACAGAACTGACTTAAATCATCTCTTCCATGTCTTCTTTCTTCTGGAGTCCATCTAGATCCATTATACCTAGTATCTTTCATGGGATTGAAAGATACAAGAGCAATAAGTGGATGGAGATAAATAGGTTTCAAAGGGGAGATAATAAGATTAGTTTTCAATATTATCATCGTCCTAAAATTTCACTAAGCAGTTGAAAATACAGGCCTGGAACCTGGGAGAAAAAGTAGGACTAGAAAAAGATTGGGAAGTTATCTGCATTAAATATTCAAAGGCATGGGAGTAGACGGAAGGACATGTAGATTAGAAATGGTATATATCTGAAATCAGAATGCGTGGGTTTAGTTCTAGATCTATCACATTTTAGCCGAGGGACCTTGGGCAAGTTATCTAACATCTGTGATCCCTAGTTTTCTCATTTCTTAAATGGAGTTTGCCTTAGGTTATCTTTAAGTTCCATTTTAGCTCCAAAATTCTACTATCTTCAGAAATTGTTAAAGGTGAAAGTGCAGAAATAAAATATACAGAGCCTGTAAGTAGTCAGTGGAATTGAGACTTAAGGAGGATTTCGAAGCTGAGAGCAACTTAAGAATGTGCATATTTGAATGAGATTATTTGTTTCTTGATTAACACATGAACTTTTTTCTTTTCCCCCCTGATGGGTATTAGGACCCAATTTCCATTAAAATTTCATCTTTGCAAGGTAAAATGCAGTACTCTAAGGAGATTACAATAACTGAGACTAATGATAGCTTAAGCATCAAAAATTAGAATAAAACGAGTGAATTTTAGGGATGATGTTCCTATGATAAAATAGCAACTGATTACAATCTGAATGTGGTACGAGAGAAAGCAAAGTCAATAGGTTCCCAGACTGCATACCTATAAGATACTGTAATTGAAGATGTGGCGTATGAAGAAATGGAAATTAAGGAGTTTTAATCATCTGGGTGTCTTTATGAAGAGGTCATAACACTTTGCAGACATCAAATTAATCCTTATTATATCTTTAAGAGGCAGGTAAGAGAACAGGTATTATTTTCAGCTAGAAATTGAGGGCCAGCGTTTATGGGGTAGGCACATGGCATATGCAGAGGTAGTCCGGTGTCATGTCTAAAAGCGTGTGCTCTGCCATCGCAGCCCCACCACACCACCCACCTGGTGTGTGTCTTTGGGCAAGTTGCTTATTTGGGCTTCAATATTTTTTCTATGAAATGGGATTAATAATGATTATTAGAGTAGTTAGGATTAAATAATACGTGTAAAGTGCTTCTAATGGTGTCTGCCATGCAGTAAATGTAATCAATATAAATTACCACTACCACCATTACCTTTACTACTACTGCTACTGTAATGACAGTCAACACCATACAGTGTTGATTTGTGTGAGGTTTGTGTACATATAGAAGGGAATTAATGTTCCTTTATTCTTATTTTAGGGTTCCCATTGTGTAAATGTGGTCTGCGGGGGGGACAGAGGACTATGACAGAACCTGTAGCAGTTCACACTGTGGTCTCCATTACATTAATAGTAATAATACAACAACGCCTTAACTTTTTTGAGTACAGAGGAAACTTACTTGACATTTCATTGAAGACAGATGGGAGTAATAACAAGTACTAACATTTTTCCCCCCATTAATCTTGTGTTTTTAATGGATAGTGGTAGCAGGAATTATGCTGGAGAGACATTGTTTATTTGAAGGGTATTTCTCCTCATAAAAGGGGTCAATGAAAAGCAACAGCTTGGGAGATTCTGCTCTAGACTATACCAGCCAGATAAAAAATTAGTAAGTGATATTGCAGGAAAGATGTATGAGCAAAGTCGGGCCAATAGTCTGCTGCCTAGTCTTTCAGATTCTAGTTCCACCCACACTACTTCAGGATTTATTTCTCCTCCTTCCTTTTAGGCAAACCTTCTACCCTCTGAAAAACTCTTCTTCCTTAGCTCATTAATC
Organism: Eschrichtius robustus; assembly: GCF_028021215.1. NCBI lineage: Eukaryota > Metazoa > Chordata > Mammalia > Artiodactyla > Eschrichtiidae > Eschrichtius > Eschrichtius robustus. The sequence continues at coordinate 61,579,567 of NC_090832.1, read as the reverse complement.
CATGTCTTTTTGACCCTTATAATACATGATTTAAAATATTCTGTTTGCTTCCGCCACTCAGATCACCCACCGAATCACCTCAGCATACATATATCATTTGTACTGTTTTAATTTGCAATAATTAAATTATGTATTTCTTTGGAAACCCTATTTTAGTCCATTTATATAGCGTGAATAATCAGTACTATTGAAAGTTCCTTGATGTCAGAGACTGTATCCTCTGTTTCTGTTGCATCTCCCTAGGGTACCTGTCATAGTGCTCAGAAACATTTATTAAGCACCCAGTAATACTTAATGAATGCTATTGACTGACAAGACTTTCATGCAATTGAGATAGCAGCAAGATATCTGAGAGATTTCTTGGAGACAAGCAGAGAAATAGAGGCTAGAGGTGAATAGGTTTGAGTTTTTTCCATGTAATGAAAGTAGTTTTACTAGACAAAAGTCCTAGTTTTTCTTAAAGCTTTCATGCATGTAAGTGTTCCATGTCTTTAAAGCATTTTCAATGTCTCTTTTGGTATACTATTACAAAATTTGTATGCCTTTCTCTCCAAGAAAAATGACAATTGAAAGGTGAAAGAATACCATAATTTATATAATGGTATTATATTTTCTTTCTAATATTCTTCAATTATGGGAAGCTTTAAGATTGTCCCTGTTAGCTAACTATGCCATGTTCTGTAATTTTAAAAAGTGAATTCATCTTACCATTTTTATCTTCTTGTGACATATCATCATCAAATTTTCAAGTGTATGTAAGCAGCATGTACAAATCTAAAACAAATCATACATTCTTTGAAAATATGAAGTATATTTAAATTATAAATGTAATTTGGTATATATCTCCATTTAATGTGGAAAATATTCTGGGAGAAATTTGTATGTAAAAATAAAACAAAAGAACCCTAATTTTTCCCTATTTAGGTTTTCTTGAACTACAGCTAGAAATGCCAGAGGAAGGGAGTGGATTATGTAAGCGATGCAATATATACTGAAGATACATTCTTGCATGGAACCACTACAGTGCATAACTGACTCAGTAATTCTATACCATGAAAAGTAATCAAATGATCTTCACTTCAAACAAATCAAATGGGCCATATGTCAGGTGTAATAGCATTTATGGTTATATATGGTAACATATATGTATGTGTAATATGTGTGTATCTGTGTGTTTGTTTACACATGTTTATAATAGAGTCTGATTAAAATACATTGTGGAAATGCAGAAAAACCTTTAAGATAGTAATTTCTTTTTAAAGGATCTTCAAGAAAGGAAACAATAAGGATAGTATCGCAAACTGAAATTTACTATTTTTATGAAAATTATCATTGATATTAATGCTGTCACCCATGGAATATAGTGTGTGAAAGAGGACAAGAGCACTGAATATCAGCAAAATAACAGATTCATGGATATAAGATCATGTCTGACATAAAATAAATGTGGTCCTCTCTACTAAGCATATCAGGAATTCAGTTTCAATTAATTATATTTCAGGGGCTAATATGTAACTAAGGTTGATGGTCCTTGGGTCTCAATCTATTTAGGTATTTTAGTAGTGCGTGCCTTTCACTTCAGGTGCTATTGGTAATGTGGGATATTAAGGAAACAATCAGATAACCATAGTTAAAATAAATGAGGACTTATTTGCCTCGGAGTGATTGGAGTGACTTCTTTCATTTGTTTTCACCTGGCTGCTCTCAAGTATCATTACTTTCTGTCCTTTGTCCAGATGAACAAGGCACAAGGTCTAATATCAAGAGTAGTTTCTGTAGTCCCCGATCATAGCTCATTGTGAAGGAATTGTGTATTAGATTGTTTGTGGAGCCTGAAACAAGCCATTGAAATGCAAATACCAGATCCTTTAATTGGAATAGCTTTATGAACTGCTAGAATAATTTTTGCATCTTTTTAGAAGATATTTTAACAGTCCTTCAAATTTTGAGGCAGTACTGCTGTGAACCAAATTCATTGTTGTATAAAAAAAAACAAGGTAGCCATAACTTTTGCTTTTATATACTTACATTGAGATGAGAAAAAAAATTAGTGTCTCTTTCCCCCCATTCATCAGTGTATTATGTGCAATTCTGTCAAAGCCATGACCAGGAGTAACGCAAAGCTGTGTGGATAAAAAGCAAAATTGCAAAAATACTGGTAAAGGTTTGTTTTTGTTGATACTGTTTTCTAATTTCCAAACATCTGGAATCTGGCAAATGTGTAGTAGTTTCATTAGGCAGGTTGATGTGAGAAGGAAAAAAATTGAGGAAAAACTTAAATAGCTGAAGGCCACCCTGATGATATCTGGTGTTTGAGATGAGTATGATTTAGAATTGTTCTGTGTTTTATTCAGAGCAAAAGAGAAATGAAGGAAATGCTTTGAAATCCTACCCAGTATGTTGGTATGGGATATCTCTTGAGGGTCACATTAAGACAAACATACACACACACATACACACACTTCCTAAAAGCTGTTTGAATTGTGAACGAGTGGCCACATGGCAAAAATAATGCATATCAAACTATAAAGGCTGGATATATCTATATTCAATTTACTATTATAATATAAAACTAACAAAAAATTAAAACATCTGTTGTCCTACCCCAGAAGTTTTCAAAAGTGGTGCCTTCAACTGCAACCCCATAGACTCTGACTTAATTTATCTGAGGTGGGATTCAAGAATAGGGAATTGTTTCATACTCTCCAGGGGATTCTGGTGTGACTACATGGATGAAAACTACTATTTTGCACCACCAACCCTGAGAGAAAAGCAAAGGCTTTGGGGAGGATTGTCCCTCAGTTGAACTCCTGGCTCTGCCAGGCTCTGCCACTGACTATGTGTCCTTGTGCAGGTTACTCTAAGAACACTTTCTCATCACTGACATGGAAAATACAAATCCACTGGATTTCTATGAGAATTACATTTAATATTTATAAAACCCTTGGCAGGGCTCAAAAATACTTGCTCCCTCCTATCTGTAGTGCATTTCTTAGAGTCTCTCATAACTCCAGGTATAAGGTCACTTTCTGTTATAATATTAAGGTAAAATTAGCATTATCTCCCCCACTATATTATGTAGTAAAAATGTTCAGCATTTTGGAGATGAGGTTAATGCATGTAATTATTTCTGGCTGTTGTTATCTCCTGCTTTTAAAGTTCTCATTCTCTGCCTCACATTTTGCTTCTTGCCTCTGACTCCATTTCTACTTTGCAGTTTACTACAGGACAGGGTCCCTATCCCTTTGCTACAGAAAGTATTGTCAGCTGTAGCTGATTTTACAAAAGGTTTGTTATTTGGCAAACAACTTAAAATTTAATCTCAGCTAACCTTTTCCTTAAAAATCTCTCAACTATTTCTGGGTCTAAAAAATTTTTATTAGTTGTCTCTTCTACTGGGGGTCTGGCCTCCTTTCGTGTTGCTGTGCCCTTTTTGTTTCTCTCTCAAATGCCATCACACATTTTTCTAGATTCTTTTTGCTTCTAAATCCCCAAATGCCTACGGTGTTTTTAGTTCTCTTTTTGGTTAACTTCTAAGGCATTCATTTATGCCCTGAGTAATATTCTTTTGCCACAAAGTAGCCAAACAAGATATTTTGCTAAATAAAAACTTCTTACTTGGAAGAGGAATTTTGCCAATCATTAGAATAATTTTCCTCCCTATTGTACAAGGTTATACAGTTATAAAATTATAACTGATTATAATTAGCATTATTCTTATATTGCTTTTCATTTAAAAATGTTCTCTAGAATAAGTAGCAAGTTGTTGAGTGTAAAAATATCAAACTGTAGTGGTCATAAGAATAGCCCAGGAGTTTGCTAACCTGTAGATTCCTGAGCCTTGTGCCTGAGATTTTGATTTAGTAGCTTAGCAGTGTAAACTTTAATGGGCATCCCAGATGATTCCAGTGCAGGTGTTCTGTGTGTTGCATAGTGAGTAATACAGGCATGATTTGGCTCAGGTATAGCCTGGTTTATTTGGTGCAGCTAGTACCTGTTTATTTGCTGCTATGTATCCATTCTTCTACCTTCTTGCAAAAGATACACTAAATTGGGGGTGAGGGGAATGACCCCATTCTCAGCCATGTGGTTTCAGTGAGATTTACTTCAGCTTAGATCTAGAGGTGTTTTCTGTTTGCCTTAAGCCAAATGGCAGATCACACTGCACTGACCATAGTGATTAGTTCAGCAAAGGACATGTAAACCAATCGGAATCATCAATTACTAGCTGGAAGAAATGTTTTTGGTGGTTACTGGGAAAGAATCAGCTATTTTCATTTTTCCTTTGATTTTCTTGTGGACATGAAGCTTGGAACTGCTGTGACTATCTTGTCTAAAGAGGTGAGTAAGTTAGAGGAAGCAGATAGAGCTAGAACCTGATGATACCACCAGCCTTCTGCCCAAGGACTAAGCTTACATGAACTGATACATCCCTTTTTGCTTAACCTAGACTTGCAGACCCTCACCTCTAGGTTAAGCAAAACGGAATGTATCAGTTCTTAGAAGAGTAGAATTAGGTAAACTGAAGCAAAGGGATGGGCAACTAGGAGGCCCCATCTCTTTTTTGGCATGAATGATGCTCATCCTTCTTAGGATAGTTAAATAGTTAAATTTAAATTTAAATTTAGGCATAGTTATATCTGTGCCTTTTGAACCTTGGGACTCTGTGTCTACTGTGGTTGCAGCAATGGAGGACAAAGGTAGGAAAAATTCAGGATGGTTGGAGCATGTCTGCTACATTTTGAAACCTTCAGTGAGGTCTATAGGATAGAGATAAGCTAAGGCTGAAACTAGCCTTTCTGACAGCAAAGAAGAAGAAAACATGGTTTTTTAAAGGAAAGCTCTTTCTGCTTGAGACCTGTAATTCAGGAGGACTGAAAGACTGATCCCCTGGGGCTGGCAAGTGTGAAAAAGCTCAATGGTCAACCCCATCCAAAGTTAGTACTAATGGAGGCAAAGAGGTAGCATTGCAGCAGAAGGTAAGTTTGGAGCCCCAGAAAAGCCTAAGTGGCTCCATCTGGACAAATGAGACCATCACCACCATTGTGAGGATGCAGCCTGTGGACTGGGCAGATTCATAGAGCTTCCCTGTCTCATCCTAGCATGTCATACACCTCTAAAGCAGAGGACAAGATGGGAGTAGGAAACTGAGTGTTAGGGGAATGTGTAAGAGCACTGGAGATGTATTGTGAATAAACTATATTTTCTGTTTCTGGACCTTGTGTTAGCAGATCTCTGGCTATGGTTACTAGCTCATGGGGCTAACCAGTAGCATATAACTTGAAACCTCTATATTTTTAGGCAGTTAATTCTATTGCCCAAGAAACACCAAGATTGGTCGGCAACAGGCTATGATTGCTTAGTCCTTAAGCCTATTTTTAGGTTGTCAACAGGTACCAAGAGAAAGTGGGCTGCTAAAGAGGACTAGGCCCCAGAAGGGGCAAACTCTCTTCCTCTAGATTGGATGGAGACTGCAGCTACTTTGCTGCCCATAACAAGAGCAGCCTGAGATGAGGTCAACCCTTAGATGGAGGAAAGACAAGAAATGAGTATGCCCCTTAAGCCTCAAATCAGGGAGTGCCTGAGGCTAGCCCTTCTTTGGACTTCGTAGATAAAGGAGCCAATAAATTCTCATTATGTTTTGAGTTTTGTTTTGCCATTTGTAGCATAAATGATCATCTGATACACCTGGACATGCCCCTTATGTATTAGAGTTCTCCAGAGAAATAGAACCAATATACGATTTATTATAAGGTATTGGCATACAGGATTATAGAGGTTGAGAATTCCCATGATCTGTTGTCTGCAACTGGAGACTCAAGAAAGCTTGTGGTAGTTAAAAGGTCTGAGAACCAGGAGTGCTGAGGGTAGGAGAAGATTGATGACTCAGATTAGAGGGGGACAAATCCAACCTTCCTCCACCTTTTTGTTCTATTCAGGCTATCAGTGCATTGGATGAGGTACGTCCACGTCAGGGAGGGCCATCTACTTTACTCAGTCTACCAATTCAAATGCTAATTTCTTTCAGAAACACCCTCACAGACACACGCAGAAATAATATTTAATTAGATATCTGGGCATCCCTTGGCTCCATCAAGTTGATACAGAAATTAACCATCACCTTACAAATAACTTTGTAGTGTTAATTAACTTTTTAGGAGCCTGAGTTTCTTCTACCCTATAATGAGAACAATATCTATTGTGAGCCTCAGGAATAATGTATATAAAGCATAGTGCATGGTATATAATGAGTGCCTAATTAATGTTACTTTTATGGTCTATATCAGTGTTTTCCCCCATCATGTATTATTTAGTCATCAACCTTATTGGGTGTTTTGATCACTTTTCTTCACCCCATTGCTGAGAGAGGGATTCCTATCCTAGGATTAAGGGGATAGCCAAAAACATGACACCTGACACTGGACAGATGAGATTGATAGCAATTCATCAGTCCTGGGGGAGGAGGACACTGCACGCTTCCCAAGGCCACATGGGGTTGCACTTGGGAATAGAATGAACAAGCAGGGACTGTGGGAAGCTGACTTTGTAGTATTAAGAGCATAAGATGCCCCCTGGTTTTTGCAGGAGGGTGTGATTGGATTGTTTGAATAATTTCATGGACTGGCAGGGAATTGAAGACCACTCCTCAGGCATAAATAAGCAGGCAATGTGCCTGGGCCCCATGATAAAAAGGAATGTTTGGCTAGGGGACCATATCTGTCTGAGCAGAATGGGAAGGAGAACTTGTAGGAACTGAGGCCCTCTCAGTTTTCCTGAGATGTCAGGGCAACACAAAGATAGTAATTTTAGGCCTAATGCCGCATGGGGGTAGAGGAAAAAGCGCTTGGATTTAGTTAGAATTTCTGGTTGCCATGTGGCCTATAAAATGAGAATATGCCAGTTCTGTCCCTCTTGAGGATCTTTGTGAAGATTATCAGTCATAGTTGTGTCTAAGAATACATCAGATGCTCTTTCTTATTATTTTTTTTTAAAGACAGGTTTTTTTTTTTAAATAAATTTATTTATTTATTTTTGGCTGTATTGGGTCTTAGTTTCTGTGCGAGGACTTTCTCTAGTTGCGGCGAGCGGGGGCCACTCTTCATCACAGTGCGCGGGCCTCTCACTATCGCGGCCTCTGGTTGTGGAGCACAGGCTCCAGACGCACAGGCTCAGTAGTTGTGGCTCATGGGCCCAGTTGCTCCGCGGCATGTGGGATCTTCCCAGACCAGGGCTCGAACCCGTGTCCCCTGCATTGGCAGGCAGATTCTCAACCACTGCGCCACCAGGGAAGCCTGAGATGCTCTTTCTTTTGATTGAGTAGTATTAGAAACAGAATCTTTGGCCCAAGACACCATGGACAAGTTTATTTTGGGGCTTCAGGAATTGGAGAGTAGGGTAATGGTTCTCAAGGTTGAAAGTAGTTAAGAATAACTGTTGGTGCTTGTAAAACACATACACATGAAACACACTTTACCAATCCACATCCTCAGAGAAGTTTCAAAGTTTTGGTGGTTTAAGGCAGCATATTGATTTAGAAATGTACATTTAACAAGATCTCAGATTATTCTGATGCAGTAGTCCTTCAACCAAACAGTGTCAACAACGGTTTAGTGCCAAGGTTCTCAAACTTGACTGTGCATCAGAATGCATTGAGAGGTTGTTAAAACACACATCGCTGGGCCCTATCCCCAAAGTCTCTGACTCAGTAGGTCTGGGTGGGACCCCCAAATCTGCATTTCTAACAAGTTTCTAGGTGATGCTGCAAGGACCACACTTTGAGAACCATTGGTTTAGTGTAGTAATTCTCAGTTGTGTATGATTTTTCCCCCAGGGGACATTTGCCAATGTCTGCAGACACTTCTGGTTGTCACAACTGAAGGGTGCTACTGATACCTCATGTTAAAGGCCAAGGATGCTGCTGAACATCCTACAATGCACAGGACGTCATTCCTTCCCTACAACAAAGAATTATCTGACCCCAAATGTCAATAGTGCTAAAGTCGAGAACCACCAATGTAGTGGCATTTTCTGGGGCAGGAGGGTGAGATAGTCTCCTCATGGCAGCAGGTGCACATGGTTCATGTACATATTCACTGTAGGGAGTTGGCCTGAAAAGAGCAGCTAAGTGGAATTTACCAAAGACATTTTATAAAAGAAATAACTTCACACTCTTAATGAGCCACTCATTTACTGTCTTGCTGTCTACCCTGCAGAGCTGATCTGAATCGAGTGATCCTTTTGAAATCAATGGAAACTATATTCTGGATGAGAGAAGGGATGAAAAGAAACAGCTATGTTAATTCTGATTTAAGCAAGGTTTCTCATTCCCTTTGATTAAATTGCAGGTGAAAGGAAGTAGATGAAATGATGCAATTGAGTGGGCACCAAAAATTGATACAAATGAATGACTCTGAAGGAAAAACCGGTAATGATAGGTGAAACTTACGTGGATTAGCTAGTTAAAAAAGTCCTCTTTGTAGGGCTGCATGCAGATATTTAGATGCTCTTATTCAGCAATCTGACACTTGTTACCTAAGGTGTAAACTGAAATAAGCAGTTTTCTTACTCTTTGCTGTATTTACAGCAATCAATAATTGTAATAACTCCAAGGCTGGCAAAATATTGTTAAAGGGTAGAAATCTGATAGGTGAGATTTTTCTTAGAGCTTGGAGAAAATTTTGAGTTACTTTAAGTTATCAATGGTAGCAAAGGAAAGTAAATGCATTTTTTAAAATCAAGGCTGTGCAAAACACCACATTTTACTGAGGCTTCTTTAAAGCACTGATGTTGGAGCTGAGTACAAGCTAAGTAACATACTCATGAAATCTGGCATATACTCAGCATCTAACAGAAAGCAGGCACTGGACAGTCTAAATAATGTTGGACCGACCACACACAAACATTTCAGGAAAGACCTCCTTACATCTTTTAAAAAGCAAAATTAGCGAATATACATTGATCTTCATCCCCCTATTCTCATCACTCATTAATAAGGATTGGGGGATGGAATTCTTGCAGAGGAAGAAAGCTAGCTAGAAGGACCAATTCCCAGCTAGGAATTCTACTTTGTTCCTCATTTTATCTTTTACTTTTCCTATGCTCACCAATGCCAATTCCAGTTACACATCTTTAATAGATAATCAACAATATCTTTTGAAATTTTAGGTATGATGTATATTCTATGTACGTAAACATATTATCATCACCACCATCATTAATGTGTTTATAATTTTATATTCTCTCAATTTCTGTAGGTTTTAGTTTCTACATCTGTAAAATGTTTTTAAAATATTTTTTCTCCTTGGAATGCTTTTATCAAATAAATGTGTTAAATTCTAATATGTAAATAAAATCTGATTGGCTGCTCTGATTGAATCCTCCTAGTTAGAACCAGAAATTGGAAGCCAAGACCTCATCCATTGGTTCTCATGGTGGTTCCTGGAGAATCTTGAAGCTTTAAGATTACACAAAGCACAGTTTAATAATCAAGGGTCTAAAATTTTAGGTACCCTCTAATATCTCCTCAAGCTTGCCAAATATAGGCACTTATTACTTCCAGAAAGGATTTAAGTGAATTTATGAACAAGACCTTATTTATATTTAAAATTCAGGTAAGAATATCTGGAAATTTGACTCAGAGCTTCCTTGTAACACACACACACACACACACACACACACACACACAGAAGAAGGCAATAGGTTACCTGGCTTGTCTAATAAATGTCTAAAAATAATTTATTAATTGGATCCTTTTAGTAAGGCTATTTAGCAATGTAACAGGTATCTTCAACTGTGATTTGGTAAAATATGGAGTTCTCCTAGACATATAGAATTTTCTTTTATTATCAGTCAAAGCTGAGTACATATAACTGAATCTTGAATTTCAGAAACACAGAAAGCATTTGTGAGAGGATTAAGGTACATCTAAAAATGTTGATTTCTTTTTTAAAATTTCATTTGTTTATTTATTTATTTTGGCCATGCCTCGAGGCACGTGGGATCTTAGTTCCCCACACAGGGATTGAACATGCACCCCCTGCAATGGAAGCACAGAATCTTAACCACTGGACTGCCAGGGAAGTCCCTAAAAATGTTGATTTCTCGTGACCTAGCTTGACCTGTAGGAGTTATGATTCACGTGTTCCTTAAACTGATGTAATTTACAAATGTTAATCATCTCAATCTTCAGTCATAGGCAAGATTGAGCTCTCTACAAAGTGAATGAAGTACAGATGCTCTGTATTGTGGTTTAAATGAAGATACTGTGTTTTATCTACACAGTATCCTGGAGAAAGGGTTGGCATGCTGTTTTGAAATTAAGGGAACATGACCTGCCTGAATGGAGGGTGGGCACTTTGCACAGTGGTATACAAAAGGGATTCCAGCAATTGGGGACCATGTTTTCTCAAAAAAAAGCAAACAAACCCTGTTTTTAGTATGTATAAATGCCTAGACAATTACTCAGTTGAGACATAAAAGCACCTTCTAGAGATCAATGTAGAGATAGTTGTGTCCTGGAACATTTTAAGTATTGGTTGTCAGTCTACTTTGACCTTAACTAAATTTAAGAATCACTTCACATAACATCTGGTGTTGAATGTCAATGTCTTTATGTGTCTTTCTGGGTATGATTATATGCAAAATGCCTGAGAGAATTGACTTTGGGGCAAATAATGTAATGGGTCTTTTTTCTTTTTACATAGTGATACTTGTTATAGAAAACTTAGAACTTAAATAGGTAGGGGAAAAAAAGAAGCTAAAACTTATCTTCAATGCCACTGTCCAATGAAAATAACATTGATATTTGGTTTTAATCTTTCTTTCCATTCTTTATTTTTCCTATACAAATGTTTTGCTTACTAATAAAAAAGAGATTGGTATAAATATCATTATCTAACTCTTTTTCTAAGAGCGTGATATTAGGCAAATGTCTTTCCATGTTATTAAATATTTACCTATAACATTATTTTTAATGCTCTCTATAAGATTCCTTTGTATGAATATGCTATAATTTATTTAATTTTCTATTATCGAGCATTTAGGTTTTTTTCCAAATTTTTACTATAAATGACATTCTAGTGAAAACTATTTTAATTAAATCATTGCACACATTCAGGATAGATTTTTTTTATAGTTATAAAACAATACTTCCCTCTCATTTTTAGAATAACATTATTTTTACTCTAACTATAAAAATAAAATTACACCCTTGTAGAAAATTATAGGAAACCATAAGGAAGTAAAAGCCATAATTTTTAATTTTTTAAATTTATTTTTATATGTTTTTTTATACAGCAGGTCCTTATTAGTTATCCATTTTATACATATTAGTGTATACATGTCAATCCCAATCTCCCAAATCATCACACCACCCCCCACCCCTCCCCCACCACTTTCCCCACTTGGTGTCCATATGTTAGTCCTCTACATCTGTGTCTCAATTTCTGCCCTGCACACCGGTTCATCTGTACTATTTTTCTAGGTTCCACAAATATGCATTAATATACAATATTTGTTTTTCTCTTTCTGACTTACTTCACTCTGTATGACAGTCTCTAGATCAATCCACATCTCTACAAATGACCCAATTTCGTTCCTTTTTATGGCTGAGTAATATTCCATTGTACATATGTACCCCATCTTCTTTATCCATTCGTCTGTCGATGGGCATTTAGGTTGCTTCCATGTCCTGGCTATTGCAAATAGTGCTGCAGTGAACAATGGGGTGCATGTGTCTTTTTGAATTATGGTTTTCTCTGGGTGTATGCCCAGTAGTGGGATTGCTGGGTCATATAGTAATTCTATTTTTAGTTTTTTAAGGAACCTCCATACTGTTCTCCATAGTGGCTGTATCCATTTACATTCCCACCAACAGTGCAAGAGGGTTCCCTTTTCTCCAGAACCTCTCCAGCATTTGTTGTTTGTAGATTTTCTGATGATGTCCATTCTAACTGGTGTGAGGTGATACCTCATTGTAGTTTTGATTTACATTTTTCTAATAATTAGTGATGTTGAGCAGCTTTTCATGTGCTTCTTGGCCATCTGTATGTCTTCTTTGGAGAAATGTCTATTTAGGTCTTCTGCCCATTTTTGGATTGGGTTGTTTGTTTTTTTAATATTGAGCTGCATGAGCTGTTTATATATTTTGGAGATTAATCCTTTGTCCTTTGATTCGTTTGCAAATATTTTCTCCCATTCTGAGGGTTGTCTTTTCATCTTGTTTGTAGTTTCCTTTGCTGTGCAAAAGCTTTTAAGTTTCATTAGGTCCCATTTGTTTATTTTTGTTTTTATTTCCATTACTCTAGGAGGTGGATCAAAAAAGATCTTGCTGTGATTTATGTCAAAGACTGTTCTTCATATGTTTTCCTCTAAGAGTTTTATAATGTCTGGTCTTACATTTAGGTCTCTAATCCATTTTGAGTTTATTTTTGTATATGGTATTAGGGAGTGTTCTAATTTCATTCTTTTACATGTAGCTGTCCAGTTTTCCCAGCACCACTTACTGAAGAGACTTTCTTTTCTCCATTGTATATCTTTGCCTCCTTTGTCATAGACTAGTTGACCATAGGTGCGTGGGTTTATCTCTGGGCCTTCTATCCTGTTCTATTGATCTATATTTCTGTTTTTATGCCGGGACCATATTGTCTTGATTACTGTAGCTTTGTAGTGTAGTCTGATGTCAGGGAGTCTGATTCCTCCAGCTCCGTTTTTTCCCCTCAAGACTGCTTTGGCTATTTGGGGTCTTTTCTGTCTCCGTACAAATTTTAAGATTTTTTGTTCTAGTTCTGTAAAAAATGCCATTGGTAATTTGATGGGGATTGCATTGAATCTGTAGATTGCTTTGGGTAGTATAGTCATTTTCACAATATTGATTCTTCCAATCCAGGAACGTGGTATATCTCTCCATCTGTTGGTATCATCTTTAATTTCTTTCATCAGTGTCTTATAGTTTTCTGCATACAGGTCTTCTGTCTCCCTAGGTAGGTTTATTCCTAGGTATTTTATTCTCTTTGTTGCCATGGTAAATGGGAGTGTTTCCTTAATTTCTCTTTCAGATTTTTCATCATTAGTGTATAGGAATGCAAGAGATTTCTGTGCATTAATTTTGTATCCTGCAACTCTACCAAACTCATTGATTAGCTCTAGTAGTTTTCTGGTGACATCTTTAGGATTCTCTATGTATAGTATCATGTCATCTGCAAACAGTGACAGTTTTACTTCTTTTCCAATTTGTATTCTTTTTATTTCTTTTTCTTCTCTGATTGCCATGGCTAGGACTTCCAAAACTCTGTTGAATAATAGTGGTGAGAGTGGACATCCTTGTCTTGTTCCTGATCTTAGAGGAAATGGTTTCAGTTTTTCACCATTGAGAATGATGTTTGCTGGGGGTTTGTCATATATGACCTTCATTATGTTGAGGTAGGTTCCCTCTATGCCCACTTTCTGGAGAGTTTTTTATCATAAATCAGTGTTGAATTTTGTCAAAAGCTTTTTCTGCATCTATTGAGATGATCATACGGTTTATTTTTTTTTATTTTTAAATTTTTTGTGTGTGTGGTTTTATTAAAGCCCAGTAATTTAAACTCAGATTTACCTAGTAGGATATTGAGTATGATGTTCTTCATATATTTTTAAAATTAATTTCTGTTGGAGTATAGTTGATTTACAATGTTGTATTAGTTCTTTATATATTTTTAAAAGAATTTTTCTTCAGTTATTTCTTGGTTTCCATATTTCTGTTGGTTTCTTTTTCTTGTTAGAACATGTATATGTGAAAAATATGCTTTGTTCCATTTGTCTCAGGAAGGACAAAAATATGCTCTTTGTGGTCCCATGTGTTTCAGGAAGCAAGAGGCTACTATGTGCAGACTGGAGTTGGTCTACTGCCTGTTGTCCTGTTCAATGGAACGCCCTTTGAAAAGGAGCAGCTAGACCCTGATGAGTTGGAAACCATCACAGTGCACAAAATCCTGGAGACTACACCTTCTTTCAAAGAGCAGTGTACTTGGTAAGTACTGTTTCAAGGCTGATTTTGAAAGAGAATGGTTTACTTACATTTTTGCAGTCTCTGTAGTAGGCAATAAAATGCTTTAAGTATCACTGTTTTCTATACACCACTCATAATTGATTTGCAGACTCCCAGCAGGTTCTGCTGTAGTGAAAATATCCATGAGACTTTCTGTACGTTGTTTTTGAAATAACTAATTTTATTGGCTTCAAGTTTAAATTTTATTTTAAAAATTCTTAAGAATTTAGCCATTCTAAGAGACATTTGTTCTACTTGTAAGGAATTTTGACTCAGAAAAATTCAAATATTTGATATATATATATATAGTTATTGTTGAGATATAACTTACATGCCGTAAAACTCAGCCTTTTAAGGTGGACTGTGCAGTGGGTTTTAGTATTTACACAGAATTATGCAACTATCACCACTGTCTAATTTCAGAGCCTTATCCTCACCCCTAAAATAAACCTGACACCCAGCAGCAATCACTCCCCATTTTCCCCTACCCTACCCCCTGGCAACCATGAATCTGTTTTCAGTCTCTATGGATTTGCCTGTTTGGGACATTTTATATAAAGGGATTCATATAATATATGGTCTTTTGTGACTGATTTCTTTTACTTAGCATAATGTTTTCAAGTTTTATCCTTGTTGGAGCATGTGTCAGTACTTCATTCCTTTTTATGGCCAAATAATAGTTCCTCCAATGGATATACCACAGTTTGTTTATCCATTCATATTTAGGTTATTGCCACTTTTTTGGCTACTATGAATAATGCTGCTGCTATAAGCAATCATGTAAAAGTTTTAATGTAGACATATGTTCTCAGTTGTCTTGGGTATACACCTCAGAGTGGAATTGCCTGCTCATGTAGTTATTCTATTTTTAATAGTAATTCCATTTTTAACAGAACTGCCAGACTGTTTTCCAAAGCACCTGCACCCTTATACATTCCTCTCAGCAATGTATGCAGGTTCCATTTTCTATAAATTCTAGCCAATTCTTGGTATTGTCTGTCTCTTCGGATCATATAGTTTTTATTCTTCAATTTGTTAATATGGTGTATCACATTGATTGATTTGCGTATATTGAAGAATCCTTGCATCCCTGGGATAAATCCCACTTGATCATGGTATATGATCCTTTTAATGTGTTGTTGGATTCTGTTTGCTAGTATTTTATTGAGGATTTTTGCATCTATATTCATCAGTGATATTGGTCTGTAGTTTTCTTTTTTTGTAGTATCTTTGTCTGGTTTTGGTATCAGGGTGATGGTAGCCTCATAGAATGAGTTTGGGAGTGTTCCTTCCTCTGCAATTTTTTGAAGACTTTGAGAAGGATGGGTGTTAGCTCTTCTCTAAATGTTTCATAGAATTCACCTGTGAAGCCTTCTGATCCTGGACTTTTGTTTGTTGGAAGATTTTTAATCACAGTTTCAATTTCATTACTTGTGATTGGTCTGTTCATATTTTCTATTTCTTCCCGGTTCAGTCTTGAAAGATTATACCTTTCTAAGAATTTGTCCATTTCTTCCAGGTTGTCCATTTTATTAGCATAGAGTTGCTTGTAGTAGTCTCCTAGGATGCTTTGTATTTCTGCATTGTCTGTTTTAATTTCTCCTTTTTCATTTCTATTTTTATTGATTTGAGTCCTCTCCCTCTTTTTCTTGATGAGTCTGGCTAATGGCTTATCAATTTTGTTTATCTTCTCAAAGAACCAGCTTTTAGTTTTATTGACCTTTGCTATTGTTTTCTTTGTTTCTATTTCATTTATTTCTGCTCTGATCTTTATGATTTCTTTCCTTCTGCTAACTTTGGTTCTTGTTTGTTCTTCTTTCTCTAGTTCCTTTAGGTGTAAGGTTAGATTGTTTATTTGAGATGTTTGTTGTTTCTTGAGGTAGGATTGTATTGCTATAAACTTCCCTCTTAGAACTGTTTTTGCTGCATCCCATAGATTTTAGAATGTCATGTTTTCATTGTCATTCGTCTCTAGGCAATTTTTGATTTCCTCTTTGATTTCTTTAGTGATCACTTGGTTATTTAGTAACGTATTGTTTAGCCTACATGTGTTTGTGTGTTTTACATTTTTTCCCCTGTAATTGATACCTAGTCTCATAGTGTTGTGGTCAGAAAAGATGCTTGCTATGATCTCAGTTTTCTTAAATTTACTGAGGCTTGATTTGTGACCCAAGATGTGATCTATCCTGAGAATGTTCCATGTGCACTTGAGAAGAAAGTGTAATCTCCTGTTTTTGAATGGAATGTCCTATAAATATCAATTAAATCTATCTGGTCTATTGTGTCATTTAAAGCTTCTGTTTCCTTATTTATTTTCATTTTGGATGATCTGTGCATTGGTGAAAGTGGGGTGTTAAAGTTCCCTACTATTATTGTGTTACTGTCGATTTCCCCTTTATTTGGCTGTTAGCATTTGCATTATGTATTGAGGTGCTCCTATGTTGGGTGCATAAATATTTACAATTGTTATATCTTTTTCTTGGATTGATCCCTTGATCATTATGTAGTGTCCTTCTTTGTCTCTTGTAATAGTCTTTGTTTTAAAACTATTTTGTCTGATATGAGAATTGCTACTCCAGCTTTCTTTTGATTTCCATTTGCATGGAATATCTTTTTCCATCCCCTCACTTTCAGTTTGTATGTGTCGCTAGGTCTGAAGTGGGTCTTTTGTAGACAGCATATATATGGGTCTTGTTTTTGTATCCATTCAGCAAGCCTGTGTCTTTTGGTTGGAGCATTTAATCCATTCACATTTAAGGTAATTATCCATATGTATGTTCCTATTACCGTTTTCTTAATTGTTTTGGGTTTGTTTTTGTAGGTCCTTTTCTTCTCTTGTCTTTCCCACTTAGAGAAGTTCCTTTAGCATTTGTTGTAGAGCTGGTTTGGTGGTGCTGAATTGTTAGCTTTTGCTTGTCTGTAAAGCTTTTGATTTCTCCATCGAATCTGAATGAGATCCTTGCCAGGTAGAGTGATCTTGGTTGTAGGTTCTTCCCTTTCATCACTTTAAATATGTCATGCCACTCCCTTCTGGCTTGTAGAGTTTCTGCTGAGAAATCAGCTGTTAACATTATGGGAGTTCCCTTGTATGTTATTTGTCATTTTTCCCTTGCTGCTTTCAGTAATTTTTCTTTGTCTTTAATTTTTGCCAATTTGATTACTATGGGTCTCAGCGTGTTTCTCCTTGGGTTTATCCTGCATGGGACTCTCTGCACTTCCTGGACTTGGGTGGCTATTTCCTTTCCCATGTTAGGGAAGTTTTCCACTATAATCTCTTCAAATATTTTCTCGGGTCCTTCCTCTCTCTCTTCTCCTTCTGGGACTCCTGTAATGCCAGTGTTGTTGCATTTAATGTTGTCCCAGAGGTCTCTTAGGCTGTCTTCATTTCTTTTCATTCTTTTTTCTTTATTCTGTTGTGCAGCAGTGAATTCCACCATTCTGTCTTCCAGGTTACTTATCCGTTCTTCTGCCTCTGTTATTCTGCTATTGATTCCTTCTCGTGTATTTTTCATTTCACTTTATTGTATTGTTCATCTCTGTTTGTTTGTTCTTTGATTCTTCTAGGTCTTTGTTAAACATTTCTTGCATCTTCTTGATCTTAGCCTCCATTCTTTTTCCGAGGTCCTGGATCATCTTCACTATGATTATTCTGAATTCTTTTTCTGGAAGGTTGCCTATCTCCACTTCATTTAGTTGTTTTTCTGGGGTTTTATCTTGTTCCTTCATCTGGTACATAGCCCTCTGCCTTTTCATCTTGTCTGTCTTTCTGTGAATGTGGTTTTTGTTCCACAGGCTGCAGGATTGTACTTCTTCTTGCTTCTGCTCTAAAAGCCATAATTTTAACAGCTAGGGAAACATAGGAACATTCTGTTACATGTTTCTCCCTATGTATTTATTCCCTGTAATTATAAAGTAAAACCCTCTTGCACTGTTGGTGGGAATGTAAATTGATACAGGCACTATGGAGAATAGTATGGAGGTTCCTTAAAATACTAAAAATAGAACTACCATACAACCCAGCAATCCCACTACTGGGCATATACCCTGAGAAAACCATAATTCAAAAAGAGTCATATACCATAATGTTCATTGCTGCTCTATTTACAATAGCCAGGACATGGAAGCAGCCTAAGTGTCCGTCGACAGATGAATGGATAAAGAAGATGTGGCACATATATACAATGGAGTATTACTCAGCCATAAAAAGAAATGACATTGAGTTGTTTGTAGTGAGGTGGATGGACATAGAGTCTGTCATACAGAGTGAAGTAAGTCAGAAAGAGAAAAACAAATACTGTTTGCTAACATATATATGGAATCTAAAAAAAAAAAAAATGGTTATGAAGAACCTAGGGGCAAGATGGGAATAAAGACGCAGACCTACTAGAGAATGGACCTGAGGACACGGGGAGGGGGAAGGGTAAGCTGGGACAAATTGAGAGAGTGGCATGGACATATATACACTACGAAATATAAAATAGATAGATAGTGGGAAGCAGCCGCATAGCACAGGGAGATCAGCTCAGTGCTTGTGACCACCTAGAGGGGTGGGATAGGGAGGGTGCGAGGGAGGGAGACTCAAGAGAGAAGAGATATGGGGATATATGTATATGTATAGCTGATTCACTTTTTTCTAAAGCAGAAACTAACACACCATTGTAAAGCAATTATACTCCAACAAAGATGTTAAAAATAAATATATAAATAAAGTAAGACATGCTAATCATTGAAAACATGATAGAAAAATGTATTCATTATCTGAATTCCCTAAAGTGACCACTGTTGTAGGTTCTATATAGTCTTTTCTTCTATATATTTTTACTTATTAAAGCTCATGTTGGATAGATAGATTTGTGTTGTGAGTTAATCACTTACTACTTTAGTAAAAGAATTTCCCTGTTATTAAGAACTCTAATATTTAATGCTGCTTAATAGTCTATTTTGTGGAAGGGTTTTCTATTACTTGGCCATTAATCTATTATTTGCTAGTTTGTATGATTATATATATAAATATTAACACTATTTTATATACACTAATGCATTTTAAAATGCACAATGGATTATTTCCATAATACTGATTCTCCCAAGTGAAATTAGGGGTCAAATGTTATGAAATTCTATCAACTGTTTCCTATGTGCCTGGCTAATTCAAGCTAGTAAATGCAGCATAAAGATGGATATTCATCTTCCTTTTTTCTTAAGAATGCTAAATTTAATTTACAACTTTAGTAAAATTATTTCAGTATAAATGAAAGAGAACAAAGAGCAAACATAAATATAGTGGTGTGTGTAGGTACTTTTCCTCTTTATTTTTGCCTCAGAATTTTCATATATTTTTTCAAATGTCTTTTGAAATTAGCAAATCATGTGAGAAAAATACATGCTTAATTTTTAAAGTGATTGCTATATTGATAATGGTCATTCACCAATCAGATATTTTTCAACTTTTTGTGTCAGGCATGTTCCTAGGGGCTGGGTTTATTATATCTTTTCTCTTATTTTATTTAATTTCATGAAAAACTGAATGATCGTGGAGGTTTAAGTAGATTAATTAATTCATTTAGTGAATATTTACTGTATCCCCCTGCCATATGGGGTTTA
Organism: Eschrichtius robustus; assembly: GCF_028021215.1. Classification (NCBI taxonomy): domain Eukaryota; kingdom Metazoa; phylum Chordata; class Mammalia; order Artiodactyla; family Eschrichtiidae; genus Eschrichtius; species Eschrichtius robustus. Next base: position 61,559,940 of record NC_090832.1, on the reverse strand, counting down.
AATGCTTGTGGTACAGAGATGAATAAGATATAATTCCTGTCCTGAGGACCTCACAGTCTAGTTGGAGCCAAGGGGTCAAGAGATGATTATAGTTCAGAATGGGAGATGCAGGAATGAAGTGTGCCTGTTGTCTAGGGGAGCAGAAAGCAAGAAGTGACCGCTCTGCAGGGGAGGTAGTCAGGGGACTGTGCATAGGAGGAGGCACTTGTGCTGGTTCCTAAGGGATGTAAGAGTTGGCTAATGTGAGCGGATGGAGGGCAGGGGGATACTTGCTTCCTTAGTCTTGAGATAAAGGGACGATCAAAGATGCATACCATGTTAGAAGATGGCATTAGTCTTGGTGAAGTCAACAAAAGCCTATGGGTCAGTTAGGCATAGTGATTTTATGAAATTAAGCTTGATCAACATGAGATACTTTTGGGTTAAGCTTAATTGGTAGCTATTTGCATGTTTAACAATACAATAAACCAAAACAAATCTTTTTTTTGCAGTAGTTGTATTTTTCTATGTTTATAAAATATATACATGCTCATTGAAAAATTATGAAAATATAGAAAAGAGGAAAACAAATATCATCCAGGCATAATTACTGTTAACATTTTGATGTACGTGTTTTAAAAATCATTCTAAATAGACAACCATGCTTTAAAAAATGGAATCAGAGAATGCAGTTGACTTTCTACCTGTTTCTTCTCACATAATAAATCATGAAAGCTTTCTCAAAATAAATATAAATTAATATTTCAAATAAACATATAATATTCTATTATGTGGATATGCCACATTTTTTAAAACAAATTCACCTCTTCTAGTACATTTGAGATTGTTTTCCCTTTTTTTTTTTCTGTTAAAAATAATGCTATATGGGGACTTCCCTGGTGGTCCAGTGGTTGAGACTTCACCTTCCAGTGCAGGGGGTGTGGGTCTGATCCCTGGTCAGGGAGCTAGGATCCCACATTCCTTGCAGCCAAGGAGCCAAAACATAAAACAGAAGCAATATTGTAACGGATTCAATCAAGATTTTAAAAATGGTCCACATCAAAAAAATCTTTTAAAAAAATAATGCTATAATAAACAGTCTTTTAAAGTCATCTTTGTTCACTTCTTTATTTCCTTAGGAGAAATTACTAGGTTAAAATGTATGCACATTTCAAATGCTGTCCAATTGGTCTGAAAGTTTGTCATTTTATTCCTGTTTTCACGAAGCAATGTATGAGAGTATAACCAAATCTTACACTGACTTAAATTGCTTTTCTTGTAAAGGTAACGTTATTCTGCTCAAAATAAAACCATTAGTGCCAATATACTTCAATTAGGCTTGTGATTAAATTATAAATAAATTGAGAAGAGATCAGTATCTCTGTGCTTCTGAATTTACTCCCTCAAGAATATTAAATGAAAGTATAAAAGGCAAAACTGAATGTAAATAAATTTAAAGTAATATAATTTTATGTATTTATGGAACACTTTCTCTAAAAAATTAATAGAAGTTTTTTTTAAGTCAGACATATTATCAGGTTGATACTAAGAAGCTTCACATGTTCACGTGTTTCGTTACTGAATAATAAGATCATCCTCAGATTTTTGTACCCCTAAACTAATGTTCTTTGTCCTCGAAGAAATTTACAAAATACATTTTGCTAACTTTACCTTCCACTAGAGTAAATCGCTACTTATTTCAGTGTCCTAAATTAACCCCTAGTAATATTGAAAGGATTAAGACAGCTTCTCAAAGCGTACAACTCATTACTGGAGTGTTTCAAACTAAACAAAACCAAAAAACCATATAGGTTTATGTGTGCTTTCATTATTACTGTTTTTTTTTTTTTAATTTTATTTATTTATTTATTTATTTATGGCTGTGTTGGGTCTTCGTTTCTGTGTGAAGGCTTTCTCTAGTTGCGGCAAGTGGGGGCCACTCTTCATCGCGGTGCGCAGGCCTCTCACTATCGTGGCCTCTCCCGTTGCGGAGCACAGGCTCCAGACGCGCAGGCTCAGCAATTGTGGCTCACGGGCTTAGTCGCTCCGCGGCATGTGGGATCTTCCCAGACCAGGGCTCGAACCCGTGTCCCCTGCATTGGCAGGCAGATTCTCAACCACTGCGCCACCAGGGAAGCCCCATTATTACTGTTATTCAATATCCAAAGTTGAAAAGAGAACTATGTTAACTTATCCAGATTTAATAGGAATTCAAAGTTTTATATTAATATATAAATCAATTGTTTATATTTATGATGCATCTATAGCTTAGCTATCCAGAATTCTTGGTGAATGAGCCACTTTAGATAGCCATTTTCTGAATAATGCAAATTTTTCCCCTAAGAATTAAAGATATTTCAGAATTAACTTTTACCCATTCTTGACTTATTTAAACAAGCCTTAGATAATTGTTATATATTATACTGTTTTATTGTCCTCAGGGCCTATTGAATTTTTTTTTGCTCATGCTAATTGATCCCATATTGCTTTACTGATAACTCTTGAGCCTGCTTTTTGTTTTTCAGTCTTATGCTATTTGTCACATTTTTCTGTCAATGTACTGTTTCCTCTTTTTTTCTAATTTGCTGGTGCCAATCTAGCATAAATAACCATGCTTATTAAGATTATAAAAAGCAAAAGCAGATGAGAGATGAAAAAGGAAATGACAACTTCTTCTTGAGTAAAGAATAAACATTTTCCTCTATAAATAAAATATTTGTTTTTATTAATATACTGACCAGTTCAGGAGAATATTTTTCTAATTTCTAACTCTGGCTAAATTTTGAATAGATAAACTATTTCTCTTACTCCAAGTGCCCCTCTTAACCAAAACTAAATGTCAGGCAAAAGGGAAGGCATAGAAAACTGTCATGCCTTACTCCACACAATCATCACGATAAGGTGTAACTGCCTTAAATTGCAGCAACTGTAGTCTCTATGTGCAAATTTCCCTTATTTCTGTGCTCTTCCAAGCATCAGCTGATCTCTGCCTGTGAGTTTCTGTGAGTTTATGAGCACCAGGTTTTGTTTTCACCCCACTTCTCCCACTTTTTTTCAATTCTGCTTTGATTTTTCTTTTTGGTAAAAATCGGAGCATGTTCCAGTGACCTTAGTGCATTTTTATTAACATACTCATTAGAAAAGAACTAATCCTGTTATGATTCAGCAGAAATAGACATAATATGTATTTAGGGATTGTCTGGCCAGGGTTACTGGGTTAAATTGGACTTAAAGTTCTCTTTTGAGTTTAACTGCCTTCTGTAGTCCAGTATGCACCAAAATCTTTCGTTGTCTAACAGCAAGTTAGAACGGGCTGGGCAGTGCACTTAGAGATGAGAAAAAAAATGCTTAGAGGAATCACTGATCATGGATATAAAGTTACAAAAAGTTAGAAAGCATGTCTAATGATACATTATTATAAAAAGTAAGTTAAAATAAAAGCCCAAACCCTAACCAATATTTGATATTGATTTTTCTTTGTTACCTAGTTTAAGAAACATAATTATGAAATAAATCAAAAGAAACAATAGCTTTAGGGAGCATTAGAAATGACATTTAGGTACTGTGCATGACACTGAAGCACCTGAACCCTGAAGTACCCCTTTATTTAATTTAAAGGCAATGTGGCTAAAGCTGACTAAATTATTTTCTGGTATGTAAGAAGTTGTTTGTTGTTAGAAAACTCCTAATTTGTTTCCCATTTTTACTAAGAACAGGATAAATCGCATGTAATATACACATTATTGGCCTAGAATTCTTTTTGGAATGGACCTGTAAGAGGCAGGGGACTCTAAGAGCCTTATGATTCTATTTTTAAAAGACCAACAGAAAAGAATAGAAAGATATGAGCATTTTCTCATTTAAATGATTACATAAAGAGGAAGATCTCACTCAATTCTAGATTAAAGATGTTGGTGATTTTCTTCTCATCAGCAGTGCTGCTTATGGGGAGCATTGACCTCGGGCTTTCTTCTACCCATTATCTGCAGATATGTTACTTTTCCATTTCTGAGAGAAGTGCTTAACATATTATATGAAACTACGACAGAGGTTTTGCAGTTGCTATTTAAAAAAATATATCGTATACATATTCATGTGGTTTTGGAGAACTCTTTTATTTCAGTTTTAGGGCAATTTGTAAAAACTACAAGATGAATGCTTATTTATTTGAAAGTATAATACACTATGATAAGATGCATATTCTTTTAATGTGAGGAAGACTGATGGTCATGTTTTCATCATTCTTCTTACCATTCTCTTCCTTGAATATCTTTGACAAACTGTATGGCAATTTATTTTTCTGTAGGAGTAAAGAAGTTCAACCATTATATGGAATACTAGAGTGATTTAATTAGCTGAATGTTTAATGTGCCAATAGTAAATGTATCAGTCATCTTAATTTATTTCAAAGTGGAGATATCAATTCATAAAATAGAATTTTAAGAGTGATTATGCTCCACTTTTGTCAAGACATCTTCTACCTTGAGCACTTCAGATTCCCTATGCAATGTTTATGAACATTTTAAAAAGTCAAACTGTTATTACTACATTCAAGATAGAGGTCTTGGAGGTTTAGTTCCTATGCAAGCAATTAGATGTTATTAACAGAAAAACATGAATTTTTACTTTAACCTATGGGATCATTTTGTGAACATTTATTAAAATACATAGGAATGTCATTATGCTACTATTTGCCATAGAACAAAATTCTAAGGCTCATCTTTACTGAATGTTGTATTACAGCTTTCAGATACTGAATCACTTCATTATAAGGGGCTTTACTTAAGGCAGTATGACATTACAGACTCCAAGAACAGTTCTATAGCAGATATCATGTGCATATAAATATTCATGAAGTATATACAAGTATACATGTATATGCATTTATTTACCAGGATACTATGACTGTTTTGTGGGTTGTTTAGAATGCTCTGTTAAGGCGTCAGAAGTTATCAGTTAGCTCTTGGTCATGAGCTTCTCTTGTTCCAGATTGCTAGATGGGAATGAATTGGCACATATTTATTCCTTCTCCTGGTAAATTTTAAATTAATACCAACTATTTTCCTGAAACTATGTTGAAGATCAATGAATGACTATTACAGGAAAATTAATTCCTGTGTACCTTGGTGACAGTTTTCCAAAGGTACCACCTTTGAACATTTACAATAAGAAAAGCTTACCTACATATATTTTTGTTCCAAACTTTTGGCCATGCTGCTGATGAAAAATCTGTGTTTATGAAGCTAATGAGTGACTAAAATTTCTTCCAGGTTGAACATTCATTCCTTCAACAGTTTTTTTAAACACCTTTGTTTGTGCACAAATTTAAACTTATACGTAGCCAAACTGATCTTTTTCTTTATGATTTTTTCTATTGCCTTTAAACATAGAAAGCCATTTTCCTTAGAGAATTTAAATAAATATTCATATATATTGTCTTCTAAAGTTTTGATAATGTGGCTTTTTACATTTAGCTCTCTAACCAGCTGGAATATGTTTTGAATTGGATAATGATACATCCCTAGTAATGTTAAAGAGTAAGGATATATGTACAATATCTAGACCTGAGTGCTGTGCCAAACGCCTATCTGGTGCTCAATACATTTTTTTAAATCCACCCTTCTCCCATCCTGCAGCCACACGGGGCATGTACTCGATCAGTGTTTCAGAGGACAACATCAAAGCATTCACCAAGAAGTAGAGGAAAAGGAAATGCAAACAAATGATTATAGTATAATTCCCTCTGGTAGATCAAGAAGACAGAGAAACTTTCAAAGGAGGCAATCCTTATGATGCTTCTTGAGAGATGAGTTGAAATTTATGAAATAAATGAGAGGAAAATGATTTTCCAGAAAGAGGGAAAGGTATCTGAGAGTGTTTGGTGTGTTCAGGGTGCCAACAAAGCTGACATGAGGTAGAGGATGGAAAGAAGACCCCGGGCAGAAAAAGAAAGGACTGGCAAGGCATGCTGAGGATTTTAGTCTCTAACTTGTAGTTCTTGTGTATATAAGTGTGCAAGTGGCATGATTCATACAGAGCTTTTGATTTTTACGTATCTGGTACAATTTTTTTTTTAACATCTTTATTGAAGTATAATTGCTTTACAATGGTGTGTTAGTTTCTGCTTTATAACAAAGTGAATCAGTTATACATAATACATATGTTCCCATATCTCTTCCCTCTTGCATCTCCCTCCCTCCCACCCTCCCTATCCCACCCCTCTAGGTGGTGACAAAGCACCGAGCTGATCTCCCTGTGCTATGCGGCTGCTTCCCACTAGCTATCTATTTTACATTTGGTAGTGTATATATGTCCATGACACTCTCTCACCCTGGTACAATTTTAAGAGCATGTATAACGTTTCTTTCATGCAGTTTTGTTGAATAATTAACAGTCCACAAATACTACAGATTAGTCCCAAATCAATTGAATATCTAATTTCTGGTAATGCTCAGATCACGTGGGTTGGAAAAGTTTGCCTGAGTGTACCGATTGATTTAGGTATGGTTCAATTTCCTTAAATATTTGGAGAGACTTTTATAGTGTAATCATGGAATAGCAACGTAGCCTTGGAACATGGAACTGTGCCTTACGAATTTCCTTTCCTCTGAGACAGAAAAATTATAATGAACTAGGCCAAGACCTTTTTGCTTTTTCACAGTTTTTACAAACGTATTTGGTACCATTAGCATTTATTAAGCAAGCTTGGCCAACCATGAAGTTTGTTAACATCCTAAGCTAACCACCCAAGGTATTATTTGGGCATATCAGAGCATTTGGTACCTCATCTAATTTGTTCCTAGAGATGATTTGTTTGGATGAATTGTTTGTCCAGAGTGTGTGGCCTGGAGAGGGGTCACTGGAGTGGCATAGGTAGGGCTCCAGGTGTTAGTGAATGGTGGTCTTCAATAACCAATAGTAATAAAGCTACAAACTGAATTTGCCTGATTTGTGAATAAGATGTTGGGGACTGATTCTACTGGGGTCTCTTAAATCATCGAGAACTGAGATGAGAGATATATTAAAGCTGTGATAACTGGTTTTGCATATTGTTTTTATCTAATTTATAACTTGATGCTGATGAGGTCTTGGAATATTTGAGTTATGCCCTGCTGACCATTATCTTGACAAATGTCAGTTGCAGTTTCAGATTGATGACTAGGCCAGACATAAACCAAACTTGTTAAATCAGGCAAAGTTTACATATCTAAAGAAGTGCTTTCCAAGTATCTTTACATCACAGAATGCATAAAAGATGATGTATTTGGTACCCAGGGGTAAAATGGAGGAGTTTTGAAAAGTCATCTAACATGGGGCTTGGTAAAGAAAAATTGTTTTCTTTATGTTATATAATTATGATAGGAGACATAAATACAAAATATTTTAAAAGATGAAAGTTGAAGGTATGTAAAACTTTCAAATAAATCTTATCAAAATTTTAATAAACTTGACTTGCTTTAATGAACATATAATTTCTGATGAAGGCATTTTAATGCTGTCTTCAATACTTGACAGTTATATAATATAGATAAAAAACTTTGTTTTAAAACTCTTATTTTTACAGCAACCCAAATTTTTCAACAATTAAAATGAATATTTAAAAAATCCTATGGCTATTATTTTTCTTTCAATGGCAAATGTAATGCTAATATTTATTGTGGCAAATTCAAATGAATTTCAAATCCAATTGTGCATTTTTATAGCAAAGATTTCAAAACAACAATCAAGTTCTAACTGCAGAATGTACATGCATTTTTACTCTGTAGCCAGCTTGAATGCCCCTAAATGGGCACAAATATACAGATGTATTGAATATAAAGGAAGACAGAGATTGGAGTTCCCCCATCTCTCCTCTGTAATTTGAATGCATGTTTGGGCTGTGGTCCTTTACTTCTTGGGTGTGAACTCTTCCATCAGCTCCATAGGCCTCTTGAGCAAGATGAGGTGTGATGTGGTCCGCCCCAGGATGTTAATGCAGATAGATATCCAGGTAATAGACCACCTCTCTGGGGAAGCTCATGATGCCATAAAGGAGTGGTAAGTGCATGTTGTCACATCTTGTGCTCCCCATCTGTGGGTACACAAGGTGAGCCTGATCCTAATCTCTGACCCTTCTCTGAGGAGCCCTGGAAAATGCTTATTGAGGTCAAAGCCATCCAATGGGGGAACTCCAGTCCCAAAGTCTGAGTGGACCAGCATTTATACATATACCTCTAAACCACTGGATGTACACTAATGTGCTACAATTCACCATTTGGGAAACTCTGATGTAAGTCCTACAGAGGACAGTAATAGAGCAGAAATATCAGCAGTAATCTCCAGTGACAGACTGAGGTGTTTCTGGGTCTCCCCGAAGTATTTCACACAATTGCAGATGATAGGTCTGGGTTAATAAAAGTCAGTTCAGAACTTCTGGAAGCTCAAATGTTCCCGTTATGGCCCGACCTTAATTATGAGAGGTTAAAACATTTCAGGATACAACTTTGCTGGGATATGTGCTGGTATTTTCATACCCGGGCCAGGGTACGTCATTGATCTCAGAATCATAGAGTCCAGAATGTACAGTGTACAGTGTACTTGGGCCTGAATAAACAACTTGCCCATCACTTTCACCTTCCCAGTAGGACTCACGTTGGGCCAAAAACATCTCTTTCTGTGGCATTTGAGAAAGTGGCAGTTACCAAGTTTTCTGGAATTCCTTCTCATATGTCCTGAGATACACCAAAAGACCAATTGTGCAACATCTGATCTGCACAGTTTCTGAAAAATTTAAAAATATAACTGGCTAACATAAAAATTAATTGTAGGCAGTATTGGATAACATTTCCTAGGCTCTCGGACTGAGAATATTTTTCCTCTTTTGTGGACACAATGAGAAGAGGGGGAAATGTTCAACTATGAAGATTGAGTTACCCTTTTTCTTAACAGTTAGATGCATAGATTTATTTTAGTTTTATTATTTAAAGGAAGAGAATGCCAAGAAGAATTTAGAAGCAGGAGATTATGTGAAATACACACTAGTCTTTCCATGGAAATGGCTAGTCACAGTACAATGGGGAACCTCATTCCCTGGGGAGACTTCAAAAAAAATGGTTTGTCAGATGTCTTGTAGATGTTGGTGTCCTGATTCTGAATGCAGCCAGGAGATGCTTCTGGCAAATGAGAAGTTTTAACATTACTCATCTATGAAGTTGGCTTATGCTCTGGAGCCAAGGCACATTTTACTTCCTTGATCCTCTGAACTTTCTGGGTTAATTAAAAACTATCATTATCACTGTTTCAGCAACTGACGTGCTATAAAAATAGAACTTTAGCAATGGATTCATTGAAAGGCGGAGAGCTATTTCAGAAATCTTAAGAAGGAATGTACTTCTTGGACCACTAAGATCAGACTAGAATCAGTTCACATTCAACAAGCCTAAGCAGGTCCACAGATGTCTACCAGACTCTGTGTTTTGGAAACCTTGGGGTTTATCCTGCTGTGTGTGTGTTCCTTATTGATTCTTACCTCAGAGGTGGGAGTCATAAGGGAACCACTAAAGGGCATCTGGCATTTCGCGACTACAGCGTGGAATATTGTGGAGTCCCCAGAGTTGAAAGATACATCCTTCCTTATTCCTGCTCCCTACCACAGCAGTAGGTAGATCCTACATCCTGAAAATATTCTGAGTCTTTGCTCTTCATTGGCTAGTGGTTTTTATTTTTGAGACTTCTTTCACAGGATCTTAGAGCTAGTTCTCACTGCTTGGTAGAAGAAGATCCTAAGTCTTACTTTTCCCCTTTCAAACTCAGGCTAAATGATTTCTGTTTTTGTTGACTTCAGGTTGTAGTTGTGGTAATTATGCTTTTTGTCATATAATTAAGTTGATATGAAGTCATGTTGTTACATTTCAAAATTCTGTTTTGACTATCTCTTGATACTTTTAGGAACTTAAAAAAAAAGATAGTATTCTATTATAAATATCTATCTTTGAAATAAAAATTCTTAAGCACCCCAGGAATCTCCTTTTGATAGAGTAAATTCAATGTGGAAGGCTTCTCATGGTTCTAGTTCCAGATCAAATGTTTTTTCATTTGTGAACTCTCTTTTAACTCTCCAGATAAAGAAAATTGTTCCCTCCACTGTGCTCCAAATCTATCCTTTGTACATGTTTCTATCATAGTATTTGCCACACTAAACTGTAGTTATTTCTTTATATGCTTTGTTCTCTCAGACCATGAACATCTAATTGTCAGTATCTTATTTTTCTTTGTATACCTAGGGTCTAACACCCAGAGATAAATAATAAGGGTTGAATGGATGGAAGAAAGGATGGATAAACAATTTGTAATAAACCCTAATCAAAGGGTTTTAGTTACTTAGGTATCAAGAGAACTTTATAATTATCAGGGTATGGAACCTAAGAACGTTGCTCTATTGATATATCAGTATTTGTGACAAATTAAGGCTTTTATTTGGTTTATGTAAATCTGTATGCAAAGGAAGATGTTTGATCCTAAAGGTATACTTATTTATTTATTTATAGCAGTCTTCTTTTGAAATTCTGCCGTTTTTATAATATCTTATTTTGTTAGTTGTATTAGATTTAGAGCTTTGACTGATTCTCTGATATAGAAATTATTGCTGGAATATACTGTCATCATTGTACTTAAATAGGAGATAATGTAGGGTTTGGAACTTGAGATTTGATAGCTTGTATTTCTGGTATCAAATATATTAAGAGTTGATTACTAACCTCTGCTTTTATGTAATCTGGTAAAAATTACTTCCTTAAGGAGATATTGAAAAAAAGAACCTTGAGACATCAATTTTTAAAAATTTATTCTGACTTCTTTCTGAAAAACTAAGCCATAAACTATAATATTTTAAAATAACTTTAAGGAATTATTCAGAATCCAGGCCAAAAATAATGAGAGAAAATAATACTTTGGGTTTTTCCTCGCCCTTACTCTGGTATTTGTTTGTATATAAGATCTTTGGCAGATTTCCAGATGGTTTTATGAGAGAATTGCCAAATAGTAGGAGCTCAATCACCCATTGTAGTCATGATGTAGGCCGAAGCCTTATATTTCTTTAGGCAAACATATTACTAAAAGAGCTCATGTTTCCTTTTTGCTGGTATTATCTGTTTAAAATATGCTTTTATTTTCCATTTGGTTGGGATAATAGTTAACCAAATCATATATTTAGAGTGAAGATTGTAGGATTAAACCAAAATCATCTCCAAATATATGCAAGAGAATGGATAAGCAACAAAGGGAGAAATCTTGATCTTCAAGTGCTTTCAGGGAGAGATTAAAAAAATAAGATGTAGAAAACAAGCTTGTGGTTGCCAAAGGGGAGGAGGGATAAAATTAGGAGTTTGGGATTCACATATACCCACTACTATATATAAAATAGATAAGCAACAAGGACCTGCTGTATAGCACAGGGAACTATACTCAGTATTTTGCAGTGGCCTGTAAGGGAAGAGAATCTGAAGAAGAGTATATATATAACTGAATCACTGTGCTGTGCACCTGAAAATAATACAACATTGTAGATCAACTGTACTTCAATTTAAAAAAAAGTGATGTCTAGGTTGTACTACGGAAAGATGAAAATGACCTATTATTGATGAATATCTTTATTTTATAACCTCAGATTTGTCCTCTTTCTGGAAAATCTTTTTTTTTTCTTTTTTGACATTTAAAAATACTCAAATGAAATTATTATGGTAGAATCTGGAATTTACTCATGATGATTTATTCTTAGGCTCGACATGGTAATAAGGAACTTCAGGCCTGTATCCACCTAGGTTCAGGTTCAGGTGAAAAAGAACATGCCTCTTTTTCAGAATAAACAGGAAAATCCAAAGACCAAGTCTCATTGGCTCTGATAAAGTCATGTGTTATTTCTGAGCCAAACCCAAGATCAGGAGAATGAGCTACTTAGACTGGCCAGACCTGAGTTACTGACACATCCCTAGAATGGTAGTAGATTCACTTCTACAAGAAGCACATAGATTCGGAGTAGGGGCATGAATGATCCCCTGCATGGAAAGATCAGAATTATAGAATTTTCTGGGACAACTAGAGATGCAGTAGACATTGAGTGGAAAATACAACTAATTTCTTCTACAAAGATATAATTATTGTTGCAAAGATAGTACATAAAAATCATAGATATATAACAGTTATTATAGGCCATTACATATTTGATGTTGAATGAGTGTATAGAAAATACACTTTGGAAGATAGAAATACTCATTGGGAACACTTCGGAATAGACTTAGGATTTAAATGGGAAGGACATTGAATGGGTACTAGGTAGATACAATGTGGAGATATTGTGCTAAGTGCTTTCATTATGCTTTTTATTCTACCGTTGAAAATAGGTAGTACAGTAAATATATTATTTTCCTTTTATAGATGACAAGCTAAAGTCCAGAGAAGTCAGGCAACTTAATAATAATGGTGTTTGGTATTTATTAGTGCTTTCTATATGTTAGAAAGTGTGAAAAGGGCTTTGTTTGTATATATTTATGTAGATCTTCATCATTATCATCACCATCATCATCATCATCATCAACCCTTATTTTAAAGATAAAGAAATGGAGAATTTGGGGCTTAACCCTGGTTAAGTTACTTAACACACATGATAAGTAGTATCCCTGGGCTTTGAACTCAGAAAGAATTGACTCAAGAATCAATGGGCTCAACCCATTTAGTGGGCTTAACCCACTACACTCTTTTGAGTGATTTACTTTAGGTTACATAGCCAGTAAGAGATGGAGCTGGAAGTCCTACGTCTGACTTGTCTGACTGCCAAGCTTATGATTATTTTCTCTTTTATCTTTGTTGCTGGTAAATTTAGACAGGAATTAAATAAGAAAGTATTTAAGTTAAAGTGTTAGGGTTGTAATGATTACAGTAAACTAATGTTCCCGAAGTAAATGATCTCAAAAGGAGTCATACAGCTAGAAAGGCAGTTAGATAGCTTAAGTGATTTGGCTATTATTGACTTCCATTTCCCATTTTGATAAGCAGAATTTTCCCTTTCATCTGTTCCTTTCCAAGTATTTACCCTAGACCCTCCACAATTCTAGACAGTTTTTGCTCTGGTTTCTACCTGAGTTTGGCCCTGCTATGTTTTTTCTAATCCAGCTATGTTTTTTCCAATCCTTTAACCTTGGGCTCTTTATATATTCTTGGAGGACTACTAGCTAATCCAATAAACCAACATATGACAGAAGATTAATGGAAGTTTTGCCTGCTGGAAAGTATGTATATTCTCTATGGTTGCCTTAATCATCTATCCAAGGAAATGATTCTAATGGTGAGAATTTCAAACATGGTAGGAGAGAAACAATCCTATGGCACAGGGTCTCACTTGGTGAAACCATCAGGCCAACCACATCAGATTTCACAGGAGTAATTTCAGCTCCCTCTATAGATTTTTAAATAATAAACCTGAATATTAGAAGTAATCCTGCTTTGCTTCCATCAAAGTCATGAACTAAAAGTATCTTGAGAATTTTAGGAAGCAAGAGGATCTCTGTCCAAAAGGTGGCTTTTCTCTTTAAAGCTATTATCTCAGAAAATACTGTTCCATATGGCTAAATTATTCTAATTTAATTGTTACAGTTCTTTGAAAATTTCCAGTCCATGTGTACTTTATATATAACTTTGATTAGCCAGAAGATGGAACAACTTACTGCTGGACCTTGTTTTTTTGTTGTAAATAAAAATGATGATATTTTAATTTTACCATTTCATTTTTTTGTTCATTCAGTGATTCTTTCTCTGAGTGGATATAGCAAAGTAAATTTAAATGGGGCTAAGCCGGTTTATAAGGGACAGTTTCTAACATAAAAGTCTTTACAATCTAGTTGAGGATATGACACACACACACATGAAAAAATATAATAGAAGAGAACCATACAATTTCAATAAGTATATTTTAGCTAAAAAAAGGACCATTAAAATCTTTAATCAATTGGCTTTCACTGGGGTTTCTCAGAGCCTTCTTAGGGATTGCTAATTTCAGAGGTGAAGTTTAGGGAGGGGAGAAGGAATGGAACCATCTGCAGAGCACTGCGTACTTCTTGTGCTTTAGCCACAGGCACTCTACTTTCACCTATTTTACATAAGATTTAGTCTGAACAAAGATTTGCAGGATTAAAAAATGTGAGACTCACAGGTCCAATACAATTCCTGTTGTTTTACAGATGAGATAGTTGCCTGAAGCCAAGATAAATTACAGGGCTGCCCTAGTCTGAAGAACTTGGAGTTAAGAGAAGGCTTAAACTGGTTTTATTAATGTCCTGGTATTGCTCTATGAATGCCAGTGTTTTAATATCAGACATAAAATGTTTTATGTAAATTATACTTTATTTTTAACATGCTTTATATGTGTGATAGACATTAGAAAGGTAGAGTACTCATCTAAGATCTAAAACAATTAAAATTTAATTTTTCACTCTCTTTTCTGGTCTCTCATGTATAAGTAATTTTATATAACTGTAACTATACTATAGATATAAGTAGTTTTTATATAATTGTAACTATACTATAGATATATATTTGTATTTGGTTTTTTAACCTATTTTATGATAAGTATTTTTTCATGTTGCCATAGACTTCATATTTATAAATTTTATTTTTTGTACAATGTCCTATTGAGTCAATATAACATACTTTATTTAATCATTTGCATATTGTTGGACACTGAGGATATCTTCAATTTCTTTGCAATTTTGTTGCTTTTGTGTATGTTTTCTCTCTTTTGGATTATTTTTCAAAATAAATTGTGAGGAGTGGTATTAATATATCAAACTATATAAAAACTTTTGTGATTCTTGCTACATTGCTATCTGAAAGGGTTGTGTAAGTATCAGTTTACTATAGCCTCCCACCTATAGGAATTATCAATATTTTGAAATTTTGTTAAGTTTCTTTAGGTAGTACAGCACTGATGTTTTGCTTTGTGCTTTGATTATTAGTGAAGATTATTATTATTATCATTATACCTGTGTGCAAATTATCACCTTTTGAGTGGATTGTTGGTTTATATCCTTTCCTTTTTTATTTTGTGGTTCTTTTAAGTTGTAAATATTTGTATATTTAAAAATCTATCTTTTTGCTAAAAATATGTTCATAGTCACCTTCTAATATTTTTAACCAGTGACTTTTACATGCTAACTCAATTTATCATTACTATTGATGCTTTTAACTCGGCTTTAACAATTAACATTAAAATATTTCTTTTTTCTTGTTAGAAACTGTCTTATTTTGATGAAATTGAGAGTATACTTGTAATAAAAGAATTAGTTGCATTATCTAATAAGTACAGAAAATTAATTTTTGACTAGGTAATTTGAGTAAGCAACAATAAAATTTGTAAAACTCAAATCTTTTGAACTCTGCCCTACCACTACTCATATAAAGCACATATGTTTTCAGCTAGTTTTATTCTATTTTTAGTAGCAAATTTCCTCTTTTTAAATCAGTCAGATCACTGACAATTCTAATCTTATACTTTTATCATTTATAATTCTAGTTCTCTGTCAGAATCAGTGAAAACTCCTTATTCTAATAATGTCCCCCAAAGAACAATTTACCTAAATAAAATAAGCAAAAAATCAAATATTCCTATGCAAATAATCACTAAGTTACATGTTTGAATTGGTAAAGTTCAGAAGGATTCTTCTTCATTTGAGAAGGAATATTCTTTGATCAACAATGAATGCATAAACATGCAAGCATTATCTTTTCCTTCTTTTCTTCTCTTAACCCTACAGGCAAAGAAGATGTTTTAAGAATTTGACACTCATGCACATATTATCCCAGTGGCATTTCAGAGCTTCCAGAAACATTAAATCCAATTGGAATGTTCGAAACCATATTTGCTTCCCACTGCAGCTGGTACAGTGAGCTAATTTTTCTGAGGTTACTGGCCCCTAACCTGAATTTCTCTTCAGCTGCTTTCATCAAACGAAGTTAGAGTCTTTTCCATTGCTGTGAGGTTAATAGCATTTTCAGATTCTAATCTAGTCTCTGGAAAATTGTCTTTTTAAAAAATTAATCAATAATACTCATTTTTACATCAGTATGTCAAACAAGGCAGAGTCTACCACACCAGGCATTTCTGCCACTAACTGTCCTATCCAGTAGATATTCCTACATGACAAAAGTCAATAAACTCACCATGCTTGCAGTGCTGCCATTTGTTCATGCTTTTAATTCACTCATGTATTAAAGAGAGCCTGGAAGACTCACTGGGCAAAGACATTAAATTACCCTGAAACAAATATTTTTAGGAAAAAGGCTTAAACACATTTTCATGCCTGTGTCCTGATTTATTCTCCTTAGGGATACTAGACAGATGCTCTCTGAAGACAATTTATATGTATTGCCACAAAATAAATAACCGATTAATGTATTTATTTCCAAAGTGACTTGGAGGCCACATCAACACAGATCTATTTAAATAAGAAATGGGAATGAGTTGTTTGAAGATTGAATTAGATAATCATATAAAAGCACAAAGTCCAATGTCAGACACATAATAAATACTAGATGTTAATAATAGCATTATTAATTATTATTACTTCCATTATGTCAAAGAACAATTATAAAGTATAATTAGGACTCTGGATAGGGCAATATTAAGTTAATATTAACTGTTTCCATTGTTGGTCCCACCATGTTAATATTGAGTGTCATAATGGTAACGTAAATGCAAACCAGGAATAGGATTGTTTCTTTTTGCAAAGAGAACCAGGCTGGCTAGAAATAGATTAAACTGTTAGTATAATTACTCATGGAAGAGATTCTTCATTAAACATACTATGGAATAGCACTTTTAGTTCAATTAAATTGATGTTGAGTCCCTACTAGGGGTAAGACACTATCCTATAGAGGTGCAAAATGTAACTTTTAGTTCTTGTCTTTTTAAGGGACTATAATGGGGTATAGGAGATAGGAATGTAAATTAATTATATTGCAATGTGGTAAATGAAATAATATGTGGGTACAGAAGAGTACAAAATAATTACTATCAACAAGATCAGAAAAAGCTGCATGGAAGAACATCTAAGATGGACTTTGAAAGATGTAAAATTAAGTAGCAAGTTTATAACAGGTAGTATAGCTGTGAAAAAGCCTAGAGTCCAGAAGCATGGTACTTGAGGGAAATTTTGGATGGTTACAGTGTTAAGTATGAGATGGAGATTAGTGAAGAGAGATGAAGCTGGAATACTAAATAGAGGCCAGATTTTTTAAAGGGTTTGTAACTATGTTATGGAATTTGAAATTAATTTCAAGGTCAGTGGGGAACCATTGAAGGGTTTGAAGCATGAGATAGACCTGACGGATCATTGTTAAATTTTATAAAGAAGACTCTTATTCTGAAGTGTGAGGAAGGTATGGTAAAGAGCTGAAAATGAAGGCAGGGATTTGTGTTCTTGACTGCATTCACTGCGATAGAGTCTTGTAAAGCCAAAAGTGATGGAAATTCTTATTTAGCAATAGATTAATTGACCAGTGGTTTTTGGCAATAGTAATACATTTTTTTTTTTTTTGTCTTTGGAGGATTACTACTGGGCTCTTAGTAAGCTGCCTTCATGCTTTATTTTTATTTTCGGATTCCAGGAGAGGTGTTAGGAGGCCACTAAATGTCTGGGACAGAGATGATGAGGTTTTAGGTTCAGGCAGGGCAGAGGGTGAGGGAGGAAGACTGAAGATAGAGGCTTAGGAGGCAAGAGGGATATGGTTGTGGGAGCAAGAAATCGAGGTGGGGGGATGACAGAGGAGCAGAAATGGGTTCATGAATCAAATGTCCTGAGAGGAAAACACAAATGATCAACTCATTTGCAAATATAGGCAAATGACATTTTATTATAGAACTCTAAATGCCATTATGTGTATAGATATTTTTATAGATAATTTTTGAGTACATATCACATAAGTGGGGCATTCAAAGACATAAGGGTGAGTGGATAATATTCAAAAGGAAACCTCTCAGTAAAGAAAATCAGCTCGCTTGCTGCTTGCCTTATTTAAAATCAAAGTATTTATTAAAATAATTATTTATATTTGCCTAATATCTCATCACACTTTCTTGGTCTACTTAATATACTAAAATTCAGGTTATTGAAGGTATGATGTGATAATTTTTTGCCATCCTCTGACTTTCTGGATACTCACACTAATTGTTTAAAGGTATTAACATTTCTTTGTCCGGTTAAAATGTGAGTCCTGTTGCTAAATGATATGAATTATAGGTCTGTTAATTAGTAAATAATTGTATTAATATTTAAATGAAATACTTTCTGATGGAAAGAGCCAATGTCATGAAGAAAAGTAAATTCATTATATATAACAAGTAGATGAAATGGCTCCTTTTATTAGGATAAAGAGGACTGTACCGGAAAGGAAGAAGGGCCACTACCTTGGCAATAAATGCTTTTCTTAGGTTTTTGGTGTTGTGTATCTGAGAGCAGATTTGAGATCTGTGAGGTGAACAGCATTACTAGAACCATTAGAGAGTGGTGGACCGCCTCATTTGCTTTGACGCCTGTTTCTTAAACTGGGATAATGTAGAGAGATCACTAACCCATCAAGGGGGAAATTAATCTTAGGCTAAAGAGTCCAGGGTGAAATACAGTGCATTTAATTTGGGGGTCTATAGGGTTAGACTGAACTGCTGATTGTATAACTAATATTTAGTCAGACAAAACATCAATTAAGAATCATGGGAAAAATTTAAAACATATTTGATATTTGTTTAAATAATAATTACATTACATTTGAAATAATTTTCAAAAAGGAAATTAGTTCTGATTATAATACTAATAATGTATACTTTAAAACATATAAGCCAGTGGATGCAAAGAACCAGCAGTCCAGCACAGTACCTGGAAAAGAGACTCATAGTTTCATTGAATGAATGAATGACTGTGCCTTAAGTATTAGGAAATTGAGTTGTTCTGGCTGCTGAGACTACAGCACTGAGCACTACTCCCACCTAGTGGCAATCTACCTGGAGTGCATGGGTAATTAAAAAGGCAGTGAAAACAGGCCCCTCTGGAAGGGAATTATATGTACTTTGACCTCTTGCAGAGTGACCTCTTACGTACGTTAAATTATACGTTCAGTATTATTGAACTTACTGAGGGAAACAGCCCTATAAAACCCAATTCCCAATTTTCTCTGAAAATGTAGTTGAAGATTTTGTTCATGATTTTCATGAGTCAGTGCAGCTTAATTGAAGCTATTATAGTCTTTTATTTAAGAAAATTGTGCCTGGAAATGAAAAAGAAATAGATCATTTATAGATTAGAAATATAAATTGCTAATAAACACGAACACATTTTCAGCCTCACTAATAGCAAATAAATACACATTAATATTATTTATCCTTATCAAAATAGCAGATTACAAAAACAATACTCTGCTGGGAAGGAAGAAATGAGGGAGGTACACTCAGTAATTGTTAGTGGGGGAGTAAGTTTAAACAATCATTTTTTTAACTTAATTTTTAAACTTTTTATTCACAAATAATTTTAAGCTTATAGAAAAGCTCCAGGAATGTGATTTGTACAAAAAACAGTGAGATAACTTTTACCTAGACCCATCTATTGTTGATATTCTACCCAATAGGCTTTAAAATGGTTTTGTGGAACTATTTGAGGCTAATGTATGTAAATCATGACCCTTTAGAGCTGAACACTTCAAAGTGTATTTCCTAAGAATACTGATGTTCTCTTACATATCCACAATACAGTTATCAGCTTTAGTGAATTTAATATTGATGTGATCATTTTATCTAACTTAACATTCATTTTATAATTTTCTCCATTAGCTCAATAGTCTTTTTCTTCTGCTTCAGTACAGGATCCTCCAGTTAAGATCAGGTATTGCATTTAGTTCTCATGTCTCGTTAGCCTCCTTTAATCTGGAATATTTCCACAGACTTACTTTGTCTTTTATAACCTTGACATCTTTGAAGAATATAGACTGTCCTCTTTTCTTTTATAGAACATTCCTTATTTTGTGTCTATCTAATGATCCTCATTATTAGATTCTACTTATATTTTCAGTTGAAATGTCTTTTTTGTGATGTGTACTTCTCAGATTATCACAGATGAAGACACTTGATGTCTGTCTGACCCTCACTGGTAATGTTAATTTTGTTTACCTGTGAAGAGTGGTCTGATTTCTTCATTGCATTAATTATTATTATTATTTTCTGTGGAGAAACACTTTAAGACCACACAAATATTCTGCTTCTCATAAAAATCCCCCTGAGATTTAGCATCCATTGGTGGTTCTGCCTGTTTTGATCTTTATCATGATGGTTGTAAAATGCTAATTTTCAATTCTCGGTACTGCCTAGATTTGACCAGTGGAAGCTCCTTCAAGATGGATTTTTTTCTGGATAACAAAAGAAGAAAAAAAGAAAAAATACATATGTAAATAAATACAAACTTTTGTACTTTTTAAAAAATGTAGCAATATTTTCTGGAAATCATTCCATATCAGTTCATAGTGATCTTCCTCATTCTTTTGTATAGCCGCATTGCACTCCATTTGGAACAATTGTTTCTAGTAGGAAAGCATATGAAGAATCTTAAAAATGTTTATATTCATTGGACAAGTAACTGCAAATTTGGGGATGTCTCCAAAGGAAATTCTCAGATATGCATATAAAGGTTAATGCACAAAGATGTTCAATAAAGCGTTATTTATAATAGTAAAACTTTAGAAATAATGTGAATCACTTATATTAAAGGAATGGTTAATATACTATATCCACATAATGAAGCTTTATGCAGTCATTAAAAAACATCATGCCTTAATTTAATATCATGTTAACTAGAACAAACAGATCTCAAGGTTATATACTTTGATCTCATTCATTTAAAAATGCACTGAAAAGAGATTGGCAGGAAATATATTGCAATGATAAAAAAAAGGCTGCTTCTGAAGGTAAGGTTTTGGATGTTTAATTTTTCCTTCTTTTTTATATCTTTTGTACTGTTCAAATTATATTAAGTGAACATACAATCTTATTATTTTCATAAATATTGAAATCAGTAATCTAGTATTATAAGAAGCTTTTCTCCCTTAGGAATTGGACTCTTCTTCACTGGGGATTATTATAGGTCTTTATTATATTGTATATTGTATAGATATTTCTCTTTTTGCTCTGGGTGCTAGGAACTAAGTCTGAAGGTCAATCATGACACCTTATAAAACTTGAGTTCTCTTTTCCCCCTTTCTTGATTTTTTAATGTCTGTTTTCTTAACCTTATTATGATGTCTTCTGCTGCAAACTGTCTTAAATCCTTTTTAAAAAGAGGTGGAAGTACAATTAAATAGAATGTAATGGAATTCCTGCACAACAATTGTCCAAAATCTTCTGAAATAGATATTATGGATGCATTAGAGATTTAGTTTGAATATTTAAAGTATTTTATTGCATACCACAGCAGTCAAATTCTAGACCTCTCTGATGGTCAGCTGGTGGGGGTGGGGAGGAATTTACCCAGATTGCTCTGTTTTCCAGACAAATTAAAAAGAGAGAGAAAGGAAAAATAAAATCCATGATGTTGAGTTGACACTGTGGAAAACGTACTAAAAAGCAGCTTAAGATATTACCTTAAAAAGTTGTGTAATATTTTTGGAATAGTAAATGTCCCCTGTCAAGACATAATCGACTTCCTTTTGGTACTGTCCTCAGTTGTCCAACTCTGCTAATGTTAAACATGTGCTCGCTCACCTGCTCTACTTTTCCCTGTCTAGTACTTAGGAATCATCTAACTCAAATCTTCCAAGTTCTCATTTAAGCCAGTTCTTTGTGGCATTGGCCTCCGAGGACAGGTAGAATGACTATCTGATTTCCATGTGTTCTTTCATAAAAATGAAGACAACTGTTAAACCCAGCTCCTCTTTCCCTGTCCCACTGTTTTTCAGAATACATTCAAATGAAAGATAATGGATCCTTTTACTTAATTGTAGGGAAATAAGCACCAGCTAAAGGTGGTAGGGCTTGTAGGACCTTGAGAAATCATTGAGTTTATTCCCCCATATCCACACAATTTCTGATACAAGAGGATGTCACCTTTACTTGAAAAGAAAAAGAAAAGGAAAAACATTCTTCAATTTAATTTTTAGGGTAATCATTTATTTGAGAACTCTTGCAACAAGACCCTTCTCACCCTTCAATCAAACCAAACCTTTATGCTTTAACTTGGGCCTTTGTTCTCAGTGAAGACAAAAAAAGCAGAGTTTATGTTGCTGAATTTACCTGACAACTCTCATTAAGTTTCTTTTGATTTTTCTGTTTTCTAGGTTTAAAAGCCTAACCTTTTAAACTTTTTCTGCAGATATTATTTTCCAACCAGCTAACCATATTTGTAGCTTGCCTATGAATCATTTCCAAATTGTTCACATGATTCCTTTACTATGCATTTAAAACAAGACCCTGTACTATAAGCATCAAGCCAGGATGGTAAATAAACGAAAATATCTTCTCACATATTCTGTGCTCTTTCTGTTACTCAGTTTGCTTCTGAGCTTGGTTTTATTAAAATGCTACTTTATTACAGATTTCTGTTAAGTGTGCTAATCAACCGAAGATTACTAAAGATCATCATATAGACTAGTAACCATCATCTAGCATCAGAAGGGGAATAACCATATTTGTTTGGCTAATCATTATATCCATAGTGCCTGACACACAGAAGGAATTTAATATTTGTAGACTGGGTGAAAATTTATGCAGCATTTCATTATTTGTAATACAATATTTTAAAAGAGAATTTCTTTTAATTTTCAAAGCTATTTGTAAGGTAGCTATTACAAACTGTGGGGACTAGAATTTAAGATAATCTGCCAAAGGCTGCACCTAACCAAGAAGTAGTGGAGCCAGTGCTTTACCTACCACACTGTTCTGTGTAGTGGTGGCACTGTGACTTGGAAGGTGGAATAGTCTCAAGCTACAGAGCGGCCAGGTCACACTGAGTGTCTGTGTAACAGGTCAGGTCAATGGGACTTCAGAATATGGTATGGAACCTTAGGTAAAATTATCTTCCTGTGTATGTTGGCTTCTTGGAATAAACTCGTGTCTTTGAGCTTCAGTTTCCTCATCTGCATAGTGAGGAAAATTGTGATACCTATTAACTAATTCACAGAGCTGATGTCATGAGCATAAGGATACAGAGAGTGCATGAGTTTGAAAGCACTATGGAGACTGTAAAGTGCAGTGCCTGTGCAGCGTGGTGACACTGGTATAATTACATCCCTTAGTATGTGGGTAACCCACGGTTTCCCAGAGAAATGCTTCTCTCACTGACAGGAGGTACTCAGTATACCTGATCAACAAATATGATCTAAACTATATTTCTAGTTGTAAATTGATTTCTGTGCTTGGCTCCTCTATCTTACAGGCTGTCACTATCATCACCAAAACACCTAAACAACTCCTTACCCCCACCCCAGCATCCCTATCCATTAAAATGAGAAGACAGAAGACTTGCACTGCTTTTGGTGAAGTACCTGTGAGACCATGGACTTTTAATATAAATACCATATTTATTAGATATTTGCTAATGCTAGTGCATTCAACGTTGTTTGTTTCCAAGTATATTTCAAGGTGTCAATTATTATCTATAAATTTCTAAACAGTTTAGATCTTTTTTCTACATGGATAACTCAGTGTAGCGACAGCACTGTGGAAATTAATTCTGAGGTTCATTACCTGGTGACAGGAAGAATTGTGGAGTTTGGTGGAGGCTTTAATTATTCTTGGCAGGGAAATCCAACCTATTGAGTTTGGGAGCATCTTTACAGATGCTGCTTGGTGTTGTAATATATGATGATGGCTGTTGCTGCTATGCTTTTTTGTGTTTTAGGTAAATCTTTAATGTTTGCATTTGTACCTTCAGGCAGTTTAATCCTGAAATATTTACATATTCATAAGTAAAAAAAGCCACAAAAATAAGAAAAGTTTTAAAAATGTATATATATATATAATATATGTATATACACACACACATACAAATAAACTCCCTTTCAAATAAAACCTAAATAAAAATAACAGCAAACCAGAAAATTTTAAAATGACCTTTTATAGGCTAATCTGAAGAGTTACCTTTTCCTATTATTAAGATTATTTATTTATTTTTAACATTATGGGGTTGATTTTTTAGAAGTGTGTACTCCCCTGTGATCTCAAAACTGGCTAGCAAGCCACTGTTTCTGAGTCATGTCTCTCAATTGTGTTGGAGTAGAAATGATGTTTGAGAAAAAATGATTTCAGGTAAATATGAGGGTACTGTTTCATCAAAATGCAGTCTATTTTTCCAAGATGCCAAAAGGAGAGAGAAAAGAATGTGGAAAGCATATTGTGAATAAAAAAGTAGCTTTAGGTGGAATATAGTACATTTAAAAAGAGTGTAATTAAAGAAAACTTTGAGGGGATTATGCTAAGTGAAATAAGTCAGACAAGGACAAATATCATATGATCTCACATATGGAATCTAAAGAAAAACTAAAAAAAAAAAACTGAGCTAATAGATACAGATAACAGATTGGTGGTTGCTAGAGGTAGGGGGTAGGAGATGGGCGAGATTGGTGAAGAGTATCAAAAGTACGAACTTCCAGTTATAAAACAAATGAGTCATGGGTGACTACAGTCAATAATACCATACTCTATATTTGAAAGTTACTAAGAGAACAGATCGTGAAAGTTCTCCACAAGAAAAAAAAAAGATTTTTATAACCATGTATGGTAATGGATATTAATTTTATTGTGGTGATATACAAAAATCATAATCATCAAATCATTATGTTGTACACCTAAAATTAATATAATGTTACATCTCAATTATACCTTAATAAAAAAAGAAAACTTTGACTTAAAGAACAATACTATTTATATCTTCAGTAAAAAGCCCTATTCAAATTTCTAAATATTTTAGACACTCCAGTTAACGATTGATATAAAATTTTCTTCTATATTTTCTTAAAAAAGAACTTGTTTAAACAAAGCAGTGGTTGAAATAATGTTGTAAGGGAATAGTTAAAAACTTATAAAGATTTTTGGAAGTATTTAGTTATGAAAAAACAAGAAAATGGCAATGTATGTGCAGTTAGCATTATTTAGTCTGGTAAATAGTAAAATAGTATCTTTAGACGGTGATACAGACTGTCTTCATATATAATAGATATGCTACATTAAGGCAAATATTTCCCATATATACACATATTATATGTATATTACATATATGTATATTATTATTTATGTTTTCTAATAGAATACATTGAAGTCTAAAAATATTTAAAAGCTTAGTGATTCTACAAATAAAGGAATTAAATGATTTATTGAGCTTTAAAAAAATATAATCTACCTTGGAAATAAACTGCGCAACTTCAATTTAAACGTCAAACACTGTGTATGGCCCTTGGCAATATCTTTGATGAGCAGAATCTTTAATTGAGGTTCAGTAAGGAAAGATACTGTTCCACTTTTGACTCACAATGCCTATGAAATCAGTCTGCAGAAGTGCTGGCTATGACCCAAGACTTTTCATTGAACTGCCGGTTCCTGTGTGAGAGGTCCTTATATTTGCCCTTTAATATCCTGGGGTTTAAAGAAGGACAGAGAAAATCTGACTTAATCAGAAGGGCCGATCTTTCTCAGCTGCTGTACTGTTCACAGTTCCTTCTGAGATGTGTACGTTCTCAGAGGTGTTTTCTTCAGTATCAGGTAGGGATCTCATTGAGCACCTATTGTCCTTTTCCTCTAGCATCTTCTTCAACTCAGACGAAAATGCTTCGGCTTGGCAACTAATCTGCTTCCCCTCATCACCTTCATATCATGCAAAAAGAAAAAAATACTTCTTAATATTCTTTGACCAAAAGAATCATGATGAAAGAATCTTCAGTAACTGTTCTTCACTACAGGGTGCATGCAGGCTTTCTTCTGAGAGTCATGATTCCCATGAATAGTCACAAACGGTTAACCATGTTTTCAGTGTTCACTGAAGTTCTACCCATCACTTGGTGAATGAGTTTTTCATTATTGGAACACTCACTTATAGTGTGTTTACCAGTGCCCAAGATCTGACTCCCTGTTGGGCTGCTGCGTTCTACCCTCTGTCCTATAATTTATTCTAAACTTCTATTTTCAGACAACAGTCACATTACAAGAATTTGTATTTTCATTCTATTATATTACCTAGCAGATAAATGTTTCCTGATGGCCAATATACACAAGGAAGCAAAGTTAAAATAAATAAATCAATCACCTCATAAGTATTACTGTACTTGCAATAGTAAGTTGAGAGCAACAAAATTGGGCACTGAGTGTGATGGAGACCTAGGCTTACTTGCCATCCAAACAGCTCACTCTTGCTTGCCTGAGGTCAGACCCTTGCCTCTGTAAATCATGAATGACTTCATATTTTGGATCTACAGGGTTGCTGGTAGATTGTTGAATCCACCATGAAGGATAGATTTTGGTTGGTCCAGTTCCAGGTATTAACATGTTCTGCGGACCAATGAAATAGTATTTCAAACTTTTTACAAAATTTCATCCAATTATTGACTTAATTTAGTAATTATTGACATTAAATTCCTATGTGGTAGAGGAAATACTTGAGTTGTAAGTGCCATTGGTTTCTATGCAATTAAACCTACATTTTCTTTTTTTCTTTTTTTTAACATCTTTATAGGGGTATAATTGCTTTACATTGTTGTGATAGTTTCTGCTGTACAACAAAGTGAATCAAATATATGTATACATATATCTCTGTATCCCCACTCGCTTGTGTCTCCCTCCCACCTTCCTTATACCACCCCTCTAGGTGGTCACAAAGCACCGAGCTGATCTCCCTGGGCTATGTAGCTGCTTCCCCCTAGCTATCTCTTTTACATTTGGTAGTGTATATATGTCAATGCTACTCTCTCACTTCGTCCCAGCTTACCCTTCCCCATCCTCGTGTCCTCAAGTCCATTCTCTACGTCTGCAGCTTTATTGCTGTCTTGCCCCTAGGTTCATTAGAACCATTTTTCTAGATTCCATATATATGTGTTAGCATATGGTATTTGTTTTTCTCTTTCTGACTTACTTCACTCTGTATAACAGACTCTAGGTCCATCCACCTCACTACAAATAGTTCAATTTCATTTCTTTTTATGGCTGAGTAATATTCCATTGTATATATGTGCTACATCTTCTTTATCCATTCATCTGTCATTGGACACTTAGGTTGCTTCCATGTCCTGGCTATTGTAAATAGTGCTGCAATGAATATTGTGGTACATGACTCTTTTTGAATTATGGTTTTCTCAGGGTATATGCCCAGTAGTGGGATTGTTTTGTCATATGGTAGTTCTATTTTTAGTTTTTTAAGGAACCTCCATACTGTTCTCCATAGTGGCTGTATCAATTTACATTCCTGCCAAGAGTGCAAGAGTGTTCCCTTTTCTCCACACCCTCTCCAGCATTTATTGTTTGTAGGTATTTTGATGATGGCATTCTGACCAGTGTGAAGTCTTACCTCATTGTAGTTTTGATTTGCGTTTCTCTAATGATTAGTGATGTTGAGCATCCATTCATGTGTTTGTTGGCAATCTGTATATCTTCTTTGGAGAAATGTCTATTTAGGTCTTCTGCCCATTTTTGGATTGGGTTGTTTGTTTTTTTGATATTGAGCTGCATGAGCTGCTTGTATATTTTGGAGATTAATCCTTTGTCAGTTGCTTCATTTACAAATATTTTCTCCCATTCTGAGGGTTGTATTTTCCTCTTCTTCATGGTTTCCTTTGCTGTGCAAACGCTTTTAAGTTTCATTAGGTCCCATTTGTTTATTTTTGTTTTTATATCCATTTTTCCAGGAGGTGGGTCAAAAAGGATCTTGCTGTGATTTCTGTCATGGAGTGTTCTGCCTGTGTTTTCATCTAACAGTTTTATAGTGTCTGGCCTTACATTTAGGTCTCTAATCCATTTTGAGTTTATTTTTGTGTATGGAGTTTATTTTTGTGTATGGTGTTCTAATTTCATTCCTTTACATGTAGCTGTCCAGTTTTCCCAGCACCACTTATTGAAGAGGCTGTCTTTTCTATATTGTATATTCTTGCCTCCTCTATCAAAGATAAGGTGACCATATGTGCGTGGGTTTATCTCTGGGCTTCCTATCCTGTTCCGTTGATCTATATTTCTGTTTTTGTGCCAGTACCATGCTGTCTTGATTACTGTAGTTTTGTAGTATAGTCTGAAGTCAGGGAGCCTGATTCCTCCAGCTCCGTTTTTCTTTCTCAAGATTGCTTTGGCTATTCGGGGTCTTTGTGTTTCCATTCAAATTGTGAAATTTTTTGTTCTAGTTCTGTGAAAAATGCCATGGGTAGTTTGATAGGGATTGCATTGAATCTCTAGGTTGCTTTGGGTAGTATAGTCATTTTCACAATGTTGATTCTTCCAATCCAAGAACATGGTTTATTTCTCCATCTGTTTGTATCATCTTTAATTTCTCTCATCAGTGTCTTATGGTTTTCTGCATATAGGTCTAGTAGTTTTCTGGTAGCATCTTTAGGATTCTCTATGTATAGTATCATGTCATCTGCAAACAGTGACAGCTTTACTTCTTCTTTTCCGATTTAGATTCCTTTTATTTCTTTTACTTCTCTGATTGCCATGGCTAAAACTTCCAAAACTATGTTGAGTAATAGTGGTGAGAGTGGGCAACCTTGTCTCATTCCTGATCTTAGAGGAAATGGTTTTATTTTTTCACCATTGAGAATGATGTTGGCTGTGGGTTTCTCATATATTGCCTTTATTATGTTGAGGTAAGTTCTCTCTGTGCCTACTTTCTGGAGGGTTTTTATCATAAATGGGTGTTGAATTATGTCGAAAGCTTTTTCTGCATCTGTTGAGATGATCATATGGTTTTTCTCCTTCAATTTGTTAATATGGTGTATCACATTGATTGATTTGCATACATTGAAGAATCGTTGATCATGGCCTATGATCCTTTTAATACGCCACTTGATCATGGCGTATGATCCTTTTAATGTGCTGTTGGATTCTGTTTGCTAGTATTTTGTTGAGGATTTTTGCATCTATGTTCATCAGTGATATTGGCCTGTAGTTTTCTTTTTTTGTGACCTCTTTGTCTGGTTTTGGTATCAGGGTGATGGTGGCCTCGTAGAATGAGTTTGGGAGTGTTCCTCCCTCTGCTATATTTTGCAAGAGTTTGAGAAGGATAGATGTTAGCTCTTCACTAAATGTTTGATAGAATTCGCCTGTGAAGCCATCTGGTCCTAGGCTTTTGTTTGTTGGAAGATTTTTAATCACAGTTTCAATTTCAGTGCTTGTTATTGGTCCGTTTATATTTTCTATTTCTTCCTGGTTCAGTCTCTGAAGGTTGTGCTTTTCTATGAATTTGTCCATTTCTTCCAGGTTGTCCCTTTTATTGGCATATAGTTGCTTGTAGTAATCCCTCATGATTCTTTGTATTTCTGCAGGGTCAGTTGTTACTTCTCCTTTTTTACTTCTAATTCTGTTGATTTGAGTCTTCTCCCTTTTTTTCTTGATGAGTCTGGCTAGTGGTTTATCAATTTTACTTATCTTCTCAAATAACCAGCTTTTAGTTTTTTTGACCTTTGTTATCGTTCCTTCATTTCTTTTTCATTTATTTCTGATTTGATCTTTATGATTTCTTCTGCTAACTGGGGTTTTTTTGTTCTTCATTCTCTAATTGCTTTTGGTGTAAGGTTAGGTTGTTTATTTGGGATTTTTTGTTTGTTTCTTGAGGTAGGATTGTATTGCTATAAACTTCCCTCTTAGAACTGCTTTTGCTGCATCCCATAGGTTTTGGGTCGTTGTGTTTTCATTGTCATTTGTTTCTAGGTATTTTTTGATTTCCTCTTTGATTTCTTCAGTGATCTCTTGGTTATTTAGTAGTGTATTGTTTAGCCTCCTTGTGTTTGTATTTTTTACAGATTTTTTCCTGTAATTGATATCTAGTCTCAGAGCATTGTGGTCGGAAAAGATGCTTGATACAATTTCAATTTTCTTAAATTTACTGAGGCTTGATTTGTGACCCAAGATATGATCTATCCTGGAGAATATTCCATGAGCACTTGAGAAGAAAGTGTATTCTGCTGTTTTTGGATGGAATGTCCTTTAAATGTCAATTAAGTCCATCTTGTTTAATATATCTTTTAAAGCTTGTGTTACCTTATTTGTTTTCATTTTGGATGATCTGTCGATTGGTGAAAGTGGGTGTTAAAGTCCCCTACTATTATTTTGTTAGCTTTGATTTCCCCTTTTATGTCTGTTAGCATTTGCCTTATGTATTGAGGTGCCCCTATGTTGAGTGCATAAATATTTACAATTGTTATATCTTCTTCTTGGATTGATCTCTTCATCATTATGTAGTGTCCTTCTTTGTCTCTTGTAATAGTCTTTATTTTAAAGTCTATTTTGTCTGATATGAGAATTGCTACTCCAGCTTTCTTTTGATTTCCATTTGCATAGAATGGAAATCATTCTTCCATCCCCTCACTTTCAGTCTGTATTTGTCCCTAGGTCTGAAGTGGGTCTCTTGTAGACAGCTTATATAAGGGTCTTATTTTTGTATCCATTCAGCCAGCCTGTGTCTTTTGGTTGGATCATTTAATCCATTTATTTTTAAGGTAATTATCTCTATATATGTTCCTGTTACCATTCTCTTAATTGTTTTGGGTTTTTTTTGTAGGTCTTTTCTTTCCCTTGTGTTTCCCGCCTAGAGAAGTTCCTTTAGTATTTGTTGTAAAGCTGGTTCAGTGGTGCTGAATACTCTTAACTTTTGCTTTTCTGTAAAGCTTTTGGTTTCTCTTTTAAATCGGAATGAGATCCTTGCCGGGTAGAGTCATATTGGTTGTAGGTTTTTCCCTTTCATCACTTTAAATATGTCCTTCCACTCCCTTCTGGCTTGCAGAGTTTCTGCTGAAAGATCAGCTGTTAACCTTATGGGGATTCACTTGTATGTTATTTGCTGCTTTTCCCTTGCTGCTTTTAATATTTTTTCTTTGTATTTCATTTTTGATAGTTTGATTAATATGTGTCTTGGCGTGTTTCTTCTTGGATTTATCATAATAAAGGGCAGATTTATCTCTGCCCTTCCTGGACTTGATTGACTATTTCCTTTCCCATGTTAGGGAAGTTTCCAACTATAATCTCTTTAAATATTTTCTCAGTCCCTTTCTTTTTCTGTTCTTCTGGGATCCTTATAATTCGAATGTTGGTGTGTTTAATGTTGTCCCAGAGACTGTCCTTAATTCTTTTCATTCTTTTTTCTTTATTCTGCTCTGCGGTAGTTATTTCCACTATTTTATCTTCCAGGTCACTTATCCATTCTTCTGCTGCAGTTATTCTGCTATTGATTCCTTCTAGAGAATTTTTAATTTCATTTATTGTGTTGATCATCATTGTTTGTTTGCTCTTTAGTTTTTTTAGGTCCTTGTTAAACGTTTCTTATATCTTCTCCATTCTATTTCTGACATTTTGGATCATCTTTACTATCATTACTCTAAATTATTTTTCAGGTAGACTGCCTGTTTCCTCTTCATTTGTTTGGTCTAGTGGGTTTATACCTTGCTCCTTAATATGCTGCATATTTCTCTGTCGTCTCATTTTGCTTAGCTTACTGTGTTTGGGGTCTCCTTTTCACAGGCTGCAGATTTGTAATTCCTGTTGTTTCTGGTGTCTGCCCCCAGTGCGTGAGGTTGGTTCAGTGGCTCGTGTAGGCTTCCTGGTAAAGGGGACTGGTGCCTGTGTTCTGGTGGGTGGGGCTGGATCTTGTCTTTCTGGTGGGCAGGGCTGTGTCCGGTGGTGTTTTGGGGTGTCTGTGAACTTAGTATGATTTTAGGCAGCCTCTCTGCTAATGGGTGGGGTTGTGTTCCTGTCTTGCTAGTTGATTGGCATGGGGCATCCAGCACTGGAGCTTGCTGGCCGTTGGGTGGAGCTGGGTCTTAGTGTTGAGACTGAGATCTCTAGGAGAGCTCTCGCCGATTGATATTACATGGGGCTGGGAGGTCTCTGGAGGTCCAGTGTCCTGAACTCAGCTCTTCCACCTCAGAGGCTCAGGCCTCACACCAGCCTGGAGCACTAAGTGAAATAAGTCAGAGAAAGACAAATATATGATATCACTTATATGTGGAATTTAATAAAAAAGATATTGTACAAATGAACTTATTTACAAAACAGAAATAGACTCACAGACATAAAAACAAACTTACGGTTACCAGAGGGGATTGGGGGAGGATAAATTAGGAGTTTGGGATAAACATATAACACTACTATGTATAAAATAGATATACAACAAGGACCTACTGTATAGCACAGGGAACTATATTCAATGTTTTATAACAACCTATAATGAAAAAGAATGTGAAAAGAATATATATATATATATATATATATATATGTATGTATATATATAAACTGAATCACTTTGCTGTACACCTGAAGCTAACACAACATTGTAAATTAACTATACTTCAATTTTAAACAAGGTATAAAAAAGAAGGATAGTTTTACTGGGCATTGAATTCTAGGTTATTTTTGAACGTTGAAAGGTGTTGTTCCACTTTCTTTTGGCTTGCATTCTTTCTAACAAGTAAACTGCTATAGTCTTTATCTTTATTTCTCTATACATAATGTTTCTTTTTTCTGGCTGATTTAAAGATTTGTCTTATCACTAGCATTAAACAATTTGATTATGAAAAAATGTGTATACAGAAAGCTGGTACTGCACATATCTAGACGCTCTTCTCTAAGCTCCATCTGGCATTTCTAGAGGAATACAGACATTGGTAACAGGAAAACCTGAGTGTGCATCCCAGTTTTGCCATTCACTTAAGACTCATCCTCATCTGTAAATAATAATACCTGCCTCAGAAGGTTGTTTTTAGGACTAAATAATGTATGCATAGTGCTTGGTAAAAGGTAAAAGACTTGTACTTGGCAAACTACAAAACACTTATGAAAGAAGTTGAGGAAATCACGAAAATATGGAAAGGTACCATGCTCATGGATTGCAAGAATTAATATTGTTAAAATAACCATACTACCCAAGGCAATCTATAGATTCAATGTAATCCTTATCAAAACACCAGTGGCATTTTCCCAGAACTAGAACAAATAATTCTAAAATTTGTATGGAAACACAAAAGACCTCTAATATCCAAAACAATCCTGAGAAAGAAGAAGAAAGCTGGAGCTATCACACTCCCTGATTTCAAACTGTACTACTCAGCTACAGGAATCAAAACAGTACCATATGGGTACCAAAACAGACACACAGATCAATGGAACAGAATAGAGAGCCCAGAAACAAACCAACACTCATATGGACAATTAATCTATGACAAAGGAAGCAAGACTATACAATGGAGAAAAGACAGCCTCTTCAATAAATGATGTTGGGAAAACTGGACAGCTACACACAAAAGAATCAAAGTGGACTACTTTCTCACACCATATACAAAAATAAACTCAAAATGGATTAAAGGCATAAATGTAAGACCTGAAACCATAAAACTCCTAGAAAAAAACATGGGGCTGTACACCCTGACATCAGTCTTAGCAATATTTTTTTGGATCTGTCCCCTCAGGCATGGGGGGAAAAAAGGCAAAAAAAAAATATATGTGACTCCATTAAACTGAAAAACTTTTGCACAGTGAAGGGATCATCAACAAAACAAAAAGGCAGCCTACCAAATCAGGAGAAGGTATTTACAAATGATATATATCTATAAGGGATTAATATCCAAAATATACAAAGAAGTCATACAACTCAACATCAAAAGAAAAAGATTAAAAAATGGGCAGAAAACCTGAATAGACATTTTTCCACAGAAGATATTGAGATGGTCAACAGACACATGAAAAGATTTTCACATCTCTATTTATGAGGAATATTGTTCTGTAGTTTTTTTGGTACTGTCTTTATCTGGTTTGGTATCAGAGTAATATTGCCTTCATAAAATGAATTGGTAAATGTTACCTCTACTGTTTTCTGGAATAGACTGTGTAGCACTAGTGTTAATTCTTCTTTTAACATTTGGTAGAATTTTCCAGTGAAACCATTCGGTCCTGGAGATTTTGTATTGAGTGTTTTTAAATTGTGAATTCAATTTCCTTAATAATTATAAGGCTATTCATACTACCTATTTCTATTTGGGTGAGTTGTGATAATTTGTATTTTTTCAAAAAATGGTCCATCTTGTCTAAATGTCAAATTTATGTTTATTGAGTTGTTTGCAGTATTTTCTTATTATCCTTTTGATGTCTTCAGAATCTGTAGTAATATCCCTTGTTTCATTACTGATATTGACAATTTATATCTCTCTTTTTAAAATTTGTCTTGCTAGAGGTTTGCCAACTTTATTGATCTTTTCAAAGAACCAGCTTTTTGTTTCATTGATTTTATATATTGTGTTTTTTCAATTTCATTTGTTTCTTCTCTTATCTTTATTATTTTTTTCTTCTGCTGGCTTTGAGTTTAATTTGCTCTCCTTTTAGAGTTGGGAGCTTAGATTATTGACTTTAGACTTTTCATCTTTTCTAATATATGCATTTGGTTGACAAATTTCCCTCTCAGTACTACTTTAGCTATGTCCCACAGATTTTCATACATTGTATTTTCATCTTCATTCAGGTCAATGTTTATTTTTTTATTTCCCTTGAGATTTCCTCTTTGAACCATAGATTTTTAAGAAGTGTGTTATTTAGTTTCCAAATGTCTATAAATTATCCTATTATGCTTCGGTTATTGATTTCTAGTTTGATACCATTTTAGTTGCAGAATACACTATGTATGTTTTCAATTCTACTCAGTCAAGGTGTATAATTCTTTTTACATGTCGATAGATTTGGTTTGCAAATATTTTGTTGAGAAGCTTTGCATCCATATTTGTAAGAGATATTGGTCTGTAATTTTTTTTCTTCCACCTGGTAACATTCATTACCCACATTGATGGTAGCAGATTCCAGTTCTTGAGAGCGCTCATCAACCTTGTAACTTTATATCATCTTATGTGCTTTGCTAGATTATCGGCTCCTCCCCTTCAAGCACCTACACTCTGAATAGGAACCACATTAGTTTTTAGTATCAAGATAATACTGGCCTCATGTAACCAGTTGTGGAGTGTTCCTTCCTCTTATATTCCTTGAAATAGTTTGTGAAGAATTGTTATTAATTCTTCTTTAAATGTATGGTAGAATTTAAAATAAAGCCATTTGGGCCTGGATTTTTTTTTTTTTTAGATTATCATTAATTGAATCTCATTTTTTATAGGTCTATTCAGATTGTATATTTCTTCTT
The DNA here is from genome assembly GCF_028021215.1 of Eschrichtius robustus. Classification (NCBI taxonomy): domain Eukaryota; kingdom Metazoa; phylum Chordata; class Mammalia; order Artiodactyla; family Eschrichtiidae; genus Eschrichtius; species Eschrichtius robustus. The sequence goes on along the minus strand of NC_090832.1, from coordinate 61,524,601 downwards.
AGAGGAATAAGGAAAAGTGCATCTAATGCATCTAGCCAGAAGTGGAAGTACTATATACCAATTTGTAACTCTTAATTATTTACTTTTTTCTCTTTATAAGGGGAAATTCAAAAATATGTACAAATAAGGAGAAGGCAGCATAATGAACTTCATGTATATATCATACAGCTTCGGCCGTGGTCAGTATTCTGCCTTTTTTGTTTCAACTTTTTCCCCCCAAGATACTTTTTGGGGAGGTTAGGATAATATAAATCAAATTGTATTTAACTCTAAGTTTTGTATGATAGCCTTTGGCTCTTCATTAAATTGTTATTTAATATTTCTTGTACAAAGATTCATTTTTTTCTTCCTGGAGATGCTTGTATATATTATTAATTGAAACTGATTACACACACATATAATGTTCTGAGTTACTAAAGTGCTGTCATATATGTTTATTGGACATGACATGATGAGACTTTTGGTGACTTCAAGTAAATGTGGTTAATTAAATTTTTACTCTAATTTTTAAAATGCAGAAATGAACAATTTGTCATTGTTTAAATGACTCAGAACATTGGTTTGGGGAAGAGTTTAATGCAGAATTATGAACTTGAATTTATGAATTATCTGCTTATCTCTCTGTGTTAGACTTTAAAGATGAATGCAAAATTTAAAAATTTGCCTGACTAGCAAAATTTGGAGGCAACTATGACCTATTCTAAGCAATACTTTTGGTATGTTGCTAATTTATTGTAAGATACATAATTTAGTTTTAAGAATCTGAAATGCAAACGCTGATTCAACAAAAGTCAACACTCTGAGGAGTAATAACCATAAAATATGGCTCTCTTCTGCTGCTGATCTCACCGAGGAGACTTGTAGTAGACTCAAAATCCTGCACTGTTTTCTGTTCTCCAGAAGAGAAAATACTAAGCAGTTTAGTCCAAAAATAAGTAAGGAAAAAAAGTAGTACATATATAGTTTAGTGACATAATCCCTAAGGGTAAGTGTAAATTCTAGTCATAGTAAGCTCTAAGAGTAAATGACAGTCCATCCAAATTAAGTCCAAAATCTCCACTGGTATCTGAACAGTATTTATCCCAACAATAATAAGAATTGTGTGTGTGTGCCAGGAGTTGTGAAGCCAGCATTTTAGAAGAGTTAACAAACTAGTCCTCTGCCCTGAAGGTTTTTGGTCTAAAAATACAAATATGGAACATGTGTATGTTTTAATGGAGGGCTACTGTAACCTCTGCTTATACCAGCTTTGTTGCTTTGTCCTTCCCTTAAAGGTATGTATTCTAGAAGATTAAAGGTGCAGACTTTTTTTTGAAATCTAGAGACTAAAATGTAAAAAAAGGGGATTTATAGAGTTTTGATAGTATAAGACTGTTGAAATAACTGAAGGGTTTCTCTTCCTTATTATTCTGTATAATAATATCTATCATGTCTATCTTCTACAGCTTCATTGGTAGCTTTTAGTTCTTGGAGTTGTTCCTTTAAGTTAGATATTCCTTTTTCTTTTTCTTCATAGTCTCCTGTGTTATGTCCATATATATAGTTCTGGTTTATTGTATAAGAAGAAAAGTTCATTTCCTTAGTGACATTGGTAAGCACTCTGGAACTTAGAAGCTATGTCAGTGTCTTTGGATTCTCAGCATATAAGCCCAGTGATGGGCTTATAATGGGCTTTCAGTCACATCTAGGTTTTAAATTTGAGATAGGATGATTTGAAATGAATGAGAGGTGGGGCTTGTGGTTACTGGAATGGGTATGAGGGATAGAGAATGGGGTGGAAGAGGGAAGAGAGCAAGGTCAGAAAGGTCAGAGACAGAGTTAACTGGGGAGAAAGACCATGATGCTTAAAAAAACTGATCTGGGGCCTTCCCTGGTGGAGCAGTGGTTAAGAATCCACCTGCCAATGCAGGGGACACGGGTTCGAGCCCTGGTCCGGGAGGATCCCGCATGCCGCGGAGCAGCTAAGCCCGTGCGCCACAACTGCTGAGCCTGCGCTCTAGAGCCCACGAGCCACAAATACTGAACCCCACGTGCCACAACTGCTGAAGCCTGCGTGCCTAGCGCCTGTGCTCCGCAACAAGAGAAGCCACTGCAATGAGAAGCCCGCGCACCGCAACGAAGAGTAGCCCCCGCTCGCAGCAACTAGAGAAAGCCCGCGCGCAATGAAGACCCAACGCAGCCAAAAATAAAATAAATAAAATAAATACATTGAAAGAAAAAGAAAGCAGAAGTGTCAATATTTAAAAAAAAAAAAAAAAAACTGATCTGAATCAATGTCTGCATGTGTGAATTTTGGTTTTCAATAATCTGTCTTCTTTCATCTCCAAACAAAACAAAGCACACAAAATGCCCTAAAATGAAAATCCTTTTCAATTAATTTTTCACTGTAAACTGTAGTTCTCTCTCAACTAGACACCTGATTTGTAAATAATAGGTATGAATATAGGTTAAATATAAGTTAAAGTCAGCCTCCCAGAGTCTCACCCTGTAGGATCAATGCCAGTGTCCTTCTGAGTTATCTCTCTTTCTCCTTGATAAGATTTCTGCTCTTGCTGTCTCCTCTCTTCTGAGCAGGAATTCTGTGGGTTTCTTGTGCTCTCCCTACTCCCAACTGTAGTGTCCAGAGAACAGCAGAGAGACAGTGCCTACAGCTATTTAAGTAGTGGCCAAATCCAGCTTTTGACCTGATTAAGGAAGTATATTGATGTACTTAATAAGAGAAGGAAGTCATATTTTTCTTTAACCTCTATAATTAATAGCTAAAGTAAATTGGTTTTGCCTTTTATCCTTTCTCTTCTTGATTTTCTATTGAATATTAAGTGGAACAAAGCCTGCTGTGCTTTCGTGGGACTTTAAAGTTAAGCTAAAAGGAAAAAAATTAAAAAGTATTGTGTGGAAAGTTACTCATCATTACTTTTGGAAACCTCAGATGACGACTATTTCAACAGAATTTTCTTACAATACTATCCTATTCACGAGGGCTAACAGAATCTTCTCTAGTATCCCAAAATGATTGAACCATGTGTAACCAAGGGACAGCTATATGCCATGGCAAGCAATTATTGAATGTTAGCACAGGAACAATGCTTGGTGGCACTGGGGAGACAAATATGAATACGTCTCATATCCATATCCTGAAAGACCTCACAGCATAGTCAGAAAAAAGATGTCAAAAAATAAGTGTCAGATTAATGGAAGAGGCGTCAAGTGAAGTAGGGCTGTACAGGAGGAGCTACTGCTTCTATCTGATGTAGACTAGAAAGGCAGGGTACGCTTTGCAGTGTCCATAACATTAGGACTGGACAGTAAGAAGCATGGGAGATGGTGGTTCCACTGGAAGATACCCTGGAGGACTGGAGAAGGCAGTGGTTGCTGACACAGCCTGAAGGATCTGTTGAGGATTTCTTAGAGATTTTCTAGCACCAAGAACCGATGTCTCACACCTGCTTTACGTCTCTAGGGGTTGTTTTTGGGTACCCAAAGTCAACCTACTGTTGTGGTTTCTCTCCATCTAGGATCATACTATTGCAACTACACCACATACGGGGACATTAGAGAACGTGAATTGAAGCTCACTTTTCTCTGTTCTCTGATTCTGGACAGTTCTGAGCTGACCTGAAAAAGCAAGCAGACAAAAAGCATCATGAGTGGAGTGCTATAGTGCAAATGTAACAGTGATCTGTCAGGATATGTGTCCTTATATTGAAGAAGTGCTTTCAGGTCTTACAAAGAAAGTAAATGTAAACAATAATATTTATATAGGTAAAATCTCTTTTTTTTCCTCTTAATAAGCTCACCTAGCATAGTGCTAACATATACTATTTCTCAAGAAATATTATGGAGTGACTAACTTGGATATTCTACTTTTGGCTGATAGTGCGAAAATTTTTATTCTTAAATAAATCTAAAGGACTGTGTACTTTGGTGTAAAAGAGAAAATAATTAAGTTTCTAACTTTAAAAATCTTAGACATCCACCTTAACCAAGTGCTAAAGGTTAGCATAACTAGTTATAATACATGTCAACAACGTGAATCCCTAATGAAAAGAACACGCTATCCCTTCTGTGATATTCTTGCCACAATTCAGAAATTCAAAAGTGTCTAGGTCATAAAAGACAAGGAAAGACTGAGGAACAACTACAGATTGGAGGAGCCTGCGGCGGGGGTGGGGGGGGGTGAGGGGAGGGGGAGAAAACAACAACTAAATGCGGTATGGGCTTCTGAATAGGATCCTAGAACAGATAAAAAGACATTAGTGGAAAAACTGGTGAAATCTGAATAAGGTCTGTTGTTTAGTTAACATTATTGTACAAATGTCAATGTCCTGGTTTTGGTAACTGTACTATGGCTATGTACGGTGTTAACACTGGTATATGGAACTCTTTGTACTATTTTTGCAACTTATTTTTAAGTCTAAAACAGTTAAAATAGTTAAAAAAATCATACATCTGTAAGTGCCATCCAAAGACATAACTGGAAATAAAGGCAGATTTATTATTTGTAATATTAACAATGTTAGGTATTGTCAGTGGTCATTTTCAGTTTAGAGGTCTTTGTATGAATACTAATACTATAAAGTTTTGAATAAGTTTCTAAAAAATGTTATTCATGTATATACTCAAAAAACTTTTTTTTTGGAATAAGTTTTGGTTGGAGTTCTGACTCTCTAAGCTGTACTTTCTGAATGTTGTCCTAAGTGTTGATAACGGTGCTTGTAGTAGATTGTAGAATAAATAATATTGCTTGTTTTGGTTTATGAAAAGAACAAATACTTTTTGAGGATTTGTACACACAAAATGCCTATCAGTCCTTGAATATGCTGTATTATTAATTTGCTTGCTTTTTAAGAAAGTGTCTATCCTTTTTTAGCCTCCAAACCACAGTACTATTCTTATCTTCTCTACTGCCCTCTAGAGGTAGACTAGAGAAAACTGGAGTCATCAGTCCCTGAATATGTAGTTCAGAGAAAAAAATAAAAGGAACTTAGAAATTTCTGAAATTGGTGAGATAAACACGGATTTCTCAGATATATATTTTTACCAAATAACAGTATCAATTTTTATCTAGAATTGCCAGCATGTTGTTTTGCGATCCATTGTTTCTTTGGGAATGTGTAAGCTGTATTAGCCTTGTGCCAAGTGGGGTACTTACGGCATAGCAGATTCTCTATTCACCAAGGAAATGTTATTAACATAAATGTTAATAACATAAATGTTATTAATGTTATTGAGGCTTCAGCATCAATCTCTTGTCTGTGGTCTTTCCTCCTTCATTGTACACAGCCCCTTCCTTCAGGTGCCTCAGACTTTTTGTTCCCCTTCCTACTATTAAAACCCGCTCTGTTAGCTCCTTTTTCAGAAATAAATCATAGTTAGGAATTAAAATGTTACTTCATCTATTTCTACTTTTGGGGAAAAAAATAAACACAGATGTCCTAATAATAATGAATATTTCTTAAATTCATTTGTTCATTCCTTTAGCTTTATGCTCTCCTCTGGAGTCCTGGTATTGGAATTGGTAGTATTGTATTTGTACAGAATATTTTCATTTGTTAACTTAAAAAGCTCAGAAGTTCTTTTACATTTTTTAAACATTGCACTTCTATTAGCATTACTGAGAATTTATCTTCTAGAAATATAGGCTAAAATGAAATTTGTCCAAAAGGTGCATATTTTAATTCTTTACTGAAACAAAAGTTTTCTGAAATATATTTATTCTGTGAGTACACAAGAAGTGTACATGGGTTAAGAGTTTGGAATTGATGACTTTTTTAGACTAGACGTTTACTGAGGCTAACTAGACTTGCTAATTAGTTGACTATGTTATTTTTAAATAGAGTTTGCAATATTATTTCAAACTTATTAATATTATTCTTACCATTATTGTTTCCTATGAACATTGCAAAACCCACCCTCATGGGGAGCTGGATGGTTTCAATAGCTAATGACTGAACTTTTCACCTCAGGCCTTGGTTTGCATTAAGCTGTGGTTTTAAGTGATTGACAGCCATTTTATTGTAACCTGCAATGAATTGGGGGTCAAAATCATCCAAATGATGGAGAGAAAATGCCCCCATTAGAAAAAAATAAAGACAGACATAAACTAACCAGTGTAGTTGAAACTAATTGGCCTCCTTATTGGCAAAGGATTGAAAGGGCACAGGGACTGAATTAGTCTCTTGAATTTGGTAGCAGATCCTCACAGGTTGAAATTGTGAATTGGCAGGTTAACATAAGGGGAGCCTATATCCCCCTCACATGTGATACTTCTGTTCTGTGAATTTCCATTTTGTGGAGCTGTCAATCTGAGGCTTTTGTGAGCATTAAACTTTCTTTAGAAACACCACCACCAAAAAAAGAATGACCCCACCTCCTAAACTACCACATGAATCAGCTTGATTAGTAATCTCCATTAAGAGACATTGAGTTTAGAATAAGCTGAGTATTGTAGGTCCAGAATGAAGGACTTGGCAGGGCCAAATAGGGAAGTTTGAACAACATCTGCCCTGCCCCTTCCTGACACTTCTGCAAGTTTTAAGCATATTCACAAATGGCCTAAATTATAAAAGTGCAAATTACAGTTCCTCACAAGTAGTTTTTCACATAACATCAAGGAGTGAATATATAGTATTAGTATTTATTAAAGGCTTAGAAATCCCACAAAATATTTTATGTTAAGAAGAAACGTAACAGTGACAGACCTTTATATATGAACCTATTAATGCTAGCTTTCTTTTAGCATTCTTCTTTCCTTTACAAGTGAAGTTTGATCTTGAATTTTTATTCAGAGCTCTGTGAACCAAAGCCACAGATGGGGTATTGCTATGTCATTTCCATGGCCTTATACAGAATGTATGCAGCTGTCCCATACTCCCTTAATAGACTTTCAGCTTTTCAATACATCTTTCACTGATGGCGTTTCTGTGGATAAACATCATTTCAAAATGAAACGTGCCAGATGTCCTGCAGTGCACTTAGGTACAACAAGGCATTTTTTAAAAAATTGCGCCTATATTATTTACTCATTTAGAGGGATGTGACTTCTGGGATATACCTTGGAAATCCAAAATTTGCTGAATGAGAGAGGAAATATTATAAACAGTTTCCAACTCACTTGTATCGTAGAATTCCCCCAAACACATTTTTTTTTCAGACCATAAAGAAAGCAGTATTTTATATCCAGGTTTCTCATAATTTCTCCCTCTAGGAGGCATAACTCAATCAAAATCTCTGGTTACTACTGAATAGAAATAGTCTTTTTTATTGAGGTTAAAAATTGCTAGATCAGGGATTTGCAATATATATATTTTTATTTTTCCTTTAGTATAACTAATTTTAAGAATCATTCCTCCCAACAAGAAAATATTATTTTCAATTTTTTTTTTTCCGTTCAGGGATTAGAACAGTTTATCCAAATGAAAATAAAATACTGGTGAGAAATGATTGTCCAGGTTCATTCCAATATCAGCATTTGATTCTATCATATCAAGTGCAACTATATTACATGCTCAAATGTTTGATTGGATATTGACTTGTATCATTTACATTTTTTTTGCATATATACCACTCTCTTCAAAGACTGTAAAATTCTTGATTGTAAGGACCATATTTCCTACATGAAAGATGTATAGTATTAGTATTTATTCAAGGGATAGAAATCCCACAAAATATTTTATATTAAGAAGAAAGGTAACAGTGACAGACCTTTATAAATGAGTCTATTTATACTAGCTTTCTTTTAGCATTCTGAGCACAATGGGACATCTTAGTCAATGCCTATTGAGTTAGTGACTACATTTATGCCAAACTGGAACAAGGAAATATGTATTACATTTTATTATGAGATATTTTGGTTTCATGTAGATGTGCTTGCTTATAGACTGTGGAATAGAATGTAAAAGAGTGTAGACTTCGCTTAACTTAATCGTGATATTGCAAATTGTGGTAGCTTTATTATTCTTCAAAGTGTTTTGCATGCATTGTCTCTTTTTTTTAAGTGGGGTTTCTAAAGGCAGACCAAGTAATAGCTGATAAAGCTGAGACACAAACCCTCAGATGGTCTACTGGTAAAGGAGATTGTACTAGGCAATATTTTGAAGTTTCTTATAACTCCTAGGCATCATTTTAAAAAGAAGTGTCCTTCAATATTTCATAATTATCTGTGAAGTGTTTATCCTAAGCAAAATATGTCACTCCAGGAACATTGGCAATTGTTTAAAATCCCACTATATATTTAATTCAAAAGGTGTGTTTCTTGAGGCTGTATTCTTTTCTGTGTGGGCACCCTCAGAAAACTAGCTGAGACGTTTAGTGATTTCTAAAATCATTTAATAATTTTGTATATTGTCAATTCACATCCTCCTCCTAACAGTAGTGCTCTTCTTAATACAAAATATACTGCTTTTAGAAAATGGAGACATGTTTATAGTTTATTTTGCTATTGGGTTTTTAAGAAAATGTAGATCAATGCTTGTAGTTCTGTCTTTGACGGCTGTGTGGTTAATTTTTCTGTTCCATGGTGTGTAGCTGTCTCTTTTGGCGCTGCTGTGTGTTTGCAGCCATGCTGTCAACATCCACCAGAGAGCAGAGCAGCTCCAACACCCACATCTTTCATGCTAGAAATCCCATCTTTCATGCTAGAAATAGATGGAGACAGTAACAGAGTCAGATCCTTGGCCAAACAACGCAGATTGCAGTTCATTTCAAAGGTCAGCGCATATTTAAGCTTGCTTCATTACTGCCACCTTTATGCCTGAGATTTTCATTTTTTTGAAAAAATCAGTTTACCCAGGTTTCTTTAAAGACAGAAAAATGAAAGTGCTGAGTCCTATTTTCATTTGGAGATATCAAGCTTTTTATCAAATTATAGAGGTGGCGTCTCAGAATATTTCATATCTGATCAAGAGGAAAAGCCAAAAATAATTTTCTGTTTATTCAGGAGTCTTTCAGGCAGGAGGACTGTTTTATTTTTTACTTAATATTGTGCTCAAGTCTATCATTTTGAATTCAGAGAGAAAATAGATATTTAAAAGCAATCTATAATAAAAAATTTTGGAGTTCAATGTTTTTATTTACTTTTCTTAATGAAAACACAATTTGTCCAACTTTTGATATGTTTTTACCTATCACCTAATAAAATAAGTTTACACGATTTAATTTTTTAATATTAATGATGGTGAACAAGTGAATAATCATAAAACATTTACCTTCTAGTTAAAAAGAAATAACTTGCTTGCCATTTAAGAATAAAACAAGGAGGGTTTATCTTATTTTTAATCGAACCTGTGCTCTTACTATTCGGTTTAAAGATTCTGTATACATAGGAAGAATAGGATATGGTGTGTATATTAGGAATATTAATATGGCCAGTGCATAATTAAGGATTCCAAATGTTTTTTGTTACATATATATATTTAAAGACAAATAATTTAAACACCTAATTTTGAGACGTAGCTTTATACACTTATTCCCCTTGAAAAAAATAGAACTTTAGAAAATGAAAGAATATCATTCTGAGATAGGACATTTAAGCCACAGAGAAAATAAACTTTCAAAACAGTGTTTTTATAAAGCCCCTTGACATCAAAATGTGAAAAAAAACCCAAAACAAATGGCATAAATGATTTTGCTAACTGTTTGGAATTGAACTGCCTATAAGTATAAAAAATGATTAGCTTAACATATGTAGTGAAAAATTTTTCAAACTTAAAGATGTTACGACCATTTTAGATCAGGGAAATTCATATTTTTTTGTGACACATTGTAGGAACTTAATTATGGAAATATCTTAAAAAGAGTTTAAAAAGAGTGCCTTAAGACTGAAACTTTCATAAAAGAAATACATACTCAGATTATATAGCTGTAAGTATGTATATTTACATATTTTATGTATGTAAAACATATATATATAATTTGGTGGTAATTTTAACTAGGTTATTTTAATTCTGGCATTCAAATATTTCTGAAATGAATATTTAAAATACATTATAACTGTGACTATAAGAGGAAAAACGTATCTATAATTTTGGACTTATAAATATACCTGTAAAAGTATTTTGGCTATTTCATTTCTTTATATGCATCATTAATACTTTGATCTATAACTTATTTTAAAATAATTAAGGAGTAAATATAGCTTAAAATCCAATCATCTGTTGTATTCAGACATGGACCACTTAATTCTGTAAGTTGGAATTGTTGCTTTCTCATTTGTTTTCAGGAGTAATATCCTACAAAAAGTATGCAAATGTGATCTAGAAAATATGATAATAGGGCCTTGGGATAAAAATAAGAAATGTAAAAGGTGAGGAAGAATGGGACCTCAAGTCCCTCAGGCCATCCAGGTGCCATCTTTCAATTTGAGATGTAGGATGAACCCATTTTTTTCCTTCCCTCTCAGTTTCTGAAGTAAGGTAGTGATGATTTTTCTTGTTATAAACCATAACGTGATTTAAGTGTAGGTTCTTTACTTCTTTCTTAAATGCTATTTAAAACAATAAAAAGGAAGAGTAGGTATTTATTAGAGATTATGTTCCTATTTTAAAGGAAGGAAAAATGTTACTGATTGCTCCATTAATTGCTCAGCAGTACACTATCTCATTTAACTTCAGCATCACTTGGGAACTGGGTGGTGCTTGGCACATTTTACAGATAAGAGCCTTATCTGTAAATATTTAGGAGTTTAGTGATTAACTTAATTACCCATCCAGGGCTTGGTCCCAGGTCTTCTGACTCCAAATCCCATTTTTTACTCCTGGCTATGTAGCAAATTGTGGCCTAAGACACAGATCCTTTCCTTAAAGGTTAGCTTTCTTAGAGGTTCATGGATTTGGATTGCCAGCAGATAAAAGTCAGAAAGGACGAAGATTAGCTATGAGGTGAATGATAATACATAGGTGATTCTTATTTTTAATTTGTGTTACTTCTGTAGTCAATTATCTGCATTAAAAAAGCAAGCAAAATACCCCCCAAACTTAGACTGATTTGTTAATTATCAGGTATTAATCCTAACACCATCATTACTTATACATAATGCTACTTAAACCTATTTTAGCATGTGTTGCTGGTAAATTGGTTGTAAAAATGAGGGTTTTTACTTACGAAAAAATAGCAAATGCCATTTTTGGATAAATAAGGATAGACAATTGTGTGTGATATTTAAGGCTGATAGCTTTACATATGTCATGACAGTTTTAAGCGTAGAAATATAAGTTAGATTGACTTTTTTAAACCTGGTTAAGCAATTTTAGTGTACACAGGCGCTATGGTATGCTTTTTTTCCCAAAGACTCAAGGCTCAAATACCAGGGACTAAAAAAAAAAAAAAATACCAGGGACTAAGAAAGTCAGATAAGCCAGTTTTTTCCATTCTTCATCATGGTGTCTACTTCCCTGATCCCCGAACTTATCATGGCCCTGATTTGAAATGATGAATTCAAAAGCAGTATTTCAAAAAGTCTTTTTCTTTTGTACAATTGAGAAATCAGGCTCCAATGATGGTTTACAGGTAGACATGATCTTTAGCCTTTTCTTAGAATTTGAGTTAAGTTTACAGGTAAAGGTAAGTGATCTTTGGCCTCTCTTTAGAATTTAAGTTACTATTTTTTGAAAGCCTAATAGCCCTTTATATAAGCTATATTTGCTGCAATACAGCAGCCAAAGGATACTTTAACTGCTGCCGTGAACTGTTTCTTTTCATTATATGCATTTGCTTATTAATATGAACGTGCTTAAACAGCACAGTAGGAAATTTTAAGTGAACTCCCCAAAAGGCCATTTATATGGATTGTGTTAAAAAATATATATATATTTCTAAATGATCTACAAACCTGCTCTTCTCCTATCCTCAGAAGTTTAAAAATAAATCTTTTTGGCTTCAAGCAGAATAATTATTTAATACATAAATAAAGATTAATGGAATTTTTTCCTACAATATGGCCATTGTCTTTCACGAAGTTCTAAGGATGTTAGCATTAAAGTTCTTGCGACTAAACCGCTCTTTACAGTCCATGATAGGAACCTGGAGCCCTCTGTGAAAGGCTCTCAAGAAATCTGACACAACCAAGATGTTTTTCAAAGCTTGTGTTTTTTGTTGGAAGTTGTGCATATTAAAGAGCTTACACTGTACAATGTAAATATTAGAAGGCAAATTTTGAAAGTGCTAGTAGGTTTTTTAAGAAATTCATTATATTTTCTGAGTTGATTCTATCTGAATTTTTAAATAGACACTGAAGCAGGATCTGATCTATCATTATTAGGTCAAAAAATAGCAGCTCTTTGGAAAATTCAGATGAAAAATATGGTAACATCAAATTTTTCTTATACTCTTACAATTTAAGATGAAAATAAAGGCCAGTGTGCAGAGGCTTTGTGAGTTTTACTCAATAAGCCACTAGGAAAGGAAAATGTTATATATTTTTAAAGAGGAACATGAGAATGTGTTGGCTCTTTTTAGATTTTAATTTGTTTTTAGTTATTTAGACCTTTATTATATTTCTGTAGAATTTGGTATTGATCATTTCAGGTTTTTTTTCCTAAGAGTTCTTATTTTGTTCTAAATAAAAAGCACATTATTTGTTAAAATCACACTGCAGAGTTTTTCATAACTTTATATATATCTTGTCTTTTTGTATTCATTTGAATGTGGTATTGTTTTTAACTAGGTATGCTGATGTTGCTGTTTGTATATGTAGAATTATAGATGATATACTTTATTTTCTTTACATATCCCAAGATGTTTTAATATAGGGCTTGTATATGGTGTCCCAAATGTATTTTTTGATGGCAGCCTCACATTTTACAGTACATTATTAATCTGCTAGGCTAAAAATCTAAGCCAGTCTATGAGCCTTCAGAGACATTCTAGAAAACAAAATACTGGTAGCTAGGAGCATGATTTTGTAGGAAAATTTTCTGTATTGTTTGTGGTTCATATAAATATATTTTGAAAGAAGTTCTTGTACCAAAGTTCAAGGTCCTGATATTTACATAGTTCCTTTACATAGTGCACCATGTTGATTTGTGAGGAAATGAAAGGAATTAAAATTAAAATTTTAGACCATGAATGTAAAATTGCTGAATATTTGCACATAGTAAAGGTTTGGTGGGAGATTTTTTGAAGTTATCCATATGGCAGCAGAACTTTTAATAAACAATAGTTCTAACACAGATTCTTTATGGAAACAGAAAATGGGATTTATAAGGTGACATTTTGAGTTTATAAAGAAAAATGAAATAAGATTAGCTTTATTTTCCTATTTCCCCCCTAGCCTTGCGAAGGTTTAGTGGCTGAGTTACCACTTATAATTTGTTTTTTCATTCCATGCATGCATTTCATTAACCTATTCCCGGCTCTGCAGCCAGCCTGCAGAGAAAAATTCAGCAGAAGGATTTCTACAGCAGATTGTCTACAGCATGCTATAGAGGACATATTTCAGAATCCAAGGACAGTTTGATAACTTTTACCGTGCTTTACATTAATAATGAGAAGTTTCATTTTGTTTGAACGATATCTTAGAAAATTAATGTTATTTAATATTTAAGTAAAGTTTGTGAGATATATCTAGACACTCAAAATTTAACGAATCGCTCACTGAAATTATTTTGACTGCTTCAGACACAGGATTAAACAGATTAGTACTGAAGTTCAGTTCTGGGATTTTGCCACTTACTCAAAGTACTATTGTAATAGTAGCAAAAGTTTTCTGTAATATAATTGATTTGTCTCTGAAATAGTTATGAGACTTATGCAATAAAGGCTGGGAGATTTTACAAGCAGATGCAATTGTACAAGTCTCTGAATATAACTGAATGCCCCCTTTCATTCTTTAAAAAAGTTTTTTTAATTTAAGAGAACACTCAATTATGTATGTTAATGCAGTGGTGCAATTGGTCATAAATAATTAAAATTGATAGTGAAATGCTTAAATTATTTTTCATGGCAAGGTTACCTTTAAATTTATATTTTGCTCTGATTTGAATTTAAACATTTGCATTCCCTAACAGAGAATGCTCAGAATGTCTCAGAATGCCCAAGTGAGAGGACGAGATGAATCTGGGATTTAAAAATTGCAGTGACTCTGAAAAGACAAATTTTAAAGTTAGAAGGCACTTCAGTTCAACTTTCTGTCCAATAATCCCCTTAACCTCTCTAAAAATCCAGCATCCTCTGGTACTATTTTATAGCTTTTTATCTTTTTGAGCCAGTAATGATACACTCACTACCCCTCTGCAAAAGGCAACCTCCTCTTTTGTTGGGATATTTTAAGAAGCAAGTAGTTCTTGCTTATTTTGAGCTCAAATCTGCCCTACCATAACTTCCATTTGCTGGTTTGTGTTCTGTGATAAAAAGCTACCAGAATGCCACTCATTCTTTATATAAAAGACCATCAGATCCAGCTATTGCTCCATTTCTCTGCTCTATTTTATAGCAAAACTCATGAAAAGGGTCAGTTCAATTCAACAAATACTGTTGGAGCATCTGACACTGTTTTAGGCTCTTAGAATATAAACAAACAAACAAACAAAACATAGATCTCTGCCTTAAGGAATATTCTATTCTAGTTGGAATAAGAAAAAAACAAAACAGTAAATGCACTAAATGACTTAAAGACATCATTGGCTCTTCCTGCTTTCCAGGCTTTTTTCCCACCGTTCTTCTGAACCACTCTTGACTATAGAATTAGTGTCTCATTTTTCTTTCTTTCTTCTCAACCTTCATTGCCTTTTTATCTTCTCCACAGCATCTGACACAGCAGATCACTCCCTCCCTCCTTTTTGAAATAATTTCATTATTTTCAAGACACTACTGACTCCTGGCTTTTTTTCCTGATTCACTGGCCATCCTTTTTATTCTCCTTTACCAGCCTCTCTTCCTCTTCCAGGGCTATAGGTATCCAAGGGCTCATTCTTCTACCTTTTCCCCCTCTGCCTCTGCTTATTTTCTGAGTGATCTCACAGTTTCATGGTTTCAATGCCTTCTATATTTTGATGTCTCCCAAATTCCGTATAATTCAAAGAATCTAAGTTCCTATTGATTTAAGATGAATCGTTATTTTATATACTAGAAGGAAAGAAAATATATGTTACCAATCTCATTGTGAGACAACCTTGATTGCAAGGCATGTCCGAATTTCAAAGATATTAAAGTATGAGAAAAGTATATCATAGAATCAGTGAAATGTGACAGATGTCCTGACCTCCCCTCTGAGATCTAGATATATATCCAGCTGCACACATAACGTCTCCACTGAATTGTCTGATAGGCGCTTTAGGGTGGCATTTCTTGAATAGAATTCTTGAATTCCACCTGTTCCCAAACTTGCTCTTCCTCTAGTCTTCTCCATATTAATAAACAACACACACATTCATCCAGTTGCTTTGCTCGGAACCCCAAAGATATCTTTGAACCTGAGTTTTCAACTTTGGCATAAATCCCCTAATCAGCAAGTTTTCTATCTTCAAACAGATCCCTGAATTTGATCACTTTTCACTACCTCCACTGCCACTCTTGTCCAAGACACCTTGATCTCCTGCCAGTATTACTGAAGTAGTGTCCTAACTGGCCTCCAGAGTCCACTCTTGCTCCTATGCAATTATATTTTACATACAGCCAGAGTGAGTGTTTAAAACCAAAGATCAAATCACATTACTCCCAACTCAGAACCTCACAGAGGCTTCTCTATACTCGGAATGACATTCTAACCCTTCCCCCTTCTTACAAGGCTTTGAATGATCATCCCCCTGCCTCCCTTTCTGACTTTATTCCCTAACACTCTTTGCTGGGTTCAGACTTTTACAGATGCTCAGGTATTTTTGCTTCCTCCAAGACGCTACACAAGTTTCCCCACTGCTTCCAGAACATTAGACCATTGCGTTCTTTGAAGTTCTGCTGCAGGTCTCCATGGTCCATCTCTCTTCCTTTCCCCCAGGAGGTAACTAATTATTCCCTTGCTTTTATTTATGGTCTTAGCACACATATATACCTCTAAAGCATATATAACTTTTAGCTGTGTTCTTTGTAAATGAAATTATATTGTATGTGTTCTTATGTGACCTGTTCTTTTCATTTAACATTATGATTTGATATTCATATTGCTGAGTATAGCTGTACTTTGTTTCTGCTGTATAGTATTTCATTGCATGTATATACCAAATTCATTATTCATACATTTAACTATCAACAGATTTTGTTGGGGGTAGGTATTTTAACAGTGCTGTTGTGAACATTCATGTAAATGTTTCAAGATGCAATTGTTGAAATATTTCACTGGGAGTGGATTTTGGGTCATAAGGAATGTATGTCTTCAACTTTACTAGGTAATACCAATAATTTTTCAGAGCAGTTTTTCCCTCCAGCTGCATATGAAACTACCTGTAAATCAACAACCCTATGAAAACTTGATATTGTTAGACTACTAATTTTTTTCCCAATTTGATGTGTGTAAAATAATATTTCATTATTTTAATTTACATTTCCCAGATAATTTTCATATATATGTAGGCTATTAATATTTATTTTCCCATTACATTCCTATTTGTGCCTTTTCCAGTTTTTTCATGGGATTTTACCTTTATTCAAAGGAGATTCTTTTCCCTTGGTTACTAGTATTTTGTTGGTTAAATATTACACAAAATTTCCCATCTATTCTTGCCTAACATTTTATGCCTTTTACAGTAATTTTGATGATTGGTAGCTCTTGATTTTACCATGGAGGGTTAACTTTTGTTTTATGAGTTGCACTTTTTGAATATTGTATAAGAAATTCTTTCCTACTCTGTCTGAGATCTTATACATAGTCTGTATTTTCTTCTAAATGGTTTAAAGTTTTGTCTTCTGCATTTAAGTAGTTAATCCATCTGGGATTGATTTTTGTGTTTGGTGGGGGGCAACAGTTATATTCCTATTTTAAAAATGACAACCAACTATTCCAGCACCATTTATTCAAATGCTCATCCTGTGAAATCAGCTCTATCCTAAATCACAGTTCCTTATGTTGGTACTCTTTCTGGGCTGTCAGTTCTGATCCATTATTGGTTAATTTGTCTATTTGTGTGCCAATACCACTCTGTTTTAATTGCAATAGGTTTTAAGTAATTCTACCTAATTAGTAAAACAAATTCCTTGACTGTGTTCTTCTTTTTCTGGAATGTTTATTCTTGACCCTTTGATGTTCTGCATACATTTTAGAATCAGATTGTCAAATTCAACAAAAAAAAACTATGTAGATTTTGGTTGGAATTTTATTGACTCTGTAGATCAATTTTGAGAAGCTTGACCATACCAGCCCCCAATTAAATCCCTGGGCACTGAGTCTCTAATAAGATTCTGTAGTAGACAGCATTTCACAAGCGCTGTTACAATTCATTGCTTTGGGAATTAAGCATGTCATACTTTATTCTAGTTTTCTTAGTTTTTATCTAATGTCCTTTTTATGTTCTGGGATCCCATCTAGGATACTACATTACATTTAATTTTTATGTGTCCTTAGGCTCCTCTGAACAATGACAGTTTCTCAGACATCCTTTGTTTTTCATGACCTTGACAGTTTTGAATAGCATTGGTTAGGTATTTTGTAGAATGTCTCTCCATTGTTGTTTGATGTTTTTCTCATGATTACACTGGTTATGGGTTTTTGAGACTAAGACCATAAAAGTAAATAAAAAGATCATTCTTATAGTACATATTAAGGATATATGCGATTAACATGACTTATTATCGCTCATATCACCTGGCAGAGAAAGTGTCTGTCAGATTTCTCCACTGTAAAGTTATTCTTTTATCCCTTTTCTATATTGTACTCTTTAGAAGGAAGTCTCCTTTTTTTCTGGGAATCATAGACAATAGCAGCTCTTTGATTTTTTTTACTATGTTTTGCCATGAGAAGTAAAACAATCATTAAATGATGGTTTCATGCATTTTTCCCCCTTGTCTCCTTAATAACCTAATATTTACCCCAAGAATATTTAGGGAAATCTCTGAGTTCTTTGCACCTGTTCATGTGGATCCTGGTTATGGAGCTGAGCATTGGCTTGTATAGTTCTGTTTATGATCAGAGCAAGGCATAGATCTTAGCAAGGCATGAATCCCAAGTCTGGGACTTAGAAAAAACAGTTATGGAGGTTTTAGACCACAGATTAAAATGGGGCCATCTGTAAACTCTGGGGACTTAGCTTGTCAGGTTTTTAGGATAATGAAGGAAGATACAGGCTCAGTCAATTTAAGGAATAGACTTGCACTTGGGCTGGGTTCTCTAGAAGAAATCTTGTTCCATTGGGATTTCCAGGAGGTTCTTTCATTACAGCAACTAAATTTTCAGTTATCTAATATGATTTTTGGTCATGCAAGTGAGCACATCCCTGCAAGATTCCTTGATGGGAAGATTTTGTAGTGGAAAAGGGAGACAGGTTAGTTGGTCCACTGACCTTTTAGTACAGACTGCTAACATTTGTTGCTTTTCATATATCAGATGTTATGCTAGGCTCTATGTTTGTTATTCAATTTTATCCTTGTGAAAACTCTGTGAAGTTAAGTATTTAAAAAATCCCTATTTCACAGATGAACAAGCAAGACTCAGATTAAGTAGTTTATTTGAGGTCACAAATCTTTTGACTCTAAAACCTTACTCTGTTTAATATACAGAAAAAATATATATATATATAGTCCCACAGAATATATACAGAATCAGTTCTGGAGGAAATAGGTGCCATGTAGGTCACCAAAGTAGAAGCTTGGACAGAGAAGTTAATGCAATTCTCTAGGTATTTGGCTGGAATGCTTTAAATTCCTCCATCTCAACTCAACATAGACCTATAGTCTCTAGGGACTGGAACAAAGCTGAACCCATTGGTGAAGATAAAGTAGATTCTGTGAGACTTAAGAGACTGGCAAAGCCAGCAGCACCAAAAGCATATATAAATATGGAGAGGGTTTCAGAAATGGTTGATCAAAGTCAGAAAGAATTAATAGGAGAAGAGGTTTGAGGTGGAAAAACTTGGATGTCTCTTAACTCAGCAAATGTTTATCTAGTGACTTCTTCGCATATGACACTTTGCTTTAAGACAAGTAAAACCAAGATGGGTATGGTACCTTCTCTGCCCTCAAATAATTTGTATTACACAAATTACCTTAATATGATAGAATGGAATAAATACCAATTAGAGGAACATGTGATCTGTGGAATCTTAGAGCAGTTACATGACTGGAGCATTAATGAAAGGCTTAACAAAAGAGGGGACACATAAATAAGCTATTAAAAGATAAGTAAAACTCTTTCAAGTGGCAGAGCAGGTGACAAATTTCATGTGAAAACAACATGAGGGACAGCAGAGATGTGAGTAGCCCACGGAGGTGAGAAAAATGTGTGAATTCTACTTGGGGAGTGACACAGACAGGGTAAGGTAGACACAACTGTTTTTGCCCACTGGGTACTCACTCTGCCTTCTTATGATTATGGAAATAAACATATTTTACTCTGGAGAACACCATTCCTCTATGTCTCAGTCCTGATGGTTTCAATGTGCCTGCTACCTTTCTTTTCTCAAAGTCAAGAGTGAGATGTGATCTAGGCCTAGAAAATTAGCATATTCCTCTCCTGACCACAATGGTTGGTTCAAAAATATGTCCCTTCCATCCAGTAAGGTTCAATCTTGGGGCTTTGACTGGAATTATTGGGAAAAAGAAGATCTCTTTCTGCTGAGGTTACTACGCTGTGAGTATGTGCCCCGGGAGCAGCCAGGAACCACTCTAAAGGGAGAGCATGCCTGAGAATGAAACATCCAGAGAGAACTTAGAGCCAAAAGTCAGAGTCAGTGTCCTGAACTTGCCCCGAATTTTCAGTTACCACAGTTAGCCAATTACCACATCCCCCTTCTCTCTCTCTCTTGCTCTTGCTCTTTTTTGCTTGAGTTTATCTGAATTGGGCATAAATTGTTTGTAATGAAAAGGATCCTGACTTATATATAGGCCATGGAGGCCCCATCTTAAAACTGTGAGCAAAGTAGAATAAGCAGTTGAATTAATAGAAGCAGTGGGCCATGTTGAAACTGGTGAGAAATGAGATAAGAAAAGTATGATAATACAAGTTGGCACAGAGCTGACGAGAGGATTGATATATCAACAAATGGGAGTCATTCCAGTATTTTTTTGAGTAGTAGACTGATGCAGTGAAGATTTTAATCTTTGTCTTTCTAGAGGGTAATTTTTTAGTTTTCTACTTTCTACCTTCTGTACTCTGGTATTGATTATATCTAAAGCAATGCTGGTTTTCTTTCTTATGGGTATACTCTATTGTAGAACCTAGCATTTTTTTCCTTTTTTTAAACTTTTTATTTTATATTGGAGTATAGTTGATTAACAATGTTGTCATAGTTTCAGGTGTACAGCAAAGAGATTCAGTCATACATATACATGTATCCATTCTTTTTCAAATTCTTTTCCCATTTAGGTTGTCACACAATATTGAGCAGAGTTCTCTGTGCTATACAGTAGGTCCTTGTTGGTCATCCATTTTAAATATAGCAGTGTGTACATGTCAATCTCAAACTCCCTAACTTTCCCTTCCCCTCACCCTTCCTCCCTGGTAACTACAAGTTTGTTGTAGAACCTAGCATTTAAATTGATCAAGATGTCAGATCTCTGATATTGTGACTCTCTGAAAAGAGACAGAGAATTTCCTAGAGGTGATACACAGTGAGCACAGTCTCACTAGTTACCTCTAAGTTGAAGTCCGTCTTTTTCTCATCCAAATTCATATACCACTGAATTAGTACTTCTTTCATGGCAGTAAACCCAGTGTGACTTGTGCTGTTGTTACGTGGGCACTTATCTTCAAACTTCCTAAGCCCCCTTCCCCTATACCAGATTGTAGCATCCTTGGTGGGCAGGTACTTAACACTGTACATATTTTAGAAGAAATTTTTCACAGTGCCAGTCCATTCTCTTGAATACAATAAGTAGTTGAATGCTTGTGGGGAAAAATTTCCTTTAAATAGAACCACTATTCATTTCTATTAAAGCAGGTATTAGTATCTAGGCTTAGAGAATGGTTACCTGTTAGAAAATTTGGTTACTCTTTGAATGGAAGAAATAACTCACAGAAGAGACTGTTTTGACATTTTGAATGTGCACATGTATTTATCTTAAAAATAGGAGATACTATTGTCTCCACAGGTCACAGAAAAGCCTTGGATGTTTCTGGTAGTATAATTCTTCTCAGTTTTTATGTCTCCTGTTCTCTTTTTATGCTACACTCAATTTTCTTTTTCAAAAAATTATTACCTATGTGTAGATACTCCTCTACAGGAGGTAGAGCTTAATTCTGCTCCTCCTTTTCCCTCCCACACTTTCCCCCTTGAGGGTGAGCTAGAGTTAGTGACTCATTTCCTAAGAATAGAGTAGGGAAAGGGAAAATAGTAACTTTATGGTGGAGTATCCTGGCAAGCACTATCTTAACCAAGTGATGAAAGTTAACATCAACAATGCTGTCATGTGAAATAACATGTGCCCCTGATGTGATATGATGAGAAGGGCACTTCACTTCTGTCATTTCCTCTCAGAAAATCTGCAACCCCAATATAAACATAAGAAAAATGACAAGAAACACCAGAATAGGGTACACTTCAGGATCTTTGTCCAGTAGGTTTAGACTGTCAAGATCATGAAAAATAAGGGAAGACTGAGAAACTGTCACAGATCAGAAAAGACTGGGGAGACATAACAACTAAATGCAATGTGGTTCCCTGGACTGGATCCTTGAGCAGATATAAGATATTAATGGAAAAACTGGTGAAAGGCAAATAAAGTCTAGAGTTTGGTTACTAGTAATGTACCAATGTCAGATTCTTTCTTTTGGCAAATGTATCATACTAATGTAAGATGTTAACTCACAGAAGATGGGGAGAACTGGGTGAAGGGTTTATGGGAACTCTCTGTACTATCTTTGCAACTTTTCTGTGAATCTAAAATTATTCCAAAATTAAAAAGTTTATTTAAATAACTGTTAAGAAATATTTGAGTAATTCAGAAAGTTAAGAAGAATGTAACTGATTTCAAGTACCCATCACCCAAGGTGAGGAAGAAAAATTACAAGTATAGTTAAAATCTTCTATGCATGCCTCCACAATCCTGATAGCCTTTTCTTAAGAGGTAACCACCATACTAAATTTGTCTTGATCATTTCTGTGGATATCCTTATATTTTTTCCTACATATGTATGAATCTATAGACTATGTTCAATATTGTGTTATATATTTTAAACTTGAATTAATGATACTATATTGTGTGTATATACAAGTATGTATATATATATATTATACATATAATATATATATATATAAAATTTTTTTTGGCTTGCCTTCTTCATCCAGTAATGTGGTCTTGAATTTCATCTGTGAGGTTAATGGAGCCCGCTCCAATCATTCATTCAACAACTATGTATTGTGCTTCAACTACATGCCTGGCAGAGTACTAGGTGCTGAGGATTCAGCAGTGAATCAGATATTCCTGGAAGGCACTGTGCTCAAAGATGGATATATAAAAAGTATTACTGATAAGGCCACAATTGGATTAGGGAGCTGTCATGCTATAAGAGGCTGTAATATAGATATTTGTTTCTAACTTCAGTGTCATCTATGAATACTTCATGTGTTAGAGAACTTATGATGGCCTGCAGACATGTTTTGTTTTGCCAACTCAGTGCCTTTTAAAATTGTGCCTTAGTTCTCAAAGACATTTAAAAATTAAGGGATTTCTCTTAGTGGTTCGGATTTTCAGCATTTCTTTAAAAATCTGGCCTTGCTGGGCTAATTCCCACATGGTTAACCACTGGGAGGAGCAGAGGAGCTGCCACTCTCCAAGTCCTCACTGCCCACTTTGCTCTTTACATGACTGCCCGGCTTCTACTACACCCTGGGAGGTTTTTGCATTTGAGCTGTACAATAGGTTATGCGTTCCTCATGACCCACATACAATCGCTTAAATGTTGTCATTGATAGTGTCGATAAATACAGGAGAGTGAAAAGATGCATATATACTTGCACAATGCTTGAAAATTTTCAACCCTGTATGTGCTTTGGCAATCCCTCCCCCTTTGTTTTTCTAAAAAGAGTGATATCATTTCTTATCGATACACAAAACTTTTTTTTCTACAAGTTGGTGCACTTTTCTAAATTTCATGCTTTTACTGCAGTTTATTCCACTGTTTCCACCAGGAACGATTTCTATACAAGCACTGTTGATAAATTTCCAAAAGTAAGCTCAATTTTCAAGACTCCAATAATTTGTTGTGATTTCTTTTCTTGTGCTAAATAAATATTCGCATTTGTATCTAACTTTGATTTGTAATCTTATATTCTTTTTCCTAAAATGAGCTCACTAAATTACATAAGCTTCAGGCTGCTAGCCTCTGGTGATTAAGATGCATGCTGTCCCTGGGCCAGTCTTTGACAAATGCTGATGCAGGGTTTATGAAATAGAGTGGGAGATAGAATATCAGCAACTACATGTGATACCTGTGAGATGTCATAAGGATTGCTCTTATAGAGTTAAAGAAATATGAGAGGTAAATATGGAAGCAAAATTTAATTTTGACTGGGAATTTTAGGCTTTATGCCTATCAAGTATGTGGCCACCTGATGCCAGTTTGCCATGCAATGGCAGTTTGGATAATTTCACTCATTTGCTAAATATAGTCCCTCCACAGGGATGTGTTAGAGGAGTGTCTAATTGTAGGTATCTATTTTTAAAAACCTGTTTGATTATTGTTAAATTGATGGGAATGTTCCTTTGTAATTCACCCCTCAGTTATTCTGCTTTTGCTCTCCTCGCCACCTGTAGTTTTTCAAAGTTGAGTCTACTGTTTTCCACACTTCTCCCACCTCCCTCCCTCTCCCGGCAAGCTCAGACTCACCCCCCTTTCAGAGGTAGTCCTCACTGAAGCAGAAAGTATTTGAACAATCTCAGCTCTCAGCTCTACTGCATAAATTAGACTTTCAATTAAGTCCATAGCTGAGACAGGGTTGGTGGCCCTTCTAGGATTGCTTAGTTCTACATCCTTGTCATTTCTCAAAATTTTCCCAGTAGCAGACCTGGGGTCCAAGAGGTGTATATTTATGCAGTCTATTTCCATTCCTCTCAACCTCCAGAAAAACCTCACCTTGAGTTTTTGTTTTTTTTTTAACATCCTTATTGGAGTATAATTGCCCCACCATCCTGTGCCAGTCTCCACTGCACAAGAAAGTGAATCAGCCACATGTATACATATATTCCCATATCCCCTCCCTCTTGTGTCTCCCTCCCAGACTCCCTATCCCACCCATCTAGATGGTCACAAAGCACCGAGCTGATCTCCCTGTGCTATGCAGCTGCTTCCCACTAGCTATCTATTTTACATTTGGTAGTGTATATATGTCAATGCTACTCTCTCACTTCGTCCCAGCTTACCCTTCCCCATCCTCGTGTCCTCAAGTCCATTCTCTACGTCTGCAGCTTTATTGCTGTCCTGCCCCTAGGTTCATTAGAACCATTTTTCTAGATTCCATATATATGTGTTAGCATATGGTATTTGTTTTTCTCTTTCTGACTTACTTCACTCTGTATAACAGACTCTAGGTCCATCCACCTCACTACAAATAGTTCAATTTCATTTCGTTTTATGGCTGAGTTATATTCCATTGTATATATGTGCTACATCTTCTTTATCCATTCATCTGTCATTGGACACTTAGGTTGCTTCCATGTCCTGGCTATTGTAAATAGTGCTGCAATGAACATTGTGATACATGTCTCTTCTTGAATTATGGTTTTCTCAGGGTATATGCCCAGTAGTTGGATTGCTGGGTCATATGGTAGTTCTATTTTTAGTTTTTTAAGGAACCTCCATACTGTTCTCCATTAAGGCTGTATCAATTTACATTCCCACCAACAGTGCAAGAGTGTTTCCTTTTCTCCACACCCTCTCCAGCATTTATTGTTTGTAGATTTTTTGATGATGGCATTCTGACCAGTGTGAAGTCTTACCTCATTGTAGTTTTGATTTGCGTTTCTCTAATGATTAGTGATGTTGAGCATCCATTCATGTGTTTGTTGGCAATCTGTATATCTTCTTTGGAGAAATGTCTGTTTAGGTCTTCTGCCCATTTTTGGATTGGGTTGTTTGTTTTTTTGATATTGAGCTGCATGAGCTGCTTGTATATTTTGGAGATTAATCCTTTGTCCGTTGATTCATTTACAAATATTTTCTCCCATTCTGAGGGTTGTATTTTCGTCTTCTTCATGGTTTCCTTTGCTGTGCAAACGCTTTTAAGTTTCATTAGGTCCCATTTGTTTATTTTTGTTTTTATATCCATTTTTCCAGGAGGTGGGTCAAAAAGGATCTTGCTGTGATTTCTGTCATGGAGTGTTCTGCCTGTGTTTTCCTCTAAGAGTTTGATAGTGCCTGGCCTTACATTTGGGTCTTTAATCCATTTTGAGTTTATTTTTGTATATGGTGTTAGGGAGTGTTCTAATTCATTCTTTTACATGTAGCTGTCCAGTTTTCCGAGCACCACTTATTATTATTATTATTATTATTATTATTTTTTTTTTTTTGGCTGTGTTGGGTCTTCGTTTCTGTGCAAGGGCTCTCTCTAGTTGTGGCAAGTGGGGGCCACTCCTCATCGCGGTGCACAGGCCTCTCACCATCGCGGCCTCTCCCGTTGTGGAGCACAGGCTCCAGACGCGCAGGCTCAGTAATTGTGGCTCACGGGCCCAGTTGCTCTGCGGCATGTGGGATCCTCCCAGACCAGGGCTCGAACCCGTGTCCCCTGCATTGGCAGGCAGGCTCTCAACCACTGCACCACCAGGGAAGCCCCCAGCACCACTTACTGAAGAGGCTGTCTTTTCTCCAATGTATATTCTTGCCTCCTCTATCAAAAGTAAGGTGACCATATGTGTGTGAGTTTATCTCTGGGCTTTCTATCCTGTTCCATTGATCTACATTTCTGTTTTTGTGCCAGTACCATACTGTCTTAATTACTGTAGCTTTGTAGTATAGTCTGAAGTCAGGGAGCCTGATTCCTCCAGCTCCGTTTTTCTTTCTCAAGATTGCTTTGGCTATTCGGGGTCTTTTGTGTTTCCATACAAATTGTGAAATTTTTTGTTCTAGTTCTGTGAAAAATGCCATTGGTAGTTTGATAGGGATTGCATTGAATCTGTAGATTGCTTTGGGTAGTATAGTCATTTTCACAATGTTGATTCTTCGAGTCCAAGAACATGATATATCTCTCCATCTGTGTGTATCACCTTTAATTTCTCTCATCAGTCTCTTATAGTTTTCTACATACAGGTCTTTTGTCTCCTTAGGTAGGTTTATTCCTAGGTATTTTATTCTTTTTGTTGCAGTGGTCAATGGGAGTGCTTCCTTAATTTCTCTTTCAGAGTTTTCATCGTTAGTGTATAGGAATGCAAGAGATTTCTGTGCATTAATTTTGTATCCTGCTACTTCACCAGATTCATTGATTAGCTCTAGTAGTTTTCTGGTAGTGTCTTTAGGATTCTCTGTGTATAATATCACGTCATCTGCAAACAGTGACAGTTTTACTTCCTTTCCAATATGGATTCCTTTTATTTCTTTTTCTTCTCTGATTGCCATGGCTAAAACTTCCAAAACTATGTTGAATAATAGTGGTGAGAGTGGGCATTCCTGTGTTGTTCCTGATTTTAGAGGAAATGGTTTCAGTTTTTCACCATTGAGAATGATGTTGGCTGTGGGTTTGTCGTATATAGCCTTTATTATGTTGAGGTAAGTTCCCTATATGTCTACTTTCTGGAGAGTTTTTATAATAATTGGGTGTTGAATTTTTGTCGAGAGCTTTTTCTGCATCTATTGAGATTATCATATGGTTTTTATCCTTCAATTTGTTAATATGGTGTATGACATTTATTGATTTGTGTATATTGAAGAATCCTTGCATTACTGGGATAAACCCCACTTGACCATGGTTTATGATCCTTTTAATGTGCTGTTGGATTCTGTTCGCTAGTATTTTTTTGAGGATTTTTGCATCTGTGTTCATCAGTGATATTGGCCTGTAGTTTTCTTTTTTGTGACATCTTTGTCTGGTTTTGGTATCAGGGTGATGGTGGCCTCATAGAATGAGTTTGGGAGTGTTCCTCCCTCTGCTGTATTTAGGAAGAGTTTGAGAAGGATAGGTGTTAGCTCTTCACTAAACTTTTGGTAGAATTCACCTGTGAAGCCATCTGGTCCTAGGCTTTTGTTTGTTGGAAGATTTTTAATCACAGTTTCAATTTCAGTGCTTGTGATTGGTCTGCTCATATTTTCTATTTCTTCCTGATGCAGTCTCGGAAGGTTGTGCTTTTCTAAGAATTTGTCCATTTCTTCCAGGTTGTCCCTTTTATTGGCATATAGTTTATTGTAGTAATACCTCATGATTCTTTGCATTTCTGCAGGGTCAGTTGTTACTTCTCCTTTTTCATTTCTAACTCTGTTGATTTGAGTCTTTTCCCTTTTTTTCTTGATGAGTCTGGCTAGTGGTTTATCAATTTTGCTTATCTTCTCAAAGAACCACCTTTTAGTTTTATTGATTTTTGCTATTGTTTCCTTCATTTCTTTTTCATTTATTTCTGATCTGATCTTTATGATTTCTTTCCTTCTGCTAACTTTGGGTTTTTTTTGTTCTTTCTCTAATTGCTTTAGGTGTAAGGTTAGGTTGTTTATTTGAGATGTTTCTTGTTTCTTGGGTAGGATTTTATTGCTATAAACTTCCCTCTTAGAACTGCTTTTGCTGCATCCCATAGGTTTTGGGTAGTCGTGTTTTCATTGTCATTTGTTTCTAGGTATTTTTAAATTTCCTCTTTGATTTCTTCAGTGATCTCTTGGTTATTTAGTAGTGTATTGTTTAGCCTCCATGTGTTTGTATTTTTTACAGTTTTTTTCCTTTAATTGATATCTAGTCTCATAGCGTTGTGGTTGGAAAAGATACTTGTTATCATTTCAATATTCTTAAATTTACCAAGGCTTGATTTGTGATCCAAGATATGATCTATCCTGGAGAATGTTCCATGAGCACTTGAGAAGGAAGTGTATTCTGTTGTTTTTGGATGGAATGCCCTGTAAATATCAAGTAAGTCCATCTTGTTTAATGTATCATTTAAAGCTTGTGTTTCCTTATTTATTTTCATTTTGGATGATCTGTCCATTGGTTAAAGTGGAGTGTTAAAGTCCCCTACTATTATCGTTTTGCTGTCGATTTCCCCTTTTATGGCTGTTAGCCTTTGCCTTATGTGTTGAGGTGCTCCTATGTTGGGTGCATAAATATTTACAATTGTTATCTCTTCTTCTTGGATTGATCCCTTGATCATTATGCAATGTCCTTTTTGGCTCTTGTAATAGTCTTTATTTTAAAGTCTATTTTGTCTGATATGAGAATTGCTGCTCCAGCTTTCTTTTGATTTCCATTTGCATGGAATATATTTTTCTATCCCCTCACTTTCAGTCTGTATGTGTCTCTAGGTCTGAAGTGGGTCTCTTGTAGACAGCATATATATGGGTCTTATTTTTGTATCCATTCAACCAGTCTATGTCTTTAGGTTGGAGCATTTAATTCATTTACATTTAAGGTAATTATAGATATGTATGTCCCTATTACATTTTGTTAGTTGTTTTGGGTTTGTTGTTGTCGGTCTTTTCCTTCTCTTGTGTTTCCCACCTAGAAAAGTTCCTTTAACATTTGTTGTAAAGCTGGTTTAGTGGTGCTGAATTCTCCTAACTTTTGCTTGTCTGTAAAGATTTTAATTTCTCCATCAAATCTGAATGAGATCCTTGCTGGGTAGAGTAATCTTTGTTGTAGGTTTTTCCCTTTCATCACTTTAAATATGTCCTTCCACTCCCTTCTGGCTTGCAGAGTTTCTGCTGCAAGATCAGCTGTTAACCTTATGGGGATTCACTTGTATGTTATTTGCTGCTTTTCCCTTGCTGCTTTTAATATTTTTCCATTGTATTTAATTTTTGATAGTTTGATTAATATGCGTCTTGGCGTGTTTCTCCTTGGATTTATCCTGTATGGGACTCTTTGCCCTTCCTGGACTTGATTGACTATTTCCTTTCCAATATTAGGGAAGTTTCCAACTATAATCTCTTCTAATAT
The DNA here is from genome assembly GCF_028021215.1 of Eschrichtius robustus. NCBI lineage: Eukaryota > Metazoa > Chordata > Mammalia > Artiodactyla > Eschrichtiidae > Eschrichtius > Eschrichtius robustus. Next base: position 61,495,460 of record NC_090832.1, on the reverse strand, counting down.
TTTCTCAGACCCTTTCTTTGTCTCTTCTTCTTCTGGGTCCCCTATAATTTCAATGTTGGTGCATTTAATGTTGTCCCAGAGGTCTGTTGAGACTGTCCTCAATTCTTTTCATTCTTTTTTCTTTATTCTGCTCTGCAGTAGTTCTTTCCACTATTTTATCTTCCAGGTCACTTGTCCGTTTTTCTGCCACAGTTATTCTGCTATTGATTCCTTCTAGAGAATTTTTAATTTCATTTATTGTGTTGTTCATCATTGTTTGTTTGCTCTTTGGTTCTTCTAGGTCCTTGTTAAACATTTCTTGTATTTTCTCCATTCTATTTCCAAGATTTTGGATCATCTTTACTCTCATTACTCTGAATTCTTTTTCAGGTAGACTGCCTATTTCCTCTTCATTTGTTTGGCCTGGTGGGTTTTTACCTTGCTCCTTCATGTGCTTCATATTTTTCTGTCTTCTCATTTTGCTTAACTTACTGTGTTTGGGGTCTCCTTTTTGCCAGCTGCAGATTCGTAATTCCCGTTGTTTTTGGTGTCTTCCCCCAGTGGTTGAGGTTGGTTCAGTGGCTCGTGTAGGCTTCCTGGTGAAGCAGACTGGTGCCTGTGTTCTGGTGGGTGGGGCTGGATCTTGTCTTTCTGGTGGGTAAGGCTGTGTCTCGTGGTGTGTTTTGGGGTGTCTGCGAACTTAGTATGATTTTTGGCAGGCCCTCTGCTAATGGGTGGGGTTGTGTTCCTGTCTTGCTAGTTGATTGGCATACGGCATCCAGCACTGGAGCTTGCTGGCCGTTGGGTAGAGCTGGGTCTTAGCATTGAGACGGAGATCTCTGGGAGAGCTCTCGCCGATTGATATTACATGTGGCTGGGAGGTCTCTGGTGGTCCTATGTCCTGAACTTGGCTCTCCCACCTCAGAGGCTTAGGCCTGATGCCAGACAGCAGCACCAAGACCCTGTCAGCCCCACAGCTATATATGCAGAAAATTGATAATTCTCAGTCATCCAAATATTTGAGTTGCCTGGGAAATTAGATGTTTCCCAAAGGTCCCCACTGATGGTTTCTTTTGTGAAATCCAAAGTCCTCTGGAAGTGGTTCCATAGTATGAATTGATTGTACTAGGTTACCAGTTTATTGCATAAGGGTAACTCAGGAACAGCCGACTGGAAGACATGCATAGACAAGAGTATTTGGGATGGGACACGAAGCTTCCATGCTCTTTCCAGGTTCTCCACTCTCCCCACATCTTCCTCATCTTGAGGTTTAACATACCACAGCCCATGGTTTGGCCTCATCCAAGTTGAACTCCCCAGGGTCACAATTTCTACTGATTGTCAGAGTGTGACTATTGACTTTTTAAAAATTTTTTAAAAAATTTTATTTTTGGCTGCATTGGGTATTCATTGCTGTGCACGGGCTTTCTCTAGTGTGGCAAGTGGGGGCTACTCTTCATTGCAGTGCGCAGGCTTCTCTTTGCGGTGGCTTCTCTTGTTGCGGAGCACGGGCTCTAGGTGCACGGGCTTCAGTAGTTGCAGCACATGGGCTCAGTAGTCGCAGCATGTGGGCCCTAGAGTGCACGGGCTTTGGTGGTTGTGGCGTGTAGGCTTCAGTAGTTGTGGGTCGCGGGCTGTGGAATGCAGGCTCAGTAGTTGTGGTGCATGGACTTAGTTACTCTGCGGCATGTGGGATCTTCCCAGGCCAGGGATCGAACCCATGTCCCCTGCTTTGGCAGGCAGATTCTTAACCACTGTGCCACCAGGGAAGTCCTGACTATTGACTATTAATGAACAAGATTTGTTCAGAATGCAGGGCTATGGATGGTGTAAAGCTATTTTCTAAAGTAGTATAGAAACATTTGGCCCTGCCCCTTCTTCTTTTTATTTGCTGATAATAACCCAGTCATAGCACAACTCTTAATGGCAAATGGGTTTGGTTAGGATTCTGCTAAAATCAGAGCCCACAACGTAATGCCCCATTCTCTTAAAGATAATAGGTACCATGGTTTCTAGTTAACTTGTGTAATAACTTATTCCAATTAGTAAGGATTAGGGTAAGAATGAATGAATGATTGAGTGAATTGTGAGTCCTGATAACTATATGTTATCTAGCATTTTTGAGTACCTTTTGCATGCTAAGCACTTTGGTGAATGCTTTACATACATTATCTTATTCTATTAGGTAGGTGTCAGCAAACTCGTATATATAGATGACAAAACTGAGATTTGATGAGAGTGTATTCTTGCCCAAAGCCACACAGTCATAAAGACAGCTGAAATTTGAATTCAGATTTTATGTACTCCAAAGTCATTGTCTTTTAGAAATCAGTGGTTATTTGCCTTATCATATTTAAGATGTACTCCTTCTAGGTCTGTATGGTTTATATCCATGTACAATCTCTACACACATTTTCAGGGCAAAGTACTGATAAAAGATTTAGAATTAGGACCAGTGCAACCCAGGAAAAAAAGATCTTCAGCAGTGGGTGCCTTTTAGAAGCCCAGGAGATTAGGTGTGTCATTTGAGACAATCCAGTGTGAAGGCAATAGGATTTCATCATAGATGTTCCTCAAATCTGTGTTTCTTATTGACCAGGAAGAAGCAAGCTTAGTAGGAGTCCTAATTAGACATATAAAACTATTGTTTCTACTAACTGTGCTGTGAACTACCAAGACTACATTTGGGCACAATCTAATTTATTTTGTAAAAGAAAATGACAGGGTGGCCAGTGATATCATATCCTAGGGTTAATATAAAGTATTTTGTTAGTGATCTCTTTAAATGGCAGCCCTGTCACTCTGCCATTTTTTCCTTTTGTAAAAGGATCACCATCATATCATTTGACTTACTTGCTAAAATGTCCCAGCACAATCACCTCATGAGATGTTGGGGTACTGCAATATAATCGCCTGAAGAACTATAAACTCTGTCTTCTCATTGATTCTCTTAATATGGAGTTGCCAATAGTGATGATTGTGTCATAGCAACTCCAGGGGAAAACAGTAGAGTCATTTCTGGTGGAATGGAGATGTCATCAAAGACAGAGGAGATCTTTAGAAACAATGCCACAGGCTGTACTTTTAAAGCTATGTAACCTGGGAGTATAGATTCCCATAGTGTGGCAGTGCTGGTTCTATCCAGTAGTCATGCCTATGGACCTATTTCATGCTTCTTTCTCAGTGACTGTTTCTTTCATCATCTCACAGACTTATGGTGTACCATAGCTTGCAGTGGGTCTGTCTTTTCTCCCATCACCCTTTGAAAGAATATGTTTTATTTTTCTTAGTACAACATAGGACAACTCCACTAAATAGCACTTGTCTTTAAGCCTGTCTAGTCAGATAATTATTTGGCTTGCTTTTCTAGCCCTTTCTCCTGGGGGGGAAAATAGTGAAATCTCAGAAAAGGTTACCAAGGTTTACTGTATGTTGCTTAATAGTACTGCTGTCTTTTAACAAAATGATAACTATCCAAGGCCAAACAGCCTTTGAGAATGTGGACATGTATCATTTCTTTCTAGACTGCTGGATAACTATGTTCATTTTTTTGTTCTATTTGGAATTTGAAAAGGCAATATTTACCTGTCAAAGGCTTTGAAATCCCCTGATTTCAAGCCAGAAAGGATTCATGGGTGCCCCGGGGAATAGGGGTTTCAACTTCCTTCTCCTGCACAGTACCTCATATGTAGTAAGCTCAATGGGGCTGACTCACACTAACTGGAAGGCACCTGGTGTGTTTCCTAGTCACTTCCATAAGCCGTAGACACCTTCCTTTTGATACTGGATGAGATTTACATCGAGGCTTACACATTTATATTTACCCTTCTTTCAGGGACAGTGCAGCTCCAAGTGCCCTCTGCACGTGTGATTAAATATTAATTAGGCTTCTAATATAAGCAAGTGAGTTCACAGGCCCAAGTGTCACATGAATAATTTATGAGGTACCCGAAGGCTCCGCCTGGAAAGCTGATTGGCCACCTTGGATTTGTATAATTACAAAGTTTCATTATTAACAGTAGAAACGGTGGAGAGATTTGCCTAGCTTGAGGGACTTTGAAAGCATAAGCTGTCTCATTAGGGTAAAAGGGAATAAGGCAAAATATGCAAACTTGTTAGCAGAAAAGAAGGGGGGGTAAAATTTGAACTTAGCCTTTAAACATAACTATGGTATGCGTGCATTTAAAAATACATAGTAAAATTTGTATTCTGATTGATAAGCACGTTTGCTTTAAATTTTTAGTATACCAAGCAATACTTAAAGCTTTTGTTTTAAATTGAAGGCCAGAATCTTTAATATTTTCCTTAAAAAGCCACAGGTAGCCTAATGGGCCCTGTGGAGTAAGATTTGGAGGTAAAAGATGAATACAGTCCAGGGCTCTTGCTAGAATGTGTGTTGTGCATGCAATTAAATCTCAAGGTCAAACAATTTACAGACAATTACTTTTCTAACATCTCCAGAAATGCCTGCTTACACGTCTTTAATTTTAAATGATACTGATATTCCAATTCTCCCCAAAGGTTAATGCTGACTAAATCCAGCTGTGACCTGACATGATGCGACAGCATAGTGCCTAATTATCCTCTGGATAGTCATTTACTTGAAACCATTAAAGGAATAGGCTGAGAGGAAGATTTAGGACCCTGAAAAAATGTTAGGCTGACTTCTTTCTTCTTGAAGATGGGATGGGCTGAAAAATAAAAATAAAATCTGCTAAATGTTAGCCATTTGCTTTGATGGCAGAAAATTGTTCATCCCACTCTGTTTTTTTACAGGTTAAATTGCTAACTAGTTCATTTTATCCATTGCCTACGGCTGGCGCTAAATGTCAGTGACAAATTTTGTACTTGTCTTGAAGAATGAATTAAGTTATGCACAAAAGCTATAGTGCTCTTTTAAGATGAGTGAATTGCAGAGGGAAAAAAAAGTTGCTCTTTGGAAAAAGGATTATTTTGATTAAAGGCCTTTTCTATTGTAGCAGAAGACAGGTAGTGGTTTAAGATAATTCCAACAGTTACCTCCCACAGAGGCTGCACTAGACGTTTCTTTAAGAGCACTTGTGTCAGATTATATACTATACTATGATTATCATCATAAGACCATTAGTGACAGTGAAAGAAATTACTAAAAAAAAAAAAAAACCAACAAAAACCCCCTCCCCCCCAAAAAAACAACCGTAGTTTTCATTAACTAGAGTAAAAATAATGGTTTTCTGTTGTGGGATCAACATTCCATCACTGTTACATAAACCTTTCACAGTGAGTTGCAATGGAAATTAAAGAGGGACACCTATATTTGCCAAAATGTTGTAAAAGTAAAAGCCTAGATCCTTTAGTAACATATAATAGGAAAATATCACAGCAGCTGGTAGAGACGTTCATCCCTCTTGTTTTTAGTTACTTGGCAAATGAGTTCTGACTCATCTCTCAATAAAACTAGCTATCAGCAGTTATTGATATTCCATTGCAAACTAGTTTATTGTCACTAGCTTATGTAAAAGGTGATTTGCATCAGTCTTTCTCCTGGTTTCATTTTCCTTTGCAAAGAATACTTTTGCTTGTTTAATATGCAAAGTTTATAGTAGTAATTTTGTCATAGTACTGAATTATTCTAGCTAAATTTTAGCACTCTTGATAAACAAAATGAGTAAAATAAGTAATTTTTAAGTACAGTGTCAGTATGTACAGAACAAAATTTTGAGTAATTGGAGGGGTATTTCACCTCTAGATCAAATCGATGGGCATTTGCTTGGATGGAGACATGATTCACTAGGATGAACTCCAAGAATGTGACTATGATTAGTTCATAATTTCTATTCTGCTAGTCCAAAATGTTTACTTGAGGGAGAAAAAAATATACCGATGGTTTCTTGGTGAAGCAGTAAGAATACAAGTTTTTTTAGTTAGAATTGTCCTCTCATCATAAGGGACAAATATAACCATGCTTTGTTATAACAAACCATTCTATTATAACTGCGAAACTATTATAGGGAATTTGATTTTAAATAAAACTATAGTGATTAGTATTAAAACCTTAGTTCAAGAATTACTTATTTGGGATCAGTTCTTTTAAACTGCATTTAAATTAATGAAATGAGTTGTCAAATCAGCTCTTACTAAGTGATAGATAAATATAGGTGTCTGAACTTCTGTTAAGGCCCAGTCTTGACAAGGAATGGCTTTTGTGACTGAATGGATTTCTCTTTTACCCTTTAGTCCCCCACCCATTCTCTAAGCACTTCGATGCTGTTCTATAATTATGAGTGGTGTGAATGGCCTCTCAGTTGGAGTTGTCATTATCTTCATCCTTCTCAGCAAGAGTTTCAGTCTGATGATGTAGAACAAGATTCTGAGGAAACAGCCCAGGCCTCAGTATTCGGTAAAAGAAGTCACCCAGAATGTTGTTCAGGTTAATTTTTCTTGGTGTGGTGTGGAGAGGGAAGTGCCAGCTGAAATGAAACAATTTTATCTACAAAAAGTTTGTTTTTAATGCTTTCCTGAATTTGGGCTCACACAATGTCTTTGGCTAATTCTGCAGTGGCCAGATGCTCTAACTGTCACCAGGGATTGTGTGTCTGTGTTTTCCAAGAATGATGTCTCAGGAATTTGGACTCTATATAATGGAGATCATGTGGCATATTCACCTCTTTAGAGTAGAGTGCAGTATCATGGCGCTGATTTTGCCTGGCTTTCTTGTCTTCTTTTTGTATTTTACTGTCCATATAATTATCACATTAACCTTATAGGCTTAAATAAAGTATTATTTAGTTTTTAATAAAAATAGCTGTCAAAGAACTTTGCACCTGTAAAGTAGTTTAAAGTTTGTTTGTTTTTTTTCTCTTACATCAACTGCTTGTCATGGGTTTCCATACTTTATATTAAGAAAATAATAGCAAAAATAACATCAGAGAGCTCACTTCTTCTCTGCTGAGTTCAGGGATGGGTGTTTGCTAGGTGGATTTTGTCTTCAAATTGTTCCCACTGTGACTTGTTGGCATTAATGAGGATATTGGTAGGGTTGGAGGGAGGAGCAGGGAGCATTCTTTTTCCCAGTGAAAAATCATCTCTGTTATCTCCATATATGAGGCTGAGAATGTAGACCTACTACTAGAGAGTATTCAATATTGCAGGAGGTGTGTAGGGAAGCCTAGAATATATTTTGGCATTTTGCTTCCACAATCAACTTCTTGTATAATCAATCCCACTGTGTTTAGAGGTAAAATCTTGTTATGCTTTTTTTATTTTTCATGAAAACAGTGGAGTTGGTTGGGAAAGTAGAATCTTGCAGAGTAAGGTCTTCTGCCAAAATGTAAACTGAGAGCCAAAGTTGTTTGACTCATATATAATTTGGAAATATAATAGGAGAATATTTTTGTGCTTTAGCTGTGAGTCCTGTCCAGTTACCTGTTGTCATTAGTCAACGTTTTTAGAAAGAGTGCTTTTTAAGTGGTAGTTTGAGCTTAAACATTTTAAAAAAAATCAGCACAATATTAGTGAATGTTCATTTGAAAAATAATATTACCACCTCAACTTATTTGACAGGGACTGTAAATTGTAAATTGACTTCCAGTATGATTTAGTCCACATGACCCTTTCTCATGAAGGTATAAAGTGCATCAGTGCAAATTCAAGTAGTCGAACATTTTTGTTTACATTTTTTTCCTTGGTGATATTGCTGTTTTGTACCTAACATTTTATTTGGTAACATGTGCAGCAATTACAAGTTCAATAGGGGGAATACGAGTATTGATAGACGATTGGGCATCCAAAGGACATTTTATACTTGATTCAATCTTTGTTTTCAAAGTTCTTATTTATATAATTTGTTGTCTCCTTTAACCCTGAGAGGTCCCTCTCCCTTTTACTGCTCAGACTATTTTTTTCAATTATTTCAGTTTGTTCTTATATTGCTAAATATTACACTAAACGTTCTCCTATGAGAACTATGTACTTTTTTTTGCACTTTTAAAATCGTAAATCCTGTTTTCTATCCCTGACTTATTTCTAAACTCGCTAACTTTAAATTGTCCCCTTCCCCTCTCCCCATGGGTTTTCAGACCACAAAGCTTTTCATAATTGATAATAGGGCACATATAGGATGAGTCAAAAATATTGAAAAAGGACCTCACTTATGTAATCATAATATAGACCTTAGCCTCATACAAAATCCATAAATTACCACTGTCTTTCCACAAAACTTGGACATTCTAATTGCCACATATCATGGTTGTGGTATGCTATTATCCAAATGAAATAGTCATGTGAAATTAATACTTTTTCCTACCTGAAAGCTAGCCAGCTAATTTACTTTTTCCTAGCTCAGAAGGCCAAGTATACTGTCCAGAAATGTGGTCATCATTCTTAACTTGTAGCCAACATTGTCCAACTCAGATCTCCTGTCTTCCCCTGGTCTACCTCTCTCTGTTTTGGCAGAAGCTGTGATCTTACTAAGTCAGAGTCAGGCAGTGTGTCAGGGGAATCCTAGCTGAGAGACCACAAATAAGTATAGATCATATGTGTCCACTTAATGTTTATTTTATTATTTCTCTGTGGGAAATTGGAAATAACTTGGAGTGTAAATGTATTGCTCCAAGCAGACCCAATAGATGAAACATCTTGTTTTATACAACGAGCAAGTGACTGGTTATTTGCTTTATAATACTAAGAATAATGACAGTAGCGGCTATATTTTTTGAGCACTTACTGTATGTTAAGCATTATATTAAGGATTTCATAAGATGCTCTTGTTTAATCCCCACATTCACTCTGCAAGATAGTTATAATCTCTATTTTACAGATGAGAAAACTGACTTTCACTACTATATAATGTGTATTAAACAAATGAATCTATTATATCACAGTAACTATTTTTTTGCTTTCATTTCAGTTTTATCTGTGTTTAAGTAGAAATACTCAATTATAAAAAATAAGTATAAATTATTTGGAGTGAAAGTCTGTACACATGTTTTTCTCATGAGATTCAAGTTATGGCTTCAGCTTTTAGCTTTCATCTCTAATTCCTTGGAATATTTTGCTATACACATTGGAGCAGGCATCTGTCTGTCAGACATTTGTGATCTTCAAACCAAATAAGATCACTGAAGACCTGTAGAACTATAATTTAGTGTCATGATTTTATTTGGTGTAGGTGACTTAGAAACAGTCAATATGTTTGGGTTTTTTTTTCTTTGGGCGGGGGGACTAATACCTTAGTAAGTACAAGAGAAAATTCTGATTAACTTCATTTTAGATGTTGTCTCTTAAACCCTTCCTGGGATCTGATTTATGCTGACACTGTGGGCACTGTATAAACAGTATGTTGCAGTGTTCCTTCTCTCCTTGTGCCCCCACTTCCCTCTCCATCCCAGTAAATCCTTTGAAGGTTTTATTATTCAGGGGTGGGAAGATTGGAGTGAAAGCTACAGAATGATTTAACACTGTGGGAACTTAATCAATAAGAGTGTTGCTGAGAGCTCCCAGGAAAGGGTGTTGTTTTCCATCCAGATGATAATGAGGCCGAGTAGCAGCAACCTCTGGAGGAGGAGTGCTAGCCAGTGATTCTTTGGTGGTGCTTTTGCTGGTTGCTAATTAATAGTTTTGAGGCCAGTGGGGCACCTTTTGGCCTCTTTGACATTTGCAAGCTTTTCTGTGGCTTGTCCCACATGTCTTTCCACCATCAGGGGTCACTCTCAACTGGATTGGAGTCTGACAAGTCTAATTGGCTCGAAGCTATGCAGATTTAAACATCTAGCCCACATGCCAAAAATCTGATGTTTTCTCATGCTGCTTCTGAGTTCCTGGCATTATGGGATTGGTGCATGCCTGAATTATTATGTACCAGCTTATCCTTCTGTTAGCATGTTAAAGAGCAATTAGCTGGATGTGGTGTAAGAAATAGGGGAAAGAACTTCAATGCAGTTCAGTTGTAAATGCCTTTTATACTTAAAAAAACTGTCAGACCATTGAGCATTACTGGTTGGAAAGCAGATTGAATCGTATAGTCAAATTTTTTAAAGGGTGAATAATTTCCTGAGCGTTGGTTAAGAAAAAAAAAAGATCCTTGCTGGGCAAACATACAAGGACGATGTAATGTAAATCACCCAAACATTCTTGATTTACTTTCGCTGTCCTATTTCCTTTCCTGATCTTATGCTTCTCTCACATTCTCAACTCTATTTTTAAAAAAGAGTTTTAACTTCCTAATAACTGGTTAATGGTCAATTTACTGGATACATTTTCCTGTAGATTATGTTTTTTTCATCATTGCCAATTCATAGGATTCTGAATTAATGGTGGAGGCTGAGCTGAATGTACTCACATTCAACCCAAGTCATTTGGATAAGATAATAAATTCTTGATTTCTTGGAAATTATTTTAATTGACCGTTGAGACAAACAGAATAATATAGTAGCTATGCTTATATATTGCTTTGTAGTTTATAAAATATTTTTTAATGTTTAATCTTGAGAAGACAGTAGGTCAGGGTAGGTTAATAGCCTTAAATTTGTAAATAAATTTATTGATTTACAGAAAAGTTAGGTGACTTGCCCAATGTACCTGTGCCCAGTGTACCTGAGCCGGAGATGGTTTGGATCCCAAGCCACTTTTTCATCACAACATGTATGCATTAAGGTAATTGTTCAGTAGATTATTTCATAAACATCTTTTTGGACTACAGATAGTATAATAATATTTTGGATGTGTTGGCTTAGTTTTTGAACTATCCAAAGAGTTTATGAAAGATAGTAAAAAGTGACGAGTAATTTTACCTGTGTGTATTAAAAAGGTTTTTTTAGCACCAAAATGCTCTAGCAACTGAGCTTTCATTTAATTTCTATTTTCTGAGAAATCTGTGTCATCTTTGATAATTCACCAGAAGACATCAGTTTTGCCATACTACATATGGGAAATATCAAATTAGTTAATCTTTAAAAGTCTTACTTTTTATTAAAAAGATGTATAGATATTTGTTTAATGCTAACGATAATTTAAAATATCAGTTCATTGCTATTTTCAGTCTTTGCCTCAAACACTTGAGAAATCTGAGAATTTTATTTTTTTCTCCTTTTTAAAATCATAGAATGATGTTCTTTTTTTTCGGACAATTCTTTGGTATCTGAAAACTGGTCATATCTTAAACCCCTCTTCTGTCTCCTCACTATTTATTTATACTGTAATAATAGTTTTGGAAAAACTATTACAAGATAAAGAGAAATGTGTGTATGTGTGTAGCATAGTGTGGTGGTTTCCCAGTAATTCAGAAATTTCTATTTGTCAGTAAAATTGATTACTTGGAACATGGTGAACTTCATTTGTTTCTTGCTTTTGGTTTTTATTTGTGTAGTGTTAGACACCCTAAGAGTCATAGACACTGACATTTAGAGATCAAGCTAGTAGAGAACTTTGATATCATTAGTTCAGCTTCTCATTATATATTATGCCGATTTTATTATTTGTTTTTCTGTTTTTTTTTCCCCTAGAGCAAATAACTTGGAATTCATTAATATAAAAAGAAATAAGAGGGTAAGCATTTTAATATGTTACCCATGAGAGTAATTTATTATGACATTGTCTGACATTTCCCATTAGGAAATAATAAACATTAATTTTAACAAATTTTAACATTTGACTAAGGAGTTTTAGTGAACAACACTTCAGTCTTACTTTTTCAGATAAGAGTGAGACCACATCTGGTTCTTGAAGGGGAAAGGAACTAACACTTTTAAAATATCCACTATTTGTTAGGTTGGGTGACCAGAGATCCCAGTATGCCTGGGACAATTTGGTTTACACTTGCTGTACTGGCCTAATTACTAATAGTGCTTCTCTTCACTCTCAAATCATATGAAATATATGAATTGAACATGTGCCTTCTGTCTCTTTTGTGTAAACATTCTCTAATGGAACTAACTTACCAGAAAATTTGTGTTTCTAGTTTGCCATTAACTAATTGTGTGATTTGGGTCAAATTATTTACCTCTCTGTAAGTAAGGTTTCTCATTAGCAAAATAGGGACAGTATACCTTTCCCATACAATAATAATGACTTACCAGAACTTCCATGGCTAGTTCTTTTGGAACATATCCAGAGAGGACTATTATCAGACAAAGAAATTATTATTTTAAGGAGGTATCAAGCATTTTAAGGTCTATGATGGCGGGGCTTACACAAGACTTTGGTTCAAATCCTGGCTCAAAACTTTACCAAATATGAACTCTTGGAGAATTATGTCTGGACTGTGTGTGTGTGTGTGTGTGTGTGTGTGTGTGTGTGTATAATTATTTTGTTTTTTTATTTGAAAATAAAAGGAAAAGAGCTAATACTTCTTACCTCTCTGGGACAGACTTGGTGAATGATAAATACTAAATAGATGTTTGTTTTTCCTTCACATAGTTTTATGAAATATCAATAATTGGACAAATAAGCTTAGAGTCATGTGAATGTGGCTTACCATTTTGTTATGTAATAGTAATAATAATAATGTGTTCCATCTTATTTCGCTCACTCACTTAAATTACTGAGTTTATATCTCCTTGATCATTATGCTTAAGAAAGTATAAAGGATTCAAAATAACTCTGTATTGTATATAAATCTTGTTTCAGTGAAAGGAGTTGAGTAGAGCTAGGAAAGATACTAGCTACTTGAGCCAAAATGGATGTGGTTTGGGTAGATTTAAATTCTAGAGGAAAGGATGAGTGCAGAAGTCAGTCTAACTGTCCAGAAATTAAGGAGAAAGAAGCTAGGCAGAGGACCAAGCTAAGATGGGGTAGGGTGGGGCAGAATGTGATTTGGGGTCTGTATGTATCTATTGGCTTTAACCAGGTCTGATTTGGAGTAAAGATCAGTCTCTGTTGGAATGTAGGGAAAAGTGGGGCTGTAGGAGAAGAGGTTGAGAGGAGTGGTAAGCAGAGTTAAGGTAATTTCAGTATGGGTTTCAGTCTAAATGTTATGGGTAGGTCCAAGACTTTGGTTGAAATCATTGGCAAATCTGCCTTGTTATGAGCTAGGAAGGAAAGATGTGGGTGAAATAAATCAAGAACTGATATCCTGGTTGGCTTCCTTTTGTTAAATTCATTATTCAGTGGTACTTCCACACCAAGTGCCAATTAGAAATTGAGTATATGAAATTTTCTTTTGCACCTGGGCACAAATGAGTAGATAATCTCAGAATCATGTTCTATTAGAGGGCTAGAGCTATCAAGCATTATTCTCCAGTTTCCTCCAGACTCTAACAAAAAGTATTGAATGGTTAAGCAATTATTAAAACATTTTTATACTTATTTTCCCCTTAAAATTCTACCAGTAAAGGACATGCTTATAAATGTATCTAGAATGCCTATTTATTGTATGCTAACTTTATTCTTCTTTTTGTTACTGAGTTAGAAGGATCAATCTCTCAAGCCCACAATCAATTGTGACTACATCTATAAAACTAACAGTGGATGTACATTTTCAAAATTGAACGTCGTTATAAAACAATGTAGGCCACTGTAAATCATAGCTAAAAACAGTCATAATGGAAATCTTTTATCTATGTCTGATCCACTAACATGTCATTATTCTGAGAACTAATAACTTTTTCTTGGAGATAGGGCCCCGAATTCAATTTTGTAGCTCACAGTCCCAGTAAATACAAAAAGTCTGCCAAACCTGCCTTTATATATCCTAGTGATTTCATGTTTTTACCATATGTATTGAGCTAGAAAAAAGAAAAGTGAGGTTTAATGGGTTTTCACTTGGCCAATAAGCTCTACTATGTCTATATGAAATTTTAATCAATATTTTTATATTATTTCAGAGATATATAAGTAGCATTAATTATTTCCGTAAAATCCAAGAGTACTTGGGAGAAATATTTGCTCCCCTCTCAAATCATAATTCAGCCTCAACTACTTGCATAGGCCATCACTCCTCATTTTCTACTCCTTGAGCAGCTGGGCTGCAATAATCAACTTCCACCATATTGTTGTTAGCAGAAAGGAGTAAGCTGCTTAGTTCCTGGCAGTGGGTCTCTTTGATGCTTCCTAGTTCCAAAGGAGAAATTTACTAAATAAATTACAGTGCTCTGAGAAAAGGAAAACTTAAAAGACTGGTCTGCTTCTTTCATACTGAGAAACTGACTTCTCGTGAAGACGTTCAGATTCTAAAGTTGATATTAACTCCTAATGTTATTTAGTAATATTTTCCAAGAGGTATTTTATTTTTGTTTAAACAGTTTTTATTTTTATCAAATTTATTATTTAAAAGTTAAATAATACTTTTCAATCAGATTTTCATCAGATTTTTAGTTGCACGCAAAAGAATCCCACTGGCTAACTTAAAGCAGAAAAGGAATTTGTTAAAAGGATATTGGAAGACCTAAATAGACATTTCTCCAAAGAAGATATACAGATTGCCAACAAACACATGAAAGAATGCTCAACATCATTAATCATTAGAAAAATGCAAATCAAAACTACAATGAGATATCATTTCACACCGGTCAGAACGGCCATCATCAAAAAATCTACCAACAATAAATGCTGGAGAGGATGTGGAGAAAAGGGAACCCTCTTGCACTGTTGGTGGGAATGTAAATTGATACAGCCACTATGGAGAACAGTATGGAGGTTCCTTAAAAAACTAAAAGTAGAACTATCATACGACCCAGCAAACCCACTACTGGGCGTATACCCTGAGAAAACCATAATTCAAAAAGAGTCATGTGCCAAAATGTTCACTGCAGCTCTATTTACAATAGCCAGGACATGGAAGCAACCTAAGTGTCCATCAACAGATGAATGGATAAAGAAGATATGGCACACATATACAATGGAATATTACTCAGCCATAAAAAGAAATGAAATTGAGTTATTTGTAGTGAGGTGGGTGGACCTAGAGTCTGTCATACAGAGTGAAGTAAGTCAGAAAGAGAAAAACAAATACTGTATGCTAACACATATATAGGGAATCTAAAAAAAAAAAAAAAAAAAAAGGTCATGAAGAACCTCGGGGCAAGACGGGAATAAAGACACAGACCTACTAGAGAATGGACTTGAGGATATGGGGAAGGGGAAGGGTAAACTGTGACAAAGTGAGAGAGTGGCATGGACATATATACACTACCGAACGTAAAATAGATAGCTAGTGGGAAGCAGCCGCATAGCACAGGGAGATCAGCTCGGTGCTTTGTGACCACCTAGAGGGGTGGGATAGGGAGGGTGGGAGGGAGGCAGACGCAAGAGGGAAGAGATACGGGAACATGTGTATATGTATAACTGATTCACTTTGTTATAAAGCAGAAACTAACACACCATTGTAAAGCAATTATACTCCAATAAAGATGTTAAAAAAAAAGGATATTGGATACTATCCAATTATTAAAGAATATTAAAAGGAATCTTTTAAAAAAAAACTCGAGGTTCAGGCTTGTAGTTTACATCGATAGGAACAAATATCCAAGTTATTTTGCAGAATGAATGATCTTTTGGATATAGATGTGGAACCTTGCACCTTTGACAGTACTCATCCTGGACCTTGGGTGCTGCTTCTAGAACCACTGCTTCTGGAATCTGGATATAGTTGCTGCTGCTACTGTCCCTATCATCACTAGAATAGATTCTGCATGTTCACTGTGATAGGGTAGTGCTCTGCTGCTTGACTTTGCTGAACATCTTACCATACTGGAGACTAACCCAGAGATTTAAATAATGAAAATTCTAGAAAAATGCAGTGGGTCATCTAGTAGGGTTGTGACCTTCTATTCACTGGAAATGTTTAAGTAGTGACATGATGGGCACTTATTAGGATTATTTTAAAGGGGATTTCTTCTTTGCATAGGGTTTAAACTAGATCCTGTGAAATCACAGTTTAAATTTGGGGAAATTTTTAAAGATATGTTTATTGTCCCACTTGTCATTTTCCTTACTTTCTTTTTCCTCTATTGATCTGCAAGGACAGCTGCTGGAATAGCACTCTGTGATTGTCCTTTTCTAGATGCCATTACAGACAAATGAAGGTAGAATTTAGGTTTGTGCATAAGAAGGTTCATTCTATCTGTTTTTGTACCGCAAACAATGACTACTTCTCACTTAATAAACCTGGAAATAAAGACAGAGAAACCATTATTGGTGTTATGGAGTGCCAGTTTAATATGTTAGATTGCACATAAACATTTACATTTATTCTTCATGAAACCCAATTTAAATGACAGAGGATTAATTAATATAGAGACACATATGGGCAAAAAGAATGGGAGAAGGAAAGAAAGTAGATGAGAGATGTTCCTAATATTGGAAAATAGAAAGCAGATGTAAAAGTGTTACCTAACTATCTTATATAACTCAACAGCAAAAAATGAAACAATCCAATTGAAAAATGGGCAAAAGGACTTGAATAGACATTTTTCCAAAGAAGACATACAAATGGGCAACAGGTACATGAAAAAATGCTTGACGTCATTAATCATCAGGGAAGTGCAAATCAAAGCCACAATGAAATACTACTTCACACCTGATAGAATGGCTATTGTCAAAAAGACAGTAGACAACAAGTGTTGGTGAGGCTGTCGAGAAAAGGGAACACTTGTGCATTGTTGGTGGGAATGTAAATTGGTGCAGCCACTATGCAAAACAGTGTGGAGGTTCCTCAAAAAATTAAAAATAGAACAACCAGATGATCCAGCAATTCCACTTCTGGGTATATATCCAAAGGAAATGAAAACACAGTCTTTAAAAGATTTCTGCACCCCATGTTCATTGCAGCATTATTCACAGTAGCCAAGACATGAAAACAACCTGTGTATCCATCAACAGGTAAATGGATAAAAAGAATATGGTATAGTATATACAATGGAATATTATTCAGCCATAAAAAGAAGGAAATCCTGCCATTTGTGACAATGTGGATGGACCTTGAGGGTGTTATGCTTAGTGAAATTAGTCAGAGAAAGACAAATACTGTATGTTCTCATTTATATGCGGAATCTAAGACATCTGAACTCAGAGAAGTAGAGAGCAGAATGATGGTTGCCAGAGGCTGGGAGGTAGGAGCAATAGGGAGGTGTTGTCCAAAGTGTACCAACTCCAGCTACAAGATGAATAAGTTCTGGGTATTTAGTGTACAGCATGGTGACTATGATTAATAATACTATATTATATGCTTGAAAGTTAAGAAAGTAGATCTCAAATGTTACCACTACACACACACACAGTAATTACGAGTGGATGGAGGTGTTAAGTAACTTCGTAGTAATCATTTTGCAAAATCATCATATTGTACACTTCAAACTTAAATATGTTGTATGTCAACAGTATCTCAATAAAGCTGAAAAAAAAAAGTGGTGCATAACTTAGATATAGCAAGAGAAGTAAGATGATTGGTTTCATAGTTCTATGGAAATTTCAGTAATTGTAGGCACCAGATAATTTTGAAGTCTGTGGTGTGGTGTGGGAATTAAAACAGAAGGGATTATTTTTAAATAGTATATGGAATATTTGAGATCTAAGGAAAATGAAACATGACACAAATTATGAAAAAGAAAACTTTTATTGTAATGTCAGGCTCAGAAAGAGAAAGACCATGAAGGATAAGGAGAAAGAGCATCACATCTTGC
Organism: Eschrichtius robustus; assembly: GCF_028021215.1. NCBI lineage: Eukaryota > Metazoa > Chordata > Mammalia > Artiodactyla > Eschrichtiidae > Eschrichtius > Eschrichtius robustus. Next base: position 61,477,887 of record NC_090832.1, on the reverse strand, counting down.
TAATAATTCAGTGACCCTTCATAATGAAAAGTCAGCTCAAGTTTCAGAAGATTAAATATTTCTCTTCAAATTTGTTTATGCTGCTCGAAAGTCTTTATGCTACCAGCAATTTAAAAAAAAAGGGGTTCTAGATATTTTAACAAAACTTTTGAAATACGGCTGCTTCTGATGAAAATAAGTTAGCATTTGTACATTCATCCAGTAATTATATATTTTCCTGTGATATATCAGAGGCTGGGAATATGGCAGTAAACAAGATAGGCACAATCCCTGTCTTCATGGAGTTCACAGTCTTGAAACGAAGACTAATTTTAGTCTTCTTATAGCAAGTGCTTCTTACTCAGAGGGAAAAGGAATATGTCTAGTAATATTATAGGTACTTTACATTTAATTCTCTTAGAAGTTCCACGAGGCTTCATTTTTCATCTGTATTAATAGTAACTATTGTTTTGGATTGGTATAAGGACGAAATATGATAATGGATAGCCTTAGTTTAGTGCCTGCCAATAAGTAATCATTCAGCAGTAGTTAGATGTGCTTAATCTTCTTTTTATTCTTGTGGTTATGATGTATGCTATAGGACTTAAAGGAAGTGAAATTCAGGGAGGCTGAGTGACATGCTCAATGTCTCTTGGCTATTAAGTAGTGGAATCAAGATTTGAATACAAGTCTATCTTACTCAAGACTTCATGCTCTCTCTATTATAAATATTCTTCTAGTGCATTATATTAAATCTACCTTTTCAGGTTGGCTTACTATACAGATAGTGTTTATGAAATAATCTTCATAGAAAAATATCAAATTTTCAAATAAGTACCTTGTAAATGAGCTATTGGAATATGATCTGCTTGTAATTGGTGGTGTATTCAGTTATTGTGGAATCAAATGGATCCCCAGTATCTTAGAAAAATTTAGTCTTACATTCTTAAAACTAGTAAAGAGGTTAAAACTTAGTTAGTGTTCTGATTTTTTCATTTTGTAATGTCCAAGTAATATGTAAAGGACTTCTTTACACTATAGAAAGAATTCTGTGTAGGTTGACCATGTTTCTTTTTAACAACAATTTCAAGTATGGTCTGAATGTTTGTGTCCCCCTAAAAATCACATGTTGAAATCCTAACCCCCAAATGATGGTATTAAGAGGTGGGGTCTTTGGGAAGTGACTAGGTCATAGAGGTGGAACCCTCAATATTGGGATTAGTGCCCTTACAAAAGAGACCCCAGAGAGCTAGCTTGTACTTTCTGCCATGTGAGGATACAGTGAGAAGTTGGTGGTCTGCAACCTGGAAGAGGATCTTCACCAGAACCTAATCATGCTGGCACCTGATATTGGAATTTCAGTCCAGAACTGTGAGCAATAAATTTCTGTTTATTTAATTAAAGTATAATTGATTTATAATATTATGTTAGTTTCAGGTGTACAACATAGTGATTCCATATTACAAAATGATCACCAGGAAAAGTCTAGTTACCATTAGTCACTATACAAACTTATTATAATATTATTGACTATATTACCTATGTTGTACATTACATTTCTATGACTTATTTATTTTATAACTGGAAGTTTGTACCTCTCAATCTACCTCATCTATTTCACTCATCCCCTCACCCCACTCCGCTCTGGCAACCACTTGTTTGTTCTCTGTATCTCTGTTTGTTATGTTTGTTCAATTATTTTGTTTTTTAGATTCCACATATAAGTGATATCATATAGTATTTGTCTTTCTGTGCTGACTTGTTTAACTTAACATTGATACCCTCTAGGTCCATCCGTGTTGTCACAAATGGCAAGATTTCATTCTTTTTTGTGGCTGAGTAATATTCCATTATAGGTATATACTACATCCTCTTTATCCATTCATCTATTGATAGGCACTTAGATTGCTTCCATATCTTGGCTATTGTAAATATTACTGCAGTGAACACTGGGGTGCATATATCTTTTCAAATTAATGTTTTTGCTTTCTTCAGGTAAATACCCAGAAGTGAAATTGCTGCATCATATGGCAGTTTTAGTTTTAATTTTTTGAGGAACTTGCATGATGTTTTGAATAGTGGCTGCACCAATTTACAATCCCACCAACGAGGGTTTCCTCTTCTCCACATCCTTGTCAACACTTGTTGTTTGTAGGCTTTTTGGTGAGAGAATTTCTGACAGGTGTGAGGTGATATCTCCCTATGGTTTTGGTTTGCATGTCCCTGATGATTAGTGATGTCAGCATCTTTTCATATGTCTCTTGGCCATCTCTATGTCTTTTTTGGAAAAATGTCTATTTAAGTCCTCTGCTGACTTTTAAATCATGTTGTTTGTTTGTTTTTTGATGTTGAGTTGTATGAATTCTTTGTATATTATGGATATTAACCCCTTATCAAATATATCATTTGCAAATATCATCTCCTAATTTGGTAGGCTGCCTTTTGTTTTGTTGATAGTTTCCTTCACTGTGCAAAAAGTTTTTAGTTTGATGGAGTCCCATTTGTTTATTTTGCCTTTGTTTCCCTTGCCTGAGGAGACAGATCCAGAAAAATATTGCTAATACTACTGTCAAAGAGCATACTGCCTATTGTTTCTTCTATGGTTTATGAAACCATAAACCTATGTTTATGGTTTCAGGTCTTACATTTAAGTCTTTAGTCCATTTTGAGTTTATTTTTGTATGTAGTGTGATAAAGTAGTCCAGTTTGATTCTTTGCATGTAGCTGTGTCCAGTTTTCCGAACACCATACTGAAAAGGCTGTCTTTTCCCCATTGTATATTCTCACCTCCTTTGTCATAGATTCACTGACCATGTAAGTGTGGATTTATATGTGGGTTGTGTATTCTGTTCTACTGATCTATGTGTCTGTTTTTGTGCCAGTACCATACTGTTTTGATTATTGTAGCTTTGTAGTATAGGTTGAAATCAGGGAGAGTGATACCTTCAGCTTTGTTCTTTCTCAAGATTGTTTTGGATATTCAAGGTCTCTTGTGTTTCCATACAAATTTTAGAATTATTTGTTCTAGTTCTGTGAAAAATGCCATTGGCATATTGATAAGGATTACACTGAATCTATAGATTGCCTTGGGTAGTATGGTCATTTTAACAATATTAATTCTTCCAATCCATGAATATGGTATATCTTTCCATTTGTTTGTGGTATCTTCCATTTCTTTCATCAATGTCTTATAGTTTAACCTCCTTGGTTAGCTTTTTCCTCTAGGTATTTTATTCTTTTTGATACAATGGTAAATGAGGTTGTTTTCTTTATTTTTCTTTCTGATAGTTTATTGTTAGTGTACAGAAATGCAACACATTTCTGTATGTTAACTTTGTATCCTGCAACTTTACTGAATTTGTTCATTAGTACTAATAGTTTTCTGGTAGTGTCTTTAGGATTTTCTATATAAGGTATCATGTCATCTGCAAACAGTGACAGTTTTACTTCTTCCTTTCCAATTTGGATTCCTTCTATTTTTTTTTTTTTCTTGTCTGATTGCTGTGGCTAGGAATACTAATGCTTGAGGAATAAAAGTAGAAAAATTGTGCATCTTTGTCTTGGTCCTGATCTTAGACAAAATGCTTTCAGCTTTTCACTGTTGAGTATGATGTTGGCTGTAGAGTTGTCATATATGGCCTTTATTATATTTCCTGTGTACCCACTTCGTGGAGAGTTTTTTTCATGAATTGATGTTGAATTTATTAAAAGTTTTTTCTGCATCTGTTGAGGTAATCATATAACTTTTATTCTTCAGTTTGTTAATGTGGTGTATCACCTTGCTTTATTTGTGCATATCGAATCATCCTTGCATCCCTGGGATAAATCCCACTTGATCATGGTGTATGATCTTTTAATGTATTGTTGAATTTGGATTCCTAATATTTTGTTTATAATTTTTGCACCAATGTTCATCAGTGATATCGTCCTGTAATATTCTTCTTTTGTGGTGTCTTTGTCTGGTTTTGGTATCAGAATTATTATGGTCTCATAGAGTGAATTCAGAAACATTCCTTTATCTTCAATTTTTTTTGGAATTGTTTGAGAAGAGTAGGTGTTAACTCTTCTTTAAATGTTTTGTAGAATTCACCTTTGAAACCATCTGGTCTTGGACTTTTATTTTTGGGGAGTTTTAAAAAAATTACTGATTCAATTTTAATACTGGTAATCAATCTGTTTATATTTTCTATATCTTCTTCATTCAGTTTTGAGAGAGGTACATTTCTAGGAATTTATCCATTTCTTCTAGGTTGTCCAGTTTATGGGCATATAATTTTTTCATAGTGATTTCTTATGATAGTATGTATTTCTGTGGTATTGGTTGTACTTCTCTTTTATTTCTGATTTTATTAATTTGGACCCCTTCTCTTTTTTTTTTTTGATATCTTTAGTCTCTGTTTTATTTATTTCAGCTGTGATCTTTATTTTTTTTGCTTCTACTAACATTGGGTTTTGTTTATTCTTCTTTTTCTAGTTCTGTTAGGTGTAAAGTTTGATTGTTTATTTGAGATTTATCTTATTTCTGAGATAGGCTTGTATCACAATCAACCTCCTTCTTAGAACTGCTTTTGCTATGTCCCATAGATTTTGGATATTGTGTTTTCATTTTTATTTGTCTTCAGGTACTTTTAAATTTCACCTTTGATTTCATTAGTGACCCATTGGTTGTTTAGGAGCATATATTTTAGGCTCCACGTGTTTGTGTTTTTTACTGTTTTTTTTCCCCCTTGTAGTTTATTTCTAGTCTCATAACTTTGTTATGAGAAAAATGCTTCCTATGATTTCAGTCTTCTTAAATTATATTGAGACTTGTTTGGTGGCCTAGTATAGGATCTATCCTGGAGAATGTTTCATGTGCACTTGAAAAGAATGTGTATTCTGCTGCTTTTGGATGGAATGTTCTATATATTTCTATTAATTCCATCTAGTCTAATGGGTCTTTTAAGGCTAGTGTTTCCTTATTGATATTCCAGCTGGATGATCTGTTCATTGATATAAGTGGAGTATTATAGTCCCCTACTATTATTGTGTTAGTGTCAATTTCTTTCTTTATGTCTGTTAATATTTGCTTTATGTATTTAGGTGCTCCTTTTTGGGTGCATATATATTTACAATTGTTATATCTTCTTGTTGGATTGATCTCTTTATCAGTATGTAATGCCCTTCTTTGTCTCATGTTACAGTCTTTGTTTTAAAATCTATTTTGACTGATATAAGTATTGCTACCCCACCTGTCTTTTCATTTCCATTTACATGGAATACCTTTTCCATCTCCTCACTTGCAGTCTGTGTGTATCTTTAGATCTGAGGTGAGTCTCTTTTTGGCAGCATAGAATATAGGTGGGTCTTGGTTTTTGTTTTGTTTTGTTTTTAATCCGTTCAGCCATTCTACATCTTTTGATTGGAGCATTTAGGTCATTCACATTTAAAGTAATTATTGATCAGTACATACTTATTGCCATTTTGTCAATTGTTTTCTGGTTATTTTTGTTGTTTTTCTCTGTTCCTTTCTTCCCTTGTGACTTGATGACTATATTTAGTGTTATTTTTGTATTCTTTTCTTTTTTCTAGTGTATATCTATTATAGATTTTTGGCTTGTAGTTACCATGAGGTTCATGTATAAACATGATTATTTTAAGTTGATGATCTCTTAAGATCTTTTAAATTTGAATTCATTCTAACAACTCTACATTTTTACTCTCCCACAACAGATTTAATACTTTTGACATATTTTACATCTTTTTGTTTTGTGTAGCCCTTAACTACTTAACGTGGCTGTAGATGATATTACTACTTTTGTCTTTTAACCTTCCTACTAACTTTATAAATTGTTGATCTACTACTTTTACTATATGTTTGCCTTTACCAATGAGATTTTTCCTTGTGTAGTTTTCATATTTCTAGTTGTGGTCTTTTCCACTTAGAGAATTCCCTTGAATATTTCTTTTAAAAGCAGTTTAGTGGTACTGCTCTCTTTTAAATTTTGCTTGTCTGTAAAACTCCATCTCTCCTTCAAATTGGAATGATAGTTTTGCTGAGTAGAATATTCTTGATTGTAGGTTTTTTTCCCTTTCATCACTTTGATTATATCATGCCACTTCCTTTGGACTGCAAATTTTCTGCTGATAAAACCCTAAAAACCCTAGTGATTTTTTTCTTGCTGCTTTTTAATATTCTCTCCTTATCTTTAATTTTTGCCATTTTCATTATATGTCTTGGTGTGAATTTGTTTGGGCTCATCTTCTTTGGCACGCTCTGCTTCTGGACCTGGATATCTGTTTCCTTTCCCAGGTTAGAGAAGTTTTCAGCCATTATTTCTTCAAATAAGTTCTCAGCCTCTTTTCCGCTCTCTTTTCTTTCTTGGACCCCTATATGTGAATGTTAGTATGCTTGGTATTGTCTCAGAGGTTTTATTTTTTCACATAATCTTTTCTTTTTTCTGTACAGCTTGGATAATTTCCACTACTCTGTCTTCCAGTTTGCTGATCTGTTCCTCTGTATCATCTGGTTGCATGTTGATTCCTTTCAGTTTCTTTTTTATTTCAGTTATTGTATTCTTCATTATCTTAGTGCAAATAAAATTATTTATAATGAGCTTTATGTTATGTTATCTTATTGTGGTAAAACACATAACATAAATTTACTCTCTTACAATTTTTAAGTGTACATTACAGTATTGTTACCTATTATGTATGCACAATATTGTATAACAGCTCTCTAGAAATTTTTCATCTTGCATAACTGAAATTCTATGCTCACTGAACAGCAACTCCCTGTTTCCCCCTCCTGTAGACCCTGGAAACCACCATTCTACTTTTTGTTTCTATGATTTGATTATTTTAGGTACCTCATATATGTGGAATAATGCAGTATTTGTGTTTTTGTGATTGACTTATTTCACTTAGCATAATGTCCTCAAGTTTCATGTGTGTTGTAGCATATGCCAGGATTTCCTTCTTTTTTAAGGCTGAATGATTTCTCTTTCTCTCTCTCTCTGTATCACATTTTCTTTATCCATTCATTTGTTGATGAACATTTTGATTTCTTCCACTTCTTAGCTATTGTGAATTATGCTGCAGTGAACACGGACGTGTCAATATCTCTTTGCAATTCTGTTTTCAATTCTTTTTGATACATATCTAGAAGTTGGATTGCTGGGTCATATGGTAGTTCTATTTTAAATTTTTTTGAGAAACTTCCATACTGTTTTTGATAGTAACCATATTATTTTACGGTCCCACCAACAGTGTGCAAGGGTTCCATTTTTTTCCACATCCTTACCAACACTTGTTACTTCTTTTTTTGTTGTTTTGTTTTGCTTTTTAAAAATAGTTGCTATCCTAATGGGTGTTAGATAATATCTCATTGTGGTTTTTATTTGCATTTCCCTGATGATTGATTAGTGCTGTTGAGCATCTTTTTTATATACTTCTTTGGCCATTTGTATATCTTCATTAAAGAAATTTCTGTTCAAGTCCATTGCCCATTTTACAATTGAGATTCTGTTGTTATTGAGTTGAAGGAGTTCTTTCTATAGTCTGGATATTAACCCCTTATCTGATATATGGTTTGCAAATATTTTCTCCCATTCCATAAGTTGCCTTTTCATTTTGCTGATTTGTTTCTTTTGTTGTGCTGAAGTTTTAAAGTTTGATGTAGTCCCATTTATCATGTTTGCTTTTGTTACCTTTGCTTTTGATATTACTGCACATTCCAGTGTCTTGAAGCTTTCCTCCTATGATTTCTTTTAGAGGTTTTATAGTTTCACGTCTTACATTTAGGGCTTTAATTCATTTTGAATTAATTTTTGCGTATGATGTAAGATAAGGGTCCATCTTCATAGTTTTGTGTGTGGATATTAATTTTTCCCAACATTAGTTGTTGAAGAGACTATCCTTTCTCCATTGTGTAGTCTTGACACCCTTGCTGAAGATCATTTCACCATATATGTGAAGGTTTTCCTGGGATTTCTATTCTTTTCCATTGGCCTATGTGTCTGCCTTTATGCTGATACTATACTATTTTGATTACTGCAGCTTTGTAAAATGTTTTGAAATTAGGAAGGATGAGGCCTCCAGATATGTTCTTCTTTCTCAAGTTGTTTTGGATATTTGAGGACCTTTTAGATTCTATATGAATTTTAAGATGATTTTTTAAATTTATGCAAAAAATATTGTCATTGGGATTTTGACAGGGATTACATTGAATTTGTAGATTGTTTTGGGTAGATTGCTTTGGGTAGTAATTTAACAATAGTTAGTCTTCCAGTCCTTGAACATGGGATGCTTTCCATTTATTTGTGTTGTCTTTAATTTCTTTCAGCAATATTTTGTAGTTTTTAGTGTACAAGTTTTTCACCTCTTTGTTAAAGCTTATTCCTATTTTATTATTTTGGATGTTATTTTAAATGGGGTTGCTTCCTTCATTTCTTTTTTGGATATTTCCTTGTTAGTATATAGAAAGGCAATGGATGGTTGAGTGTTGATTTTGTATTCTGGAGCTTTGTTGAATTTGTTTATTATTTCTAACAGGGTTTTTTATTGTGTGGAAACTTTAGTGTTTTCTCCACCATTACAGTATTACAGTATTCTTTATTTGTTTATATATTACAGTATTCTTTGTTTATATATTTACCTTTACCAGTGAGCTTTATATTTTTGTGTGCTTTCATGTTGCTGTCTAGTGCCCTTTTGCTGCAACTTGCAGGACTTTCTTTAGTATTTCTTACAAGGCAGGCTTAGTGATGATGAAATACCTCAGCTTTTGTTTATGCAGCATGGTCTTTATTTCTCCCTCATTTTTAAAGGACAGTGTTGCTGGATAGAGTATTCTTGGTTGGCAGTTAACTTATTTCAGTGGCAGTGCTTTGTATATACCATTCCAATCCCTTTGGCCTGTAAGGTTTCTCCTGACACCATTTGGTGATAATTTTATGGGAACTCCATTGTAGAGTTACAACTCCACTGTTACTTTTCTCTTGCTGCTTTCAAGATTCTCTCTTTGTCTTTGACTTTTGACAGTGTCTTGGGGTGGGTCTCTCTGGACATCTTCGTTGTAGTCTTTTAAACTTCTTGAATTTGGATGTCCATCTTCTGCCTCAGATTTAGGGAATTTTTTGGCCATTATTTCTTCAAATAAGCTCTCTCTCCCACCAGAGTTTTATCTCTGTCTCTTTTCCTTCTGGAATTCTCATAATGCATATGTTGTTCTATTTTATGCTATCTCATAAATCCTTTAAAATTTCTTCATTGTTTTTTATTTTTTCTCCTTTGACTTAATAATTTTAAAAGACCTGTCCTTGAGTTCACGCAGTCTTTCCTCTGCTTGAGCAAGTCTCCTGTTGAACTCCTCTAGTGATTTTTTTTCAATCCAGTTATTGTATTCTTTAGCTCCAGAATTTCTGTTTGGGTTTTCTAATAGTTTCTATCTCATGATATACTTATCTTGTTCATGCATCATTTTTCTGATTTTGTTTAGTTTTCTGTATTCTTTTGTAGATCACTGAGCTTCTTTAAGGCAATTATTTTGAAGTATTTGTCAAGTAGTTCATAGATCTTCATTTATTTGGGGTTGGTTTCTGGAAATTTATTTTATTCCTTTGATTCAGTCATGTTCACCTGCTTCCTTGTGTGAGTTGTGATTTTTTGCTGAGGTTTGTGCATCTGTATGAACAGCTGCCTCCCCCAATATGTATGGACTGGCTTCATACAGAGGAATACCTTCAATAATCAGCCCACCAAGAGATTCTTGGGGCATCTGAAACCTTTTTGGAGGGATGCTACTACTCTAGACTTGCACATGTAATTTCCTCATTAAAGATAACTGCCGGTTTCTTTTTCCCTAGCTCGTAATATCTTGCTCCCTCTGCTGCCTATCTGTGGTACTGCAGGTTCTCTGGCTCTACAGCAACAAGATACCCCACTTTACTTTGCCTTAGTAGCCCTCAGGCTTCAAAATATGCCAACTCCCTGCCATTTCCCGCAAACAGGTAGGACAGATAGCGGTCCCTTGGGCACCTCTCTGAAAATGTGGGTGTACAATCCAGTCTTTTCCCTTCATACCAACCTGTGAGAGAAGTCATAAGATGGGCTCCTTCTCCTGTTTGTGCTGAGCTGTGATGGTCTCTACTGTGCTACTGCAGGCCATCTGGTGTAGCAGCAAGCCACTCCCCTCCACTCCTTCACTTTCGTCAGCCTCTAGGCACCTAGCAAGCAGAAATAATAGCCCTGCAAAAAGCTAGATCATTGAACTTATGTTCCACTTTTCTCTTTCCCTTGAAGGAGAAACTGAATCAAACTGAGGTATGCTGGCTTGGGGAAGGGGCTGTCATATATAAATTGAAATGGCTCTTCTTACCTGTTTCAATGTGGCTCTTCTCAGCTTTGTGCCCACCTGGGGTACTACAAGTTCTTAATTGTTTTCTGAAGTTCTCATAAAAGTATTTTGGTCCATATATTAATTCAGTGTCTCTGTGGGCAAGTGAAGGCTTGTGCTTCCTTTTCCACTGCGTTGCTGATGTCACTCCAGTTATAATGAGCATTTGTATCTTAAAATGATGGATTTCTACAAAATATTTGATGCAAATAAACTTTCTTAAAGTTACTTTTTACGCCAAAATTGAGTGAAATAATTCATCTGTAACTCACAGTTTTTACTTAATAATTACTTTGCCATTGAGTTTTATACAGGTAAAATATCTTGTTAGAGAGAATTTCTTTAAACTTGATTATTCTACCTCTATTTGACTTTGAACTTTAATAAGATGAATACTCAAGGGTTATCCATGGAAGAGTATCAGTTTTAAGATTTGTTGTTTCTAGATGACAGAATGAAAAAAAAGGATCATTGTACAAATGTGAAGGAGCAAATATTCATCAATGGGAGGGAAAAAAGATCTTGATTTAGGATTTGAAATATTACTAATTTAGTTAAAATTGCTAGAGTTCAGCAGCTATTGGGATTTTGCTCAAGAGAATGAGGGATTTTATACTAGTTATAGGAAAAAGAAAAGAAAGTTATAGAGAAAAACTAAAGATGTAGGATATCTTAGAATATGAACTTATTCTAAAAAAATGGGTTCTATAGTGGTTGAGAAAAAGACTGTAGGTGGTTTGACCAATGTATTTTACCTTCAGTTTGTGCCCTGTTATGCAGTTATGGCAATTATAGGGTCAATATTTCATTGCTTTTGTCCAAAGGTCATTCATTAAAAGACCTATGGAGAAGAGGGTAGAGTATGGTATTTAGAATGGATTCTAAAGATAAGAACAGCACAAGATGACTTTTTGTATGTACAATAAAGTTACATTTTAGAATAGAATTTTGAATAAAAATGAGCAAACCAATGACATTATAGTTACCTGTAATTATTAAATAAATGTTGGCTCTAATTTTTCAAAGCACCCCCCACCCCAATAGATGTATTCTGAATTATAATCTCGGCTCTCCTGAGGAGTAATTTAGTCTTTTTTTCAAGTATTTCTAAGGAGTTTCTATGTAAACATCTATAAGCACATTCTGGTATCATTCCAGGTGCATGGAATGGATTAACAGATTATAAAAAAAGTTTTCCAAAGTGGGTTGTGCATGAAAATCTATTTTGCTTTGAGAAGATAATAGAACTTCCTCAAAAATTTTTTTTTAGTTTATTCTTTTAAAACAGTTTTTTCAGTGTGTGTGCATAAATTTAAAAATTATGTATAGTAGCACATTAGAGCATAGAATTATTTTAAAAATTAATAAGTATGTTGGGAAACTTTTTACAGGTAAAAGAATGTATTAAATTCAGGTCCATTGAGATACAAGGAATGGAACTTTTAGGTTACATCCTGGCAGTGCCCTATTTTTAGCAGCTTTATTGAGGGATAATTTACACACCATAAAATTGAGGGATAATTTACACACCATAAAATTAACTCTTTGTAAGTATATAATTCAATGATTTTTAGTAAATTTATTGAGTTGCACAAAGATCACAATAAACCAGTCAGAATATTTCCATCACTTCCCAAATTTCTCTAATATCCATTTGCAGTCAGTCCCTGTTCCCTCTCTTTTCTGTCTCTATAAATATGCCTTTTTGGACATTTCATATAAATTGAATCATATACTATGTAGTCTTTTGCATCTGACATCTTTAATTTATCTTAATGTTTTTGAGGTTCACCCATGTGGTTGTATGTATCCATAGTTCACTCCTTTTTATTGCTTAATAATATTACAGTGTATAGATATACCACATTTTATTCATCTACTCACTAGTTGATGGACATTTTGATTGTTTCCAGTTTTTGCCTACTATGAATAACATTGCTATGAATATCTCCCTAGAAGTATTTGTGTGAACATACGTTTTCATTTTCTTGGTTAGATTCCTAGGTGTGGAATTGCTGCGTAGTAGGGTAACTTTATGTTTAACTGTCTAACAGAGTTTGAGTTTCTTCACATCTTTACTAACACTTTGTGTTTTTTTTCTGGGGGGAGGGATATAGTTGTTTTACAATGTTGTGTTAGTCTTTACTGTACAGCGAAGTGGAGTTCCCTGTGCTATATAGCAGGTTCTTATTAGTTATCTATTTTATACACATTAGTTTATATACATCAATCCCAATCTCCCCTTTCATCCCACCCCCCCATCCCCCGCCCCCTGCTTTCCCCTCTTGGTGTCCATACATTTGTTCTCTACATCTGTGTCTCCATTTCTTTCTTGCAAACCAGTTCATCTGTACCATTTTTCTAGATTCCACATGTATCTGTTAATATACGATATTGTTTATCTCTTTCTGACTTACTTCACTCTGTATGACAGTATCTAGGTGCAGCCACGTCTCTGCAAACGACCCAGTGTCGTTCCTTTTTATGGCTGAGTAATATGTACCACATCTTCTTTAGCCATTTATCTGTTGATGGACACTTAAGTGGCTTCCATGTCCTGACTATTGTAAATAGTACTGCAATGAACATTGTGGTACATGTCTCTTTTTGAATTATGGTTTTCTCAGGGTATATGCCCAGTAGTAGGATTGCTGGGTCATATGGAAGTTCTATTTTTAGTTTCTTAAGGAACCTCCGTACTGTTGTCCATAGTGGCTGTATCAATTTACATTCCCACCAACAGTGCAAGAGGGTTCCCTTTTCTCCACACCCTCTCCAGCATTTATTGTTTGTAGATTTTCTGATGATGCCCAGTCTAACTGGTGTGAGGTGATACCTCACTGTAGTTTTGATTTGCATTTCTCTAATAATTAATGATGTTGAGCAGCTTTTCATGTGCCTCTTGGCCATTTGTATGTCTTCTTTGGAGAAATGTCTATTTAGGTCTTCTGTCCATTTTTTGATTGGGTTGTTATTTTTTTAATATTGAGCTGCACGAGCTATTTATATATTTTGGAGATTAATCCTTTGTCCATTAACTCATTTGCAAATATTTTCTCCCATTCTGAGGGTTGCCTTTTCATCTTGTTTATAGTTTCCTTTGCTGTGCAAAAGCTTTTAAGTTTCATTAGGTCCCATTTGTTTATTTTTGTTTTTATTTCCATTACTCTAGGAGGTGGGTCAAAAAGATCTTGCTGTGATTTATGTCAAAGAGTATTCTTCCTATGTTTTCCTCGAAGAGTTTTTAGTGTCTGGTCTGAAATTTAGGCCTTTGATCCATTTTGAGTTTATTTCTGTGCATGGCGTTAGGGAGTGTTCTAATTTCATTCTTTTACATGTAGCTGTCCAGTTTTCCCAGCACCACTTACTGAAGAGGCTGTCTTTTCTCCATTGTATATCCTTGCCTCCTTTGTCATAGATCGCTTGACCATAGGTGTGTGGGTTTATCTCTGGGCTTTCTATCCTTTTCCATTGGTCTATATTTCTGTTTTTGTGCCAGTACCATATTGTCTTGATCACTGTAGCTTTGTAGTAGTAGGTCAGGGAGACTGATTCCTTCAGCTCTGTTTATTTTTCTCAAGACTGCCTTGGCTATTCAGGGTCTTTTTTGTCTCCATACAAATTTTAAGATTTTTTGTTCTAGTTCTGTAAAAAAATGCCATTGGTAATCCGATAGGGATTGCATTGAATCTGTAGATTGCTTTGGGTAGTATAATCATTTTCACAGAATTGATTTTTCCAGTCCAAGTACATGGTATATCTCTCCATCTGTTTGTGTCATCTTTGACTTCTTTCATCAGTGTCTTATAGTTTTCTGAGTACAGGTCTTTTACCTCCTTAGGTAGGTTTATTCCTAGGTATTTTATACTTTTTGTTGCAATGGTGAACGGGATTGTTTACTTAATTTCTCTTTCTGATCTTTCATTGTTAGTGTATAGGAATGCAAGAGATTTCTGTGCATTAATTTTGTATCCTGCAACTTTACCAAATTCATTCTTTAGTAGTTTTCTGGTGGCATCTTTAGGATTTTCTATGCATAGTATCATGTCCTCTGAGAACAGTGACAGTTTTGCTTCTTCTTTTCCAATTTGTATTCCCTTTATTTCTTTTTCTTCTCTGATTGCCATGGCTAGGACTTCCAAAACTATGTTGAATAATAGTGGTGAGAGTGGACATCCTTGTCTTGTTCCTGATCTTAGAGGAAATGCTTTCACTTTTTCACCATTGAGAATGATGTTAGCTGTGGATTTGTCTTATATGGCCTTTATTATGTTGAGGTAGGTTCCCTCTATGTCCACTTTCTGCAGAGTTTTTATCATAAATGGGTGTTGAATTTTGTTGAAAGCTTTTTCTGCATCTATTAAGATGATTATATGGTTTTTATTCTTCAATTTGTCAGTATGGTATATCACATTGTTTGATTTGTATATATTGAAGAATCCTTGCATTCCTGGGATAAATCCTACTTGATCATGGTGTATGATCCTTTTAATGTGTTGTTGGATTCTGTTTGCTAGTATTTTGCTGAGGATTTTTGCACCTATATTCATCAGTGATATTGGTCTGTAATTTTCTTTTTTTTGTAGTATCTCTGTTTGGTTTTGGTATCAGGATGATGGTGGCCTTTTAGAATGAGTTTCGGAGTGTTCCTTCCTCTGCAATTTTTTGGAAGGGTTTGAGAAGGATGGGTGTTAGCTGTTCTCTAAATGTTTGATAGAATTCACCTGTGAAGCCATCTGGTCCTGGACTTTTGTTTGTTGGAAGATTTTTAATCACAGTTTCAATTTCATTACTTGTGATTGGTCTGTTCATATTTTCTATATCTTCCTGGTTCAGTCTTGGAAAGTTATACCTTTCTAAGAATTTGTCCATTTCTTCCAGGTTGTCCACTTTATTGGCATAGAGTTGCTTGTAGTAGTCTCTTATGATGCTTTGTATTTCTGCAGTGTATATTGTAACTTCTCCTTTTCCATTTCTAATTTTTTAAATTTGTGTCCTCTCCCTATTTTTTTGATGAGTCTGGCTAAAGGTTTATCAATCTTGTTTATCTTCTCAAAGAACCAGCTTTTAGTTTTATTGATCTTTGCTATTGTTTTGTTTCTATTTCATTTATTTCTGCTCTGATCTTTATGTTTTCTTTCCTTTTACTAACTTTGGGCTTTTTTTGTTCTTCTTTCTCTAGTTCCTTTAGGTGTAGGGTTAAATTGTTTATTTGAGATTTTTCTTGTTTCTTGAGATAGGATTGTATTGCTATAAACTTCCCTCTTAGAACTGCTTTTGCTGCATCCCATAGGTTTTGGGTCATCATGTTTTCATTGTCATTTGTCTCTAGGTATTTTTTGATTTCCTCTTTGATTTCTTCAGTAATCTCTTGGTTATTTAGTAGCCTATTGTTTAGCCTCCATATGTTTGTGTTTTTTACGTTTTTTTCCCTGTAATTTATTTCTAATCTCATAGCGTTGTGGTCGGAAAAGATGCTTGATACGATTTCAATTTTCTTAAATTTACCAAGGTTTGATTTGTGACCCAAGATGTGATCTATCCTGGAGAATATTCTGTGTGCACTTGAGAAGAAAGTTTAATCTGCTTTTTTCTGATGGAATGTCCTATAAATATCAGTTAAATCTATCTGGCCTGTTGTGTCATTTAAAGCTTGTGTTTCCTTCTTAATTTTCTGTCTGCATGATCTGTCCATTGGTGTAAGTGAGGTGATAAAGTCCCCTACTATTATTGTGTTACTGTCAGTTTCCCCTTTTTTTGCTGTTAGCATTTGCCTTATGCATTGAGGTGCTCCTGTGTTGAGTGCATATATATTTATAATTGTTATATCTTCTTCTTGGATCGTTCCCTTGATCATTATGTAATGTCTTTCCTTGTCTCTTGTAACATTCTTTATTTTAAAGTCTATTTTATCTGATATGAGTATTGCTACTCCAGCTTTCTTTTGATTTTCATTTGCATGGAATATCTTTTTCCATCCCCTCACTTTCAGTCTGTATGTGCCCCTAGGTCTAAGTGGGTGTCTTGTAGGCAGCATATATACAGGTGTTGTTTTTGAATCCATTCAGCCAGTATATGTCTTTTGGTTAGAGCATTTAATGCATTCACATTTAAGGTAATTATCAATATGTATGTTCCTATTACCATTCTATTAATTGTTTTGGGTTTGTTTTTTAGGTCCTTTTCTTCTCTTGTGTTTCCCACTTAGAGAAGTTCCTTTAGAATTTGCTGTAGAGCTCGTTTGGTGGTGCTGAATTCTCTTAGCTTTTGCTTGTCTGTAAAGTTTTTGATTTCTCCATTGAATCTGAATGAGATCCTTGCTGGGTAGAGTATTCTTGGTTGTAGCTTCTTCCCTTTCATCACTTTAGATATATTGTACCACTCCCTTCTGGCTTGCAGAGTTTAAGGGAGTTCCCTTGTATATTATTTGTCACTTTTCTCTGTTGCTTTTAATAATTTTTCTTTGTCTTTAATTTTTGTCAATTTGATTACTATCTGTCTCAGCATGTTTCCCCTTGGGTTTATCCTGCCTGGAACTTTCTGCGCTTCCTGGACTTGGGTGGCTATTTCCTTTCCCTTGTTAGGGAAATTTTTGACTATAATCTCTACAAGTATTTTCTTGGGTCCTTTCTCTCTCTCTTCTCCTTCTGGGACCCCTATAATGTGAACGTTAGTGCATTTAATGTTGTCCCAGAGGTCTCTTAGGCTGTCTTCATTTCTTTTCATTCTTTTTTCTTTATTCTGTTCCATGGCAGTGATTTCCACCATTCTGTCTTCCAGGTCACTTACCCATTCTTCTGCCTAAGTTATTCTGCTATTGATTCCTTCTAGTGTATGTTTCATTTCAGTTATTGTATTGTTCGTCTCTGTTTGTTTGTTCTTTAATTCTTCTAGGCCGTTGTTAAACATTTCTTGCAGCTTCTCAATCCTTGCCTCCATTCTTTTTTTGAGGTCCTGGATCATCTTCACTATGATTATTCTGAATTCTTTTTCTGGAAGGTTGCCTATCCCACTTCATTTAGTTGTTTTTCTGGGGTTTTATCTTGTTCCTTCATCTGGGACATAGTCCTCTGCCTTTTCATTTTGTCTATCTTCCTGTGATTGTGGCTTTCCTTCTGTGGGCTGCAGGATTGTTGTTCTTCTTGCTTCTGCTGTCTGCCCTCTGGTGGATGAGGCTATCTAAGAGGGTTGTGCAAGCTTCCTGATGGGAGGGACTGGTGGTGGGTAGAGCTCGTGTTGCTCTGGTGGGCAGAGCTCAGTAAAAGTTTAATATGCTTGTCTGCTGATGGGTGAAGCTGTGTTCCCTCCCTGTTGGTTCTTTGGCCTGAGGCAACGCAGCACTGCAGCCTACAGGCTCTTCGGCAGGGCTAATGGTAGACTCTGGGAGGCCTCACACCAGTGAGTACTTCCCAGAACTTCTGCTGCCAGTGTCCTTTTCCCCGCAGTGAGCCACCCCTCCACCTCTGCAGGAGACCCTCTGACACTAGCAGGTAGGTCTGGTTCAGTCTCCTATGGGGTCACTGCTCCTTCCCCCTGGGTCCTGGTGTGCACACTATTTTTGTGTGTGCCCTCCAAGCGTGGAGTTTCTGTTTCCCCCCAGTCCTGTTGAAGTCCTGCAGTCAAATCTCACTGGCCTTCAAAGTCCAGTTCTCTGGGGATTCCTCATCCTGTTGCCAGACCCCCAGCTTGGGAACCCTCACGTGGGGCTCAGAACCTTCACTCCAGTGGGTGGACTTCTGCGGTATAATTGTTCTCCTGTTTGTGTGTCGCCCACCCAGCAGTTATGGGATTTGATTTTGTCGTGATGGCACCCCTTCTATCGTCTCATTGCAGCTTCTCCTTTGTCTTTGGATGTGGGGTATCTTTTTTGGGGAGTTCCAGTGTCTTCTTGTCGATGATTGCTCAGCAGTTAGTTGTGATTCCAGTGCTCTTGCAAGAGGGAGTGAGCGCACGTCCTTCTACTCCACCATCTTGAACCAATCACACTTTGTGTTTTCTATCTATTAGATTATAGCTGTTCTAAAGGTGAATAGTGGTATCTAACTGAGGTTTTAACTTGAGTTTCCCTGATGAAAGTCAATATTGTTGAGCATATTTTTACACATTTATTAACCATTCACTTATCTTCATTGAAATGTCTTTTTAAATAGTTTGCTTATTTTTGAATTGAGTTGTTTGTTATTATTGAATTCTAAGCTTTTTATATATTCTAGATAAAAATCCTTTACAGAAATATGATCTGAAAATACCTTCTTCAAGTTTGTGGCTTGTCTTTTTATTGTATTAATGGTGTGTTTTGAATGTGAAAAAGTTTTAATTTTAAGGAGGTCCAGTTTATCAACTTTTTCTTTTATGGATTGTGCTTTTGTTGTCATGCCTAAGAACTCTTTGCCTAATTCAGTGCACAAAGATTTTATTATATGTTTTCTTCTAAAGAGTTTATGGCATTAGATCTTATTGTTTAGGGTTATAATCCATTTTGAGATCATTTGCATATATTATGAGATAAGAGTCTAAGTTGACTTTTGACATATGAATATTCCATTACCATATGTTGAAAAGACTTTCACTATTGTAATGTCTTGGCATTTTTGTTGAAAATCATTTGATCACGAATATATAATTACTTATGGATTCTCAATTCTATTCTGCTGACCTAAATGTCTATTTTTATACTGATGTCATATTGTCTTAATTATTGTAGCTTTGTGGTATGTTTTGAAATCAGATAATGGAAGTCTGATTTTGTAAAAAAAAAAAAAAAAACTTTTGTCTATTCCTGCTCCTTCTCATTTCTGTATAAATTTAGGGATTAGCTTGTAAATCTACAAAATAGATTACTTGAATTTCAATAGCAGTTGGGTTGAATCAATAGATCATTCTGAGGAGAATTGTCATTTTAACAATATTGTTTTCAAATTTATGAATGTGGAATATCTCCCTATTTATTTATTCTTCAATTTCTCCAAGCAGTGTTTTGTAGTTTGTTTGTTTCATATAATAGACTTTATAATAGAGCAGTTTTAGGTTTATGGCAAAATTGAGAAGAAGGTAGACGTATCTCCCTGTCCCCACACATGAATAGCATCTCACGCTCTAAACATCTCCCCGCGGAGTGGTGCATTTGTTGTAATTGATGAACCTACATTGATACATCATTATCACCCACAGTTCATGGTTTACATTTAGGGCTTACTCTTGGTGTTATATATTCTATGCTTTGAACAAATGTACAATGACATGTATCCACCATTACAGTATCATATGGAATAGTTTCACTGTCCTAAAAATCCTCTATGCTCTGCCTGTTCATCCCTCCCTTTCCTCTGATCCCTGGCAAACACTGATCTTTCTACTGTCTCCATATTTTTTTCAGAATGTCAGGTAGTTGGAGTCATATAGTGTGTAGCCATTTTATATTGGCTTCTTTCATTAGCAATATTCATTGAAAGTTCTTCCATGTCTTTTCAGGGCTTCATAGTTCATTTATTTTCAGCACTGAATAAAATTCTATTGTCTGGATGTACTACAGTTTATTTATCCATTCACCTACTGAAGGGCCTCTTGGTCACTTCCAAGGTTAGGCAATTAGAAATAAAACTTCTATAAATATCTGTGTGAAGGTTTTTTAGTGGACATACATTTTCAGATCCTTCGGGTAAATACCAAGAAGTGCGATTGCTGGATTGTATGGTAAGAGTATATTTAGTTTTTTAAGAAACCACCACATTGTCTTCCAAAGTGGCTGAACCATTTTCCCTTCCCACCAGCAATGAATGAGGGTTCCTGTTGCTCTACAATCCCACCAGCACTTGGTGTTGTCAGTATTCTGCATTTTGACTATTCTAAAGGTGTGTAGTTATAGCTCATTGTTGTTTTAATTTGCATTTCCCTGATGATGTATAATGTAGATCATCTTTTTGTATGCTTATTTGCCATCTGTATGTCTTCTGTGGTGAGGTATCTGTTAAAATGTCTTTGGCCTAGTTTTTGACTTTTTTGCTTTCTTATTGTTGAGCTTTAAGAATTCTTTGTATATTTGGATAATAACCTTTTATCAAATACACCTTTTACAAATATTTTCTCTCAGTCACAGAGCAGATGCTTTTAATTTTAACAAAGTCCAGCTTATGAATTCTTTCTTTTGTGGATTGTGCATTTGGTGTTGTATCTAAAAAGTCCCCAACCTAAGGTCTTCTAGATTTTCTCCTATGTTATCTTTTAGGCATTTAATAGTTTCGTGTTTTACGTTTAGTCTATGATCTGTTTTGGTTTAATTTTTGTGTATTGTGAAGTTTATAATGTCTGTCTAGACTTTTTTTTTCCCTATGGATGTCCAAGTGTTCCAGCCGCATTTGTTGAAAAGACTGCCTTTGCTCTGTTGAACTGCCTTTACTCTCTTGTCAAAGATCAGTTGACTATATTTATATGTGAAGGATTGGTATTGTTTCTTCATTAAATATGTTAGAATTAATCAGTGAAGCTGTTTTTTAATTTTTTAAAAAATAAGATTTTATTAAACTTTTGTTTACCTCCCAGTAATGGCTTCACATTAAATTTAGAATAAATTAGAAATAAATAGAAAGGAATTTCCAATTCCTTACCATGGTCTATAAGGACCAATGTATAGGGACACTGTCTACATCTGACTTCACCATATAACACTTTCTTACTTGCACACTATGCTCTAACAACATGGGTCTTTTTATGAATCTTGAGCACTCTGGTATTAGGGGCTTTTCACTTGAAGTTCCGTCTATTGCTATTTCTTTCTCATCAATTATATCTTAGCTCAAATGTGATTGTCTCATAGCATTCTCAGTCCAATTACCTTCATTGCTACTCCAGTGACTCTCTACCCTCTTATTTTTTCCCAGAACTGTTTACTCTTTGAAATTCTTATTTATTTATTTGTATGTCTAGTTTTATTTTTTGTCTCTTCTCCCTTAAACATATGCTCTGTAAAGACAGCTACCTGGCCATTCTCATTCATTTCTATCTCCCTTGACTTAGCACAGTGTCTGCCACTTAGTCAAACCTCAATCATTATTTGTGAAATAAATGAATAAAATGATTATCTCAGGGTCTTGCTTGAATTTTGGAAAGAATTAGATAGTATGCTCTTTTTTGATTACCCTTAATTAAAACCTTTAAAAATAGATAAAAACAATGATAAACAGAAATCATTAGAGATACATTTTCTTTGGTAAATAGCATTAACAAAAGTGCAGTTTCAGTGTTTTCAACATTCTGTTGCTCATATGAGGAATATGAAATCATAGAATTGGTTGGGATCTTCAGATTCAATCCCTTCTTCCCCAAAATGAAACTAATTGAACATATATTTCCCTGTGCTCATTTTAAAGATCTCAAGAGATAAATATTCCATAAAACAATCTTGTGGTGTTAGTAACCTTAAGTACCTTGAAGCTAAGGTTTTCTTTCTTATATTTTTCACTTGTTTAAATATATCAGCCTCTAATGGAAGATACAAGGCAATTCTCATCTTTCTAATGAAAAGATTCCCCTGAAGTTTTGGCTGACTTAAAATTTTAAACTTCTAGGAATATAGATGAAATTGTGTGTTATACACTTATAAAATTTTATTTAGAAATTTAATTTCTGTTTTTCCATGAAAACAGTAGTTAATAAATGTTGCTTTTTTTCCATTCTCACATGTCATGGAATTATTGTACTCAGATTTATCTTGGTGAACTCAATAATCTACCACTTCAGTGTCTTTATCAACACTTCAACCTATTTTTTGAGTCATCTAATACCACTTTCCATCTAATAGATTTCCAAAGTACATAATCTTACCTTAAAAGTAGTTTGAGATACAGCAGTTTTGCAATCAGCATATGGTAGTCTCTAAAATTCCATTCAAGCTACTAGTAATTATTTATATGACATTATAAAAGTTCTTATTTCTACTCACTTTATTTACTATATGTTTGTTAATACACTCCCCTTTGTATAGGTGAGTGTTGCTTTTGTTTTGATAACGTGATCTTTAAAAAGCTTGTTTCCATAACCATAAATCTGTTAAAATTAGGAGATCCCACTCCAGGTATAATTATTGAATCTGTAATGTTTTGTATCTTTTTATTGTTTTTATTTGTTTAATCAGTCCCATGAGTTGACATATTTAAGCATCCCAAATTAGCATAGATTATAAGCTAATGCATCTTCCCCAAATAACACTTGCTTGTTTAAATAAACATTGAGTGCCCTTTTATGTCAAATATTCTGAAAGCCCTCAACTATAGTATAACTTTCTTTTTCTTTCTTTTTTTTTTTTTTTAAATTATCTATTTATTTATTTATTTTTGGCTGCGTTGGGTTTTTGTTTCTGTGCGAGGGCTTTCTCTAGTTGTGGCAAGCGGGGGTCACTCTTCATCGCGGTGCGCGGGCCTCTCACTATCGCGGCCTCTCTTGTTGCGGAGCACAGGCTCCAGACGCGCAGGCTCAGTAATTGTGGCTCACGGGCCCAGCTGCTCCGCGGCATGTGGGATCTTCCCAGATCAGGGCTCGAACCCGTGTCCCCTGCATTGGCAGGCAGATTCTCAACCACTGCGCCACCAGGGAAGCCCAACTTTCTTTTTCTTTTAAGAGATCATTTAGGTGAGAAATCATGTTTTGAATTTTGCCAGATAAGGGTTTTAAATAATTTTTTCTTGTCCTCTATTTTTCAAACTTCCAGCAATAGAAGTTTTTTCTCCCCTCAGTTTAGTGCAGATTTTTCTCTCTTACCTGCTTTTGAAATTTGTGCATAAATAATCATTTTATTTTACCTGATTACTTATTTTTCTGTTAACCATCACCGTAAAGAAAGGTTCTTAATTGGTTGTACGTTTTTGGAGTGAATTGAACACTATGTGCTTTGCGAGAATGTTAAGGTCTGTGAATGTTGATTTATTTTAAAAAAATGAATAAGAGCAGGTCAGTGACTCACTGTTTTAACAATAAAGTATGTATTTGACCTATTCTGATTAGTTTTGCATTTTTAGATGTGTAACTCAAATTTTAGTTAAAACAGAAAATTTTAATACCTTTATAATTATAAAATATTATTGTTAACAAATCTTTAAGATGGATAGGTCATATGTAATGCCCGTACCAGAAATTATAGTGTAGTGGTTAAAATATGACTTTGGAGCAAGATTGCCTGGGTTTAAACCCTGATTCTTCCCTTACAAGCCATGCAATTTTTGAGAAAGTCTTGTGTGTCCCAATATATAAAATGAGGGTGATAAAAATAGTACTTACTTTCTAGAATTAATGTAAGGATTAGATAAGTAATTTTACAGACACTTAGAAAATGTCTGCTGCATAGCAAACATTATGTGTTTGCTATTGTTATTATAATCAATAATAGCAATAAAATGTCCAGCAGCAGAACTTAGTCTTAACACCAACCCATCCAACTGTGGTTCATTTTTACCTATCAAACTGCTTTAATTCAAAGTATATTTAACTACTATTAGTTAACTATCTTTAGGTGAGAAATGCTTTCCTGCCAATTAGATGTTTATCACTCATTGACAGCTCTGTTTGACAGAAATCAAATTAACTACAAATAAGACTAAATGTGATAGGAAGGAAGCCAGTGTTTATTGATCATGTGCTTAGCATTGTGCTAAGAATTCCTTAATCTCTTTTTGTTTAATTCCAGACTCTTCTGAATAGGCATTACAATTCTAACTAAGTTATCCAACTAAGCTTTAGCTAGTTTAGAGTGGTGCTTCTCAGACCTGAATGTGCTGATGAGTTACCTGGGGATCTTGCTCAAGTGCAGATTCTGAATCAGTAGGTTTGTGGTTGGCCTGAGGGTCTGCAGTTCTAACAAACTCTTAGGTTTTGCCAGTACTGCTTATCTCAGACTACACTCTGAGCAGCAGCGGCTTAGATCATAAAGAAACATCCCATGCAATATTTAATAATATGCATCTGAAGGTTAAGCTAGTTTAGAGCATGATGTGACCATTGCTTGGAATCTGTACTGATTATTCATTGCTGCCTCCTGCATTTAACTTTGTGTGCTGAGTTTAATTCATGGTGGACTGATTATCTTTACTGCCTTATAGGAGATTTGTGGCCATATTGATGGTAGCTAGATTTGAACCTGTGTATACTCATGTATGTTCTTTAGAAAGCCTTGTTCCTGGTGTCTCAAGGAATCCATTTTCAGGGGTTGTTGTGAAATCTTTCTTTTGACCTAGTGTACACACAGTTTCAACATTCTAAGTGGTGAATTAAATATTTGATATTTGAAAAAAATCATCTTTGACATTGAATTTTAGGAGCTCCCTTCCTCCCCCCAAACCAATCAGGTAGAACAATTAGAATACAGTGGTAGATTTAGACGTAATTGAAGATAGTCTAGTGCTTTGGCAATTTCAAAGATTTTTTTTTAAAATTTTTTATTTATTTATTTTTGGCTGTGTTAGGTCTTCGTTTCTGTGCGAGGGCTTTCTCTAGTTGCGGCGAGCGGGGGCCACTCTTCATCGCAGTGCGTGGGCCTCTCACTATCGTGGCCTCGCTTGTTGCGGAGCGCAGGCTCCAGACGCGCAGGCTCAGTAGTTGTGGCTCACGGGCCCAGTTGCTCCACGGCATGTGGGATCTTCCCGGACCAGGGCTCGAACCCGTGTCCCCTGCATTGGCAGGCAGATTCTCAACCACTGCGCCACCAGGGAAGCCCTCAAAGATATTTTTAAGTGCCTATTCCAGGATGTTTATTTTCTTATGTTTTCTGCCATTCTCCTTCCCTCCGCCTCCATCCTAAGCTACACTTCTGTGGTGGTCTTCTATAGTAGAGGAAGGGAAAACAAACTGGAGTGAGGAAGGATATAAAGGACCAGTATTTAAAAGAACATTTTTTAATTCTAGGCATATTTTTAATGGAAAATTTTATTGAGATAATTGTAGGTTCACATGCAGTTGTAAGAAATAACGCATCGAGATCCATTTACATTGGGGAAATAAATGAAGATCACCCAAACGAGAACAGATAGAGGCTATTCAATCCAAGCTTGCTGTAGCAAGGGAGCCAGCCACCATCACTTGCATTCAGTAGAGATTCAAAGGCAGGCAGGGGAGTAGGGAAGCTTTATAGTGGAAAAAAGGGAAAGCCTCAGATGTGCTCTGACTAGAGATTGTTGGCATGAGGAAACTGGAGGTTGGCTAACTAGAAATGAACCATCTTGGATGATTGGTTTGGAGAGCATATCTGACTTTATCTAGTTGATCCTGAGTTGAAAGGGTGGCAGAAAATAGGGAAACTGGCAGATACTGAATGAATCCTGACTGTTCTGGGCCAATTGCTGCCGAGGTTTGGCTTCCCAAGATGGTTGCTCCAGAGTTTATGCATCAGAGTACTGTTGTCTTGTATGGTCTTGCCATTATCTCCTTGTATATGCAGACCCTCAACACTACCAAATTTCCCACAGTGTTAACAGTTTTGCGAAACTATAGTATAATAGCACAACCAGGATATTGACACTGTTGCTATCTACTGATCTTATTCAGATTTCTCCAGTTTTATTTTTGTGTGTGTGTGTACATTTAGTTCTACACAATATTATCATGTGTGTAAGTTAATGTATCTACCACCACAGAAAAGATACTGAACAGGACAGTTTCATTACCACAAGGATCTCTTGTGTTGCCCTTTTATAAAGACACCAACTTCTCTCTCATCTCTAATTCCTTGCAACCACTTATCAGTTCTTTGTTTGTAAAATTTTGTCATTTCAGAAATGTTATATAATATAAATGGAATTATACAGTATGTGACCTTTTGGGATTGCTTTTTTCAGTCAGCTTAATCCTCTGGAGATTCCTTGTTTTCTTTTAAAACCATTTTAGTTACTCATATAATACATGAATAAATTCTTGTGAAACATTAAAATAGTAAAAATAAGTTTAAAGATTTCTTTAACTAAAAACACTCTCAAGCCTAGGCTCCCCCTTGAGATAAGTATTTATTTAGTCATTCTCTTATTGAGGTCATATATGTATATATATCCCTCCCCCAAAAAAATTTCTGGTACTATAAAAAAGCTACAGTGGACATCCTTGTACATGCCTCCTTGTTTGCATCTGCCAGTTTTTCTCTATGTTTGACACCTAAAAGTGGGATTGTTGGGTAATAGCAAATGTACCCAAGTTTGAGTAGATATAGTCAAATTTTCCTTTAAATTTGATATACCCATTTATATGCCTACTAGTGGTACCCCAAAATGACCATTCCCTCAGATTATCCAATGTCTAATAGATTTAGAACTTCAATTTTTTTTTTTTTTTTGGACAATCTTATGAGTGAAGAATGTATCTCATTTTTGTTTTAATTTATATTTCCCTGGTTACCAATGAGGTAAGTATCTTTTAAAAAGCATTTATTGTAGTTAATTGCACTATTTTTAATTCCTGTTTTGTGGTGTTCTCTTCATGTTCTTGTTCCATTTTTATATTAGGTTAGTTTTGTTTTTCTTCTTGATTTAGAAGAGTTTTTAAAACCAATTTATTCTGGGTATAATCCACTGTTTGTTGTTTACACACACAGTTGCATTCTATAGCTAATTTCTTAACATTGCATATGTTAACTGACGTTTTAAATTTGATGTTCACTTTATCACCTTATCTCTTTTTGTGTCTTTTTAAGGAAGGTTTTCCTACCTCTCATTTATAAACCTGTTTTCTCAAAGTTTTGTGTTTCATAAGCTTTGGGGCAGGTTTTCCCATATTCATGTTCTAGTTCAAGCCTACTCTGGTTAGGGTGTCTTCTTAGCTGGGGTGTCTTCTTGATCTTTTCAGCTGAAGTGTCTGTCTTGGTTTTGACCATCTCTAAGAGGTTACATATATTCATTGTCAAAATGAGCAAGTTACCTTATATTCCATGCCAGTCTCCTTTCTGATTCACGTGGACAGCTCTGCCTTCAGAAAAGCCTGGTAACATTGAAAGTACATACAATTCCAAATACAGAATTTTAAAGATATAAGATATGTGAATAGTAAATTTTTGAGTAAGGCAAACTCCCAAAAATCCATATAGATTTTAATTCCTCTCAAGACAGATCAACAAAGCCAAATATGATGATTCTACATATAGCTGATTTTGAACTATCCCCTTAAAACCAACTTGCTATCTATTTTCTGTAGAAATGAAAGATTTCATGACTTTTACAGTAAGTGTTACATAAAGAAAAATTTACCCCATGGTTCTTGGCCAAATATGTGGGGTCAGATGGAAAATCTTTGGCAGATCCCCAGAGTTTAGTAGTATGAAAGTTTTAGTTTACTAATAAAAGTTTAAATTTATTTAAATTTTCAAATAGATTGTGTTATTTGAAGAGATAGTATAATAGCAAAAAGGAATATAATAACCTTGAGATTTTTAAATATTGATTTTGGAAACACTTCACACTGAAATCATTCAATATAATAATTAGTTGATCCAGTTTTTCTTCCTAATGTATTTATTATTTTTTTAAATTTAATTTTATTTATTTTTTATACAGCAGGTCCTTATTAGTTATCCATTTTATACATATTAGTGTATATATGTCAACCCCAGTCTCGCAATTCATCCCATCACCACCCCCCCACCCCCCCACCACTTTCCCCCCTTGGTGTCCATACGTTTGTTCTCTACATCTGTGTCTCTATTTATGCCCTGCAAACTGGTTCATCTGTACCATTTTTCTAGGTTCCACATATATGTGTTAATATACGATATTTGTTTTTCTCTTTCTGACTTACTTCACTCTGTATGGCAGTCTCTAGATCCATCCACGTCTCTACAAATGACCCAATTTCGTTCCTTTTTATGGCTGAGTAATATTCCATTGTATATATGTACCACGACTTCTTTATCCATTTGTCTGTCGATGGGCATTTAGGTTGCTTCCATGGCTGGACTGTTGTAAACAGTGCTGCATTGAACATTGGGGTGCATGTGTCTTTTTGAATTATGCTTTTCTCTGGGTATATGCCCAGTAGTGGGATTGCTGGGTCATATGGTTATTCTATTTTTAGTTTTTTAAGGAACCTCCATACTGTTCTCCATAGTGGCTGTATCAATTTACATTCCCACCAACAGTGCAAAAGGGTTCCCTTTTCTCCACACCCTCTCCAGCATTTGTTGTTTGTAGATTTTCTGATGATGCCCATTCTAACTGGTGTGAGGTGATAACTCACTGTAGTTTTGATTTGCATTTCTCTAATAATTACTGATGTTGAGCAGCTTTTCATGTGCTTCTTCGCCATCTGTATGTCTTCTTTGGAGAAATGTCTATTTAGGTCTTCTTCCCATTCTTTGATTGGGTTGTTCATTTTTTTAATGTTGAGCTGCATGAGCTGTTTATATATTTTGGAGATGAATCCTTTTTCCATTGATTCGTTTGCAAATATTTTCTCCCATAATGAGGGTTGTCTTTTCATCTTGTTTATGGTTTCCTTTGCTGTGCAAAAGCTTTTAAGTTTCATTAGGTCCCATTTGTTTATTTTTGTTTTTATTTCCATTACTCTAGGAGGTGGATCATAAAAGATCTTGCTGTGATTTATGTCAGGGAGTGTTCTTCCTTTGTTTTCCTCTAAGAGTTTTATAGTGCCCGGTCTTTAAGGAACAGGAGGGAGCAGCTGAGAAGAGTGAAACAAAGAAGAAAGGAATGACAAGCTAGGGGTGTGTTATTAAGCTGACTTTCACTGTGAGTATTTAGGGCTCCATTCTGCTAGAGAATCCTGAGGAGCCCTGTAGAACATACCTCAGAATTATACACCTAAAGGATAAAAAAGGGGAGCATTTATCCCTTTTTTTCCATCTCCCATTGCTCAAGAGTTGCTTGAGCAATGCAGGTGTTAATTCCTGCATTTCCAAGTTTAGTTGAATAGATGCCAACATGGGGTCACAGCGGAGGAGTTTGATTGCAGAAAGCAAGAGGACAAGGCTGGCTTCATGTGTATTGGTCTGTCAGTGTTCTGTGCAGCCACTGGGGCCAATACCTTGAAGGTCCTAATGCTTTGTTTAATGCTGTGCTCTCACTGTTTTGAAATTCATAATTACTTCTGAACAAGAGACCTCATGTTTTCATTTTCTACTGGGCTTTGCGGATTATCTAGCCAGTCTTGCTAGAGGCACACGGTAGCCCTGAAGTGAGGGGCTGCAGGGTCATACCTGAAGGCAGCTGGCTGCCACAACAAAAGTTGGAGTAAAAAAGTTAGCTAGGAGGATGTGAAGTGAGGCCTAAGAGGTATCCAATACATATTTTATGTAGTGTATCTATATCTAAGTGTCTGTGTTGCTACTCATGGTGTATTAAGCAGTGATGATCCAGCAAAGACTGCAGAGGGAAGTACAAAGCTTGTTCTTCCAAATCTATCCAGGGTATGTAAGCCTGGGGCCTCCCTGCTTAGAGCAGTCCCTGAGGGCAACCCTGCAGGCTAGATTCAGTCCTGATGACCACAGTGTGCTGGTCATTCCAATTAAATATAAGAATGAGGTCACAAGGTTTTTGAATAAGCTGCCATTCCCCTGTACCTCCCAATTTTGACTTGCAGGGCTATCTCAACATCTGCTTGAGAGAGTCCACCAATGTGGGGAAGCCTGTTCATACTGGTAGGCTGGAAAGAACAACACTTCTCTTTGCCTGTTTTCTCTCCTCCAATGTGGTGATTGCTGCTTCAACCCTGGGCTTTGAGGAAAGAAGGGAAGTGCATCAACAGGAAGTGATTTAAGCTGTTTCCCAGTAAATATGTCCTTCCTATAACATCTTCCTCCTACTTCATGCACATTATAAGGGACCTAAAGGAAAAGGTGAAAAGGGGTCTCTGTGTGGGTGTATAATCTGAACGGCTCTGTCTTCTATCCTATAATATTTTTACTGGGCAAACAATTTTGTGAGCTTTTAAATATCCAGGAACTTGAAGTGTTTTGATTGGTGCTAAGGTAAATTTTTAGTTTTTTAGAATCCATGGAAGAAAAGACTAGAAGGAATGAAGCAAAAGGAAAATATTTTCTTTTCTTTTGAAGTGAGAATTGCCCCACAAGTTAGAGATATGTCAAATATTATTTCTGTTTTATGGTCAGGAAAACTAATGTAATGCAGAGAGGGATACTAACTTCTTCTATTAGAACCATCTAGCAAGCTAAATATGAGCATGAACCCTGCTTGGTATTTTGCTCAATGAGTTGGCAGTATTATTTTTAGAATCTCAATTTATACTGGAAATCTAAAGACAGTCATTATCACTTCCTTACTTTTCTCCTCCATTTTTTTAAAGTGTGCGGTTATGAAGAAATGGGAATGACAAATGATAATTGTTTAGGCCTAAAGAACAATGGATACCAAAAATTTCTTTGTCAGTCAAAAGAGTGAAACATTTGGTCAGATTATGGAAATAGTTGTCATTGAAATGTTTGTTTTGTAAATGTCTCTAGTTGTTTACATGTATTCAGGTTAAAAGTAAATCACTGAAGAGAAAGGTCAAAGGATTTAATAAGATTTTGTTCATGTTAATAGGTACAAACCATGTGTTTAGATACATACAGAGGGTGCAAATACAAATGTTTCTATGTGTGCAGACATATAAATAAAAATTGGAATGAGTCAAGTATATGGATATGAGAGGTTATTATTTTTTTGTTTTTGTTGTTTCTTCTCCAAAGAGGCATACAGCTACACTCAGCTGAACACTGGATTTTTCTTTGTGTCACCACTGTAAATTAACTTATTGTGATGATTTCCAAGAAAACTGATGACAGATTATTTTTGAAAAATGTGGATACATTCATCATCATCAGCTGTGATCAGCTGCAGTGAAGATGTCCTTTGAAAATGAAGTGTTCTAAATTAAGATGCTTAAAAAGTACAAATAACAAAAACCAAGTGAGCAAAACACCCAGCCTTTCAAAGTTGGTATGTGAATGTGTCCATTTTTAATGAGGAAAATGAGGTCAGCATCAGTTGGGGACTTTCAGAACACAGTGTACTGTACCAATTAGTGACTGTTCTCAGGAGGCCACAGTGACACAGTTCTTCATCCTGCTGCCAGGTGGCGCTGTGCGGCAGTAGGTGCAGTAGGTGCAAGGCATGAAACGTTTGCTCCTGACCTATTTAATTGTGCTGCTGACCCTGGTAACTGATTCTATTAGAAGTGTGAAAATAAACTTATTTTACAAATGTCTAAATTATCTCTATATAACTATCCTTAAACAAGTCTTATTCTTCACTTTTGGTGAGAAGCTTCTGTGCTTAGAGAATGCATCTTAAGACTGGATAAAAGTCTCATGGTTTCCAGAATGCACTAACCTCTTTCATTATAACTGGCGCCTCATGCCTTATAAATACTCTGCTTTGAATATAAATAAAGCAGTATTAAAAATAAAACTCTTTTGTTGCCAATACAGTGCTTTTTACTTTGGAATAGTCAGAATAGAAGGAATTTGAAGGTGATGAATAGAGGAAGTATCTTATAGCATTAGTTTAACATATGGTAAGCACATACTTAAAATCATTTTTTGAAAAGAAGAACCTCCTATAGCACTTTTTTTTTTCTTCAGAGTGAGTGTATTTTTTGCCCATTACCCCCCTCAAGGACAATTATCATCATTCTTAAAATGGTCAACTTTCTGGTTGCTTTTTTTTTTTTTTTAATTTTTTGATTTTTAATTTTTTTTCACTTTCAGCATGATGTAATTTGGTGCTTTTTTCTTTGTTATTATAACGACCTGACTTCAAAATCACTCTCAGATTAATTTTCAGACAGGAAGTCTCCAAAACTAGTGCAGGTGGCATACATCAGGTCCAAAATCATTTTAAATGTTGGACTTTTAGCACTGCAAATTTAAATCTCCAAATTGTGTAAATGTATAAGGTAAATGTGTTCTTCAAATATGAAACACCTATCAGAAATATGAGTCAGTGTTAGTGTTTAGATTTTTCAAGAGATGGCATCTAAAAGAGGTGATCATTTTGCAATCTCTGGATAAAGGACAGTTTTGTGGTTGTCAACCTTTTTGTCTCTTCATGTTGGGCATCTAGGTACTACAGAGATTAACAAAACAGTTTAATTTTTGGATGTATCTTGATTGTATTGATATTTATGAAGCTCTATAGTTTATGAAGGAAATTCCAAAGGGGGGCATACTTAGTGGTAATTATTAAATTTTCCATGTAAAACTTATTATGACAGTATAAAGAAATCAGAGTAGTACAAATCCCAGATTGTGAATTAGTTTCATAATGTTTGCAAAGGGAAGTGTTTTTGTTGAATGTTAATTGATAGGATCATATTTCTTAGAGTAGTTCTTACTGAAAATTCACACTATACCAGCAGTAAAATCAAATAGAGGTTGGACAAGAGCCGTGGCTTCAAGGAGATTTTAGTTCAATGAATGACAGAAAATTCTAATTCAAGAGGAATGCACAGAAATAAAGGATGCTTATTGCAGTTATTGAAAACAGTATAAATATATTAGAATAGGAGTTCAATAAAATACTGACAAATCCCTATGATATGCCACTTAAAATATATGTTTTCAAGAATATATAATGTTATGGACATATGTTCACCATTTATAATTGGGAAGAAGGGTAGAATATAACCTAATTTTATATGAAATAATTGTAAAATATGTATTTAAAATATTTTAAAGAATTTCCAACAAATATTAAAAACGATTTCTGGATAGTGGGATTATGAATAATTTTTTTCTCTTTCTGTACTCTGAAAAGTTTCTTCAATACTTGTATTATTTTTATAATATGAAAAAATGCATTTTACTTTAAAACAGAAACTTACATAAAGATCATATAATAGTATTAATTTATGTTAAAAAGTGTTTACATAAACACTTTATTGTCGGTATATTTTAGGAAACGAATGAAAAATCAGGTTCTTTCCAGTATTACTGATTATTATCTCCCCATTGCTCCCAAACCCAGGGCTAAATTTTTCATGGTGCAATATCTCACTCATTCTATTTCTTTTCTTTTTTTTTTTTAAATTAATTAATTTATTTTTGGCTACATTGGGTCTTCGTTGTGGTGCGCGGGCTTCTCATTGCGGTGGCTTCTCTTGTTGCGGAGCATAGGCTCTAGGCACACGGGCTTCAGTAGTTGTGGTACCTGGGCTCAGTAGTTGTGGCTTGTGGGCTCTAGAGCACAGGCTTAGTAGTTGTGGCGCATGGGCTTAGTTGCTCCGTGGCATGTGGGATCTTCCCGGACCAGGGCTGGAACCTATGTCCCCCACATTGGCAGGCAGGTTCTTAACCACTGTGCCACCAGTGAAGCCCTAACTCATTCTATTTTCTATAATCAGACTTTAAAAAAACTCTTTAGTCGTAATAAACTTGATTGTTTTGAAAAGTAAATACCTTGTACCTAGTCTTAGATGAAAGCTTAATTTTGTCTTCGTCATAAGCACTGCTTTATAATATATAGGTGAAGAAGAGAAGATAGGCATGAATAAATGTGGCTAAAGAAATCTTATTACACAGTGGCTTCTAGGCTTGGTTTTGTGACTGATTGATATCATTTACTGAGCGCTTATTGAGTGTCAGGCATTGTGATAATAGCATTTTAAATACTTTATCTTGATTCATATAAAACACTTATGTGCTCAGTATTATTATTTCCATTTTACAGACAAGTAACTGAGGCTCAGAAAGCTAATGGTTTATCCAAAGTCACACAACTAGTTAACTGCAAAGGTGGAATCTGAAATTATCTCTTTTAAATTTAAAATCTATTCTCTCCTGTCTAAATGTAAATCAATTCGTTATTTGACCGTACAGACAAATTACTTTCTGGGATTCAGTTATTTTCTCATCTTTAAATTGCAGGACTTCTGCAAGATTGGAGGGGGCTCAAAGTTTTCCCGATAAAGAGCTACTTTTAATATTTCAAAATCTTATGTTTGTATTTGGGACCAAACAAGAAAGGGTCCAAGATGTTGAGGGTGGAAACAGCTTGGAAATTGAAGAGATGTACCTTTTAAATTGCTGGTAGATGGGAATTGACTGTGTCTGGGACTTCTCGGTTCTCCAAGGGACTATATAACAATAATAGTTTGTGATTCTAAATGTAAATTTTTCTGGCCAAATTATATGCTAATTAGCCTTATAATTAAAAGATATGTGTAAGATCAGTTTTTTTTTTGTTTTTTAAAATTTATTTATTTATTGGCTCCCTTGGGTCTTTGTTGCTGTGTGAGGGCTTTCTCTAGTTGCCGTGAGCGGGGGCTACTCTTCGTTGTGGTGCGCAGGCTTCTCATTGTGGTGGCTTGTTGCGGAGCATGGGCTCTAGGCACGCGGGCTTCAGTAGTTGTGGCAGTGGGCTCAGTATTTGTGGCTCGCGGGCTCTAGAGCACAGGCTCAGTAGTTGTGGCTCGCGGGCTTAGCTGCTCCGCGGCATGTGGGATCTTCCCGGACCAGGGCTCGAACCGGTGTCCCCTGCCAGGCAGATTCTTAACCACTGCACCACCAGGGAAGCCCCTGTAAGGTCAGTTTTAAAGGGAGTCTATAAATAGGATATAACAGTAGTGTGAAAGATTTTGTTACAGCTGGGTAAGGGCAGAATGGCTTATTTGTTACAAAAAGACCGATAACAATTAAAGGAAACAGTTGTCAGGTTAGAAAACAATTCATCGCAGTGAAATAAAGAAATGCAATGAAAGGAGAAATAGTAGAATCTCATGATGGGAGCATGGACTCTGTATTTGAAAATATTTTGCTGAGAGCACTCTGTTACCAGATACGGATGAAGTGAGTGACCTCACGGGGCTTTTCTAATTTCTGTGATTCCATAGCAGAGCCCTCTGAAGGCACCTTGCTTATGACACTTCTGGATTTACATTTTACCACATAATGAATTGCTGAATGATTTTGGTTGGAACAGTTTCCCTATTATTGCACGAGTCATCTCATTATTGAATGGAACAACCCCTATGTGCTCCACAAAGCTCAAAACTGGAACTTGACTGTAATGATTTTCTAAGTTCATTCCATAATCAGTGGTGCTTCATATTCATATCCATAAATATGAAAGTTCTTGGTGATTCCACATGTGACCAATATTATATGCCATTGAAATTATGCAATTTATTTTTGTAATGTACAAAAAATGACAAGAATGATATAGAAACCATAGAGTGCAGATTTCCTTTTTATTAGTGCTTTCCCTCCCCCCACCTCAATCTCAATACAGCACCCAGTTTAGGACAAAGACAAAACGAAAGTGTATCTTGAATATGCATCACAGGTTCCAAAAATGAAAAGAAATTGGATTTGGATAGCACTTACTCAATAGACAGATATGATACATGGTAAGAAGGTGCACTGTCTGCCCTGTGATAGATTAAACTACTTTGTAGGAAAATTACTGTGAGCCAGTCACCACCACCACCGTGGCTAAATCTTTAATAAAATTCTCTTCCATATTCAGGAGTGAGGTATGAAGTACACAATAAACAGAGTGAAGTAGAGTGCCATTTATCAAACAGCGTCCAGGTCTGTAATCTTCTGTTTTATCCTTTCTTTGTACTTTATTTGTCTTTATTGTTGCAAGGAGGGATATTTACCCAGAGCAGTGGAAATGAAGCCCTGATAAACTTCCTCTTTCCCCTCTTTCCCTCTCTCTTATTCCTTCTTGTCAGTCTTGTCAGTGTAATTTGTTTATTTCCTTCTTGGTGGTCTTTTGCTTGTTTGGCATGCTTTTCTCTCTTCCTTTTTTTCTGCCTTTCTCTGCAGTGTGCATTCAGGCTATGGGAAATGACACCAAAGCTACAGAGAAATGCAATGGGAATGCTAACAGCTACCATGAAGGACCGTCCAGGATGTATTCGGTAATGACTTTGAATGACTTTTGGCAAGATACCAGTCTTAAAATGTTGTAGCCTGCCCCTGGGTGGCAGTGCACAGCCAGTCCTGATGCCAACAAAAGAATTTTCAGAGTAAAGATTTTATATGTGTATGTGTATGTATGATATATATAGGATATATGTGTTCATGTGTGTGTATGTACACATATTTATGTGTATGATTTATGTGTGTATGATATATGTGTGTATATACTAAATAGGTATATGTGTCTACATGTGATGTGTATATATGTATATATGTGTGTGTATATGTATGTACATTAGTGTGTGTGTGTATATATATATATATGCTACATGTTTATCCATCTTCCCCCAAACTAACAAATTTAAAAGTGACTTTCTCTTTGAAAGACACAAACTCTCAATCTAATTTATCCCATGTTTCTTAGGTACAGTAATGATAATATTGCTAAAAATAACTTGTGTCTTTTAAAAAATCTTATGCTAATATGGTTCCGGATATCCTAACCATGTGATGATATCTGAATTGTCTTTAAAATCATGCAGCTGTGAGTACAGATGCAGTGGAAGAGTTCAAAGGATAGTGTGAGTGTGGATGGAGGTGCTTTGTGGCCCTTAGTCTGCACAACGCCAGTCTATGTGGTAGTCTTGGGGGTAAATTATTTTTAGTACTATTATAACCTTTTTTATTGTTTGAATAGCAGTTTTATGACAAAACATTTATATTCAGACTGCCTTTGTTCTTGACTGAAAGAAAGCAATCATGGAGAGTGATAAGGCAACAATGGTAATGATAACTGCATTTATAAAGACGTACAGAATTTAAATCAGTGTGCTAAAATAGACTGACAGTACTTCTCTGCCTGAACCTGGAGCAGAGATGGGCATGGCAGAGATGTCTTTGCTATTTAGGGGCAGATGACAGTGTGTGTGTGTGTGTGTGTGTGTGTGTTCCTTTGTCATTGTTTCTTCCTTTTAGTTAAATGTACTTGGTATATAGATGTAGGGGTAGCAATAGCAAACACAGAAATAGTCTATGTTCAGATTGACTATTATCATAATTTTGTCAGCATGATATAATGCAACTGCACTTCTGAATAAACTATTCAACTCAAGTATTAGTTCTTAGAAAAATTGTGATTATTTGCTTCTATCTAGCATTCGTCTATTTCTCTGTCTCATGAGAATCTACCTCTCATGAAATATTGATAATTCACTCTGTGAAAGAGAGGAGTATGGGGAGGGACCCCATATCTCAAAACAAAATTCAGCAGCAAGAGGTCATTCTGTCTACTGGATACCAGTATTTCCCATATGTGTTTACAGTTTCTTCAATTTTCCTTGTTCCTAATGTTCCAACCATAAGTAAAAGCTAAGCTTCTTCTGGTCCAGTTACATTCCTTTGTTTTTTATTTTTAAATATTTTGTAGCATTAAAATAATGGATGTAACAATAAAAAGGGTTGGCATTGTGCAATTGCCTTGTGCTGTACATAAAACTAAAACTATACAATGTGGGAGAGAAATAGTATCTTCTCTTCACAGGGTATCCCTAAGGTCTCTTAAAATCAGCCATACATTGCCAAAGTCTATTACTTTGTCTTCCTTTGCCCCTTGTCTTCTTCAGCAAAGTTAGTAACTTACACATGAAAGGAAAATCAATTTATTTATGTCCCACCTTGATTCAGAAAAAAATTAACGTGGCTTACAAAGATACATAACATAAATTTAAAACTAAGTGAGGGAAATGAAGCCAAGGAAAAACCAGAGAAGGGAAGGACAGTACATGGAGTGTAACTACGGCACTGAATGCACACTGTGAAGCCCTATGAACTGGCTAGATATGGGCCGCACATTTAGTCCTCAGCTTTCTAACAACCAACACAAAGATGGAAACAATTAATTCCAAGATGCCCAGAGCCAGAATCAAGAGAATAAACTGATTCTTTAGGGGATTATTCCAGTTGCATAGTGTACCTGCAAGTATTCCAGGTACACAGGCTCGTGGGGAGTTTATCTCCTGGATCTTCACAGAACATTGTATAATTCAGAGAAATATGTCCCTTAACCATAGCCTATGGTCAACACACACGTTAGTGTGATGAAAACTAGTTATATGCTGTGTAGCATTTTGGTAAAGCAAGTCAGTGGAAGCAATTCCAAGGTTGTTTGTTCATTCAGTCGTCATCCTG
Source organism: Eschrichtius robustus (assembly GCF_028021215.1). Taxonomy (NCBI): domain Eukaryota; kingdom Metazoa; phylum Chordata; class Mammalia; order Artiodactyla; family Eschrichtiidae; genus Eschrichtius; species Eschrichtius robustus. Next base: position 61,439,503 of record NC_090832.1, on the reverse strand, counting down.
TGTGTCATTTGGCACAGTAGCAAATGGAAAATGGTTGTGAGCAAGACATATATCCCTTGTCCTCATCAAGCTTAGAATCTTTCCCCGACAATTGTCACTGAAAAATTAGTTATATGTGTGCGATGAGAAGCCCTGCATGTGGTCAGTAGAAGGTTCAGGTTATGTCTGGTGGTCTAACCTAATCCAAGGATAGATTGTTACAAAGACTAAAGAAATACTGGGACTCCAAAAAATTGGGGCAGCTCTGTAAAAATGACATTTCTATGAATCCAGCTTTTAATTTGTGACAAGTAGTTGTGGGTTCAAGATTGTACTTCCTGATAAGAGTCTGAAAAGTGCTTTTATTCTGTGTTGCCAGTTGAGAGCAAAGTCATGTCTCAGGGGTTGGTTGACCTCTGACTAGAAAGACAATACAAATTGAATTTCATATTTAGCCATATTCTATTTGCTCCTAAGGAGGAAAAGAGAAAGAAATGTTTATATATGCATTTTGGCTGCTTAATTCTTCCATTTTGAGTCCCTTTTCTTTTGCAATATGCGTAGCATTTTCTCCAAGCTTTATTTTTTGAGTATAACTCACCTGCTAACCTGTGTCTTTAGAATTTTTAAACACAGTTTCTATCAACAGTCACTTTTAACAGCATGTTTTCATAAGATAAATTGCTTAGAAGGCATAGTTATATACCAGGAAAATGCATGCATCTATTTGGAAAATAGCATTTTATGACATAGAGGAAATAGTTTATTTTTTCATTCATAATATAATTGGACTGTAAATGCTCCTGTTGTGTTCTGTTTAGCTTGTTATTAATAGTATTCAGCATAGTTTCAATTTAAAACAGGGAGATACAACATTTCAGGCAATCTATCTTTTCGATTCTGTGTGTCTCTAAGAATGGCCTTGTTTTTCCAGATCCATAATTAGTTCCCTTCAGATGATTTGTTTGTTCCCCTTTTGGAACTGTTTGTGAAAACAGTGGGGAGGGAGGAGAAAGATGTCTAGTAAAAGGATTATGAATCCAAATTGTGATAAAATGATGGGGAAAAAAAAAAACCCTAGCAGATTCTGGCTTCTTGGTAAGATAGAAAGAATATCTAGACATTGGTAACCATTTTTGGATAATCAGGTCACACAACTTATCAGGAAGACAATCGTCATTTAGCATGAATCCCTTAACCAGCATGGAAGGGATGCCAACTTCACCCAGAAAAGCAGTCCCCAAGTCTGTTTTGATTAGCAGCCTTCCTTTCCTGCCTACCTAAACACACAGGCCCTGCAGCCACATTAAGCGTCCCCCTTCTTTTTGCTATTTTCTCCTATCTTCTTTGCTCTAAAGTAATGGAATAAAGAAGTTATGTATTATATATGTGTATATAATATATATATTGATTTGAGTTTAGAGAGGTTTAGAGGAGTGATGTGTGGGATAACAGAACTTATCTCTTACACACTGCCATATTAGAGGAACCAGGATTTTCTTCTTTAAAGTGGATATGTCTATAAGGAATGGGGATAGGAGATAGGTAACAGTTTCATATCTTTTCTGGATAATCCAGAAATCTCATGACCTTTAGAATATTCCTAGAAAAAATTCTTCATGCTGCTCTCCATCTCCACCTCACCAAGTCCAACCAACCACAGCTTAAACTGTATGAGAAACACAGGGAATATGTCCCCCTTTCCTCCCTCTCAAAGAAATATAAGCCACAGAAATATTAACATTCTTTTTTCCACCTTACAGACTGATTCTGGGAGAGCCAACTAATTTGGCTCTGCTTGCCCCTTGAAAAAAAAAGATACTTTTGCCCTGGGCCATTCTAGTTAATGTTTATTGTTAAATTTATGTCTTTCTTGGGGCTTAAAAACAGTGGAATAAAAGTGCATCCAAGTTTTTTGGAAATGCATTTAGACTAGAGATGGGCATGAAGAATATTAAGCAAAAATATAAAGCTTACACTGTTGTTTTTCAACATCTATTGGATGTAGCTGCTATCAATTCTCCATGGGCCTTTGGTTTCTTAGCTTTCATAAAACTATTGTGTACAATGGGCAAATGGACTCCACAGCTACCTGAAGCTTATATCAACTCTTAAAAATGAAAAATGGCCCTACTCTATGGCATAATGTAGTTTCTTTGAACTTTAGGGATTCTTGTCTGAACATATGTACAATTAGTTATACTGCAGAACTAAATAGATTTTCTTCTAGTGGCAGGTTCCTTTCAGGTACATAATGACAGAAAAATAGATTTGTTCCTTCAGGTCCTTTTGTTTCCTCTATATCTTTCTTGGCAAAAGCTCTTTTGCACAATGGAATGCGTTCCTACTAGACTCCATTGAGGAAGACTTAAGTGTTAACCATATTAGGACACTGAGAAATGATAAACTTAAGTTAGGCATAAAAAAAGAAAAATCAAATGAGAAATAAAAAGAAAGGAAAAGGAACTAAGAAAGTAGTAAGGAGAGAAGGAAGAAAAAGAAGAAATCGCTCCCAATCTAATTAAAAGGCCAAAGTTTCAATACAGTATTGTATGTCCAAAAAGATAACTTTCTCCAAGGACATAACATTTCAATTTTTGAGAAGGGAGATGATCTTAGAAATATTGAAAGATTTGTCTTTCAGGTAAGAAATGCTGCCTTACCATGTGGGATTTAGTAATTTTTTATTCAAAATAAGACGTTCACAGAGTAAGAAATGATTACGAACAACATTGCTCTAAGGAAGAAAAGCTGTCTCTTTTTTTTTTTTTTTTTTGAGAAGTAGCAGTAGTTGTTACTTTTTAGACATCCTTTTCTTCCTTAAAGAATATAGTTGTGAAGATGTAGTGGATAAGTTGCATGGATAAATGTTGAGTGCAAGAATTTCTTCTTACCGCTTTTTTTTTTTTTTAAAGATGATAGAAGTTTCATTTGGTAGCCAGAAAATGCTACATTGAAAAGTTTAATCCCAATAGTTTTGCAAGATTAATTTGTCCACTGCATGTAATTCACTGGCAACGCCAATTCTGGGTAGCTGTGTGGTAGGGATTGATAATGACAGTACTCTGCTGTGGCTCTCAAAAAAGTCACACTACTCAGCAAAGATTTTACACAGTAAACAGTTCACCTTTTTCCTAAGTAAGATGTTTAGGGAGAGGTACTAATGGTTATGAGAGGATAGGTAAAATTTTGGTAATATACACTCACTGATATTTAACTCAAACAGAATTCTAATCATAGAATCTTAGAACTGGCAATATTCTTAAAGGTCATTGACTCTCATCCCTATATTGTAGGGATGAGCAAATGAGGCTTAAAGTGGAATTTCCAAGACTCCAAGTTATTGGAAGACTAAATAGTAGAAATCATGTCTTAAAAATTAAACTTTGCTCCCTTTTCTTTCTGGGTTTTGGGCTCTTTAGTGATATGTTCCCCTCTCCCCCCACTTATATATTACTTTATTGGGTTTAGGTTGAGTAAATACATAAAGGTCATAATTCCCTTATACACGAAATGATTCTCTGACCACTTCTATGATTAACTTTTTGAGTATTTGTCTAATGTATAACGTTTTCTCAGAAGGCAATTCCTAAAAATGAACTTTTGTTTATTTCTGCATATTTAAGGTTACAGAATTGTAGAGAAGAAAATGAATCTCTAATACATCACTCAGTTCAACTCTCTTAATTTATAAATGAGGAATCTGAGGCCCAGAGAGATTTCATCTCTTGAACCAGGTTCACAGCCAGCTAATGACCGAGGGGAGACTAAAATGCCAGGTCTCAGACCTCAGTGCATTGCCCCTTCTGCATTACATTCATTCCACTACTTATATTTTATAAAAAAATAAATTATGAAATATTTCAAACATGAAGAAAGATACGAAGAAGAGAGAAAAGAGAATAATATAACTAATACCCATTAATCCTACACTAGGGTCTTTAAAATCATAGTGTTTTGCTTTATTTGCTTCAGACTATTTTGTCTCTTCACTTTAAAGAGTAAAGCAGATACGATTTAGCCCTCTGTATATCCCTCCTCCTCTCTCCTCCTTCTAGTTTTCTTTTTATCTGTAATTTTGCAACTTTTGTTCAGAAAAATTTCAAACATGGAAAAGTTGAAAGAATCTTATGGTGATTACCATATAACTGCCATCTAGATGCGACTATTGACATTTTACTATTGCTTTATCCGACATATATCCATCTAGCTATTCCTGCATTCTTCATTTTTTTTTTTTGATCCTTTCAAATGAAAGTACAGACATCAGTACATTTTCCTCTAAACACCTACCATGCATATCATTAACTAGTGTTCAATACTTGTTTACATTTTTTCTTTTGGTGTAAAATTTACATAGAATGAAAGGCACAATTCTTAAGTGTACTTTCATTGAGTTTTGACAATTGCATCTATCTGTGTAACCAACCATCCCCATGATCATGCTTTAGAACACTATCATCACCCTGGGAAATTCCCTCATGTCCTTTCTCAGTCAGTCTCTGCCCCAAGCAACTTTGAAACAGATACCATTCTGATATTTTTCACCATAGATTAGTTTTACCTGTTCTAGAATGGAATATAAATGGAGTCACACAGTATGTCCTGTTTTGTGTAAAACTTTTTTACTCAGCATAATGTTTTTGGGATGTATCCATACTGTTGGGTGTATCAATTGTAGTCCCTGTTTATTGCCAAGTAGTATTCCATTGTATGGATGAATCTTGGTTTGTTTATACACTCCCCTTTTTACAGAATATAGGCTTTCTATTTTGTGTCTATTATAAATAAAGCTGCTATGGTGGCCACTCCAGCCTTGTTGTACTTACTGTTTCAATGATATATCTTTTGTCATCCATTTAATTTTAAGCTATCTGTGTCTTAATATCTAAAATACATCTCATATAGAAAGCATAGACTTGTGTCTTGCTTTTAAACAAATCCATCCTGACAATCTCTGCTGCCTAATTGGAATTATTAATCTGCTTACCTTTAATATAATTCACGGTGTCTTTGGATTTAGGTTGTTAAAAAGTTTGTTTTCTGTTTCTCCGCTGATTTTCATTCCTCTGTTCCTCTCTTGCCATCTTATTTTGGACTATAGAAATGTTTTTAGAATTCCATTTATATATGTGTATATACACACACACACATACACACACACACACATATATATTTTTAATGGTTACTGTAGGCATTACAATATACATCATTAATTTTTCACAGTTTAATTAGGGTTAATACTGTATTACTTTAAGTAAAATGTAGAAATTTTACAACTGTGTAAACTCATTTACTACTTTCCATTTTATATGTATACATAAAATGTGTGTAATTGTTTTGCCTTATACTATTCAATTTCTAAAGCAGGAAAAATTTGATGCAAATCATTTTTGAAAACTCAATTTTGTTTAAAGAAAGTGGAGACTAAGAAGACATGGGCGAAACGATACAAACAAAATAAAAATTAAGACTGTGAAGTAGCATAAAATTTTTAAACCTATAATAATAAAAAGATAATATTTAGTCAAAAATTGTGGAAAAATTATGAATGAAATCAGAGACAAAAACATTTTTAAGTTCATAATCTTAATTCTAATATGTTTTAAAAATGCAAAAGATACATGACAGAATCTTTTTTGACTAACTGATTTGTTGAAAAGATAATCAGATATCAAAAGAATGTTTTCAGAATCTGCATCATGCTTCTTGTTTTCTAGCATGTAGGACTGAAACCAGGAGGAAAATCAAGCTAGCTATGCAGTTATTTGGCCAATGGTTTTGTAGCTTTGTAGTCAGACAGGAGCACAGAAAGGTCTTTGTCCTTTGGGAACTCTGAGACTGATGATGGCTATTCTATGACCAGCTCAGTTAGTAAAACTAAAATTAACTGGGCAGTAGTACTTTAGTTTTGTTGGTAGGGAAACAGCAGTGGGTTCAGCCACTTTATTCAACTCTTCTTGTGAAGTCAGAAGTTGACTGGCCTTGTGTGGAAAAATCAATAAGGCATTTATAAACCTTCATGAAAGAAAAGATTTTTGAAAGGGGAATATGTTGGTTACATGGAGAGATGACCCTGTGTGAAGGTGGGAAGGGTTGGAGTAAGCGGATTAAGCAGCAGTGACTGCAGGGAACACACGCCAGTATTTTTGATTTATGTTAGCGTTCATGTAGCGAGCACTATCTTGAGAATAGCAGTGCTTTAAAAACCCTATTGACGAAGCCCTGCACACACAGGGTGGCGTCGGGAAGTTGCTGGATTATACTGCACTGAAGGATTCTGTTTGGGGGTAGCTGGTGATCCTTTTATTTCTTAAGGGATGCCTGGTCTAGTCTTTATGGTTTGGGTGGATTGTATTTTGGTCCAAACTTTCTGCTCACACATAAGGTGATCAGTGACTTTTTCTGTTTAAAATTCCTGCCCAGCCAAACTCATCGATGTCTAAGTTCTAGATTTTGAATGTTTAGCCCTCTTCCTCTCTTCTTCCTTACTGCTGTCACTTCCACATGATTATTTAGGGTGAGTGTATTTGTCATGGACATATTAGGTTATCAAATATATGACAAGACTCATTTTAACTTTGGTTAAAATTTGGTTAATATTTTAACTAATCTGCATTTGTACAACACTTTTATACCCTGAAATTTTGATTTTCTTAATTCCAATGAAATAAATTATTATTGGCTTCAGAAATATGATACAGTATAAAGGAATATAGGTGTACAGCTGTTTCATGAATGCATGCCACTCTGTTGAAGAATGTTTAGAATTATAGGAATTGAGTATATTTTCTCAAAGTACAAACATGTTGGTATGAGACACTGTGCAAGTGGATGGGCCTTTAGGCTAAATCTGCCCCTCAAAGCTTTCTTGTTGTATCTTAAATGATTTTCACTGCCAAAGCTGCTTTTTAATTTGTAAATGTGAAATGGGCTGGATCAAAGTCTTAGAAGATTCAAGGAATCTAATCCAATTTGATGTAGAACAAAACACAATTTAAAATCTAAATAATTCCCAAACTTAAGAAGCTGCTTTCTGATGTACTTTCTTTTCCAATCATCACAAAGTGAGACTCCTGCTGTAATTCTCTGTTCCCAAGATAGGCATCTCTTCTATGCATCTCTTTGGCAACCTTAAAAAAATTACCCTTACACTGGTTCATTTGATTTAGTGGTCTGGAAATTTGAAAATGAGGTTGTCTGTTAAAAGTGATCCCATGCAGTGTCTTTGGCAGCATGGGGTGCTCTGGAGCAGGGAGCAACAATGGCAGGAAGCCCCCTCAAAGAGCAGTGGTGCTGACATGACTGGGCAGAGCAGCAAAGGCTGATTTCCTTATACTGAAGCTGTCCTGCCCCAGGCGTCTCCCTCTGACTGTCACCCCATTAATGCACAGCAATTGCTAGGCAGTCTTCAAGTCATCACCTTCTGAAAAACAACAGATGGGTTAACTGGATTGAGGTCACTCAGTGAGTCAGGAGCAGAGCTGGGGTTAAGTCCTCAGTCTCTTCATACCCAACCTGGTACACTACCAAATATATAGGCTGTGGCTCCATCAGCATTTCTAATGTTTGGGGAACAAGCTCATTAAAACAGCTCTAAACTGATTAAATAAGGTTTATAACCTGTTTCTTTTCCTTTCCTCCTTCCTTTCCTTCTTTCCTCCCTCCCTTTCTCCTTTCCTCTCTCCCTTTTAAAATTTCTTTTTAAAAAGAGCCTGAATTTATCATGTACCACTTACTGTTCAAAGGTGCAAGGATCCGCCCTAATTATACTGTGTACCTCTCTGTGTAGCCTCCTTATTATGATAATCTTCCCACACCTCATCACATTTTATGTAAAATCTGAAATTAAAATGTTACAAGGTTTACCCTGAGTTTTAGACAAGGAGAACAATTTTTTTTTCTTAAATGACTATTCTGATTCCATATGAGTTGCCACTTTTAAATTGCAGCTACTCGTTGATTATTTGTGGGGGAGAAGGGAAATCACATTTAATTGATATTTGCACACAAGAAACGAAGTTACGGTATGTGACAAGTTCAAGCTATAGAATTTACAACCAAGGTTTTACCCAAAGGCTCTTGAAAGATAGCAAAGTTAGCCACAGAGTTTAAATACCTCCTTCTGACCAATTGCCAAAATGAATCAAGGGCATGGGGGGGTGCGGGTTGCAGAGACAGAGAGAGACAGAGAGACAGAGAGACATTAAAAAAATGGAATTAATTTTATAAACAATTTGGAAAGATGGATAATGGACTTGATTGTGAATGACAACCTTTGAAAACAGCGGTTTTAGTCTTTTTTTTAAAAAATTGTTTGTTTCTGGACCTGGACTTGATAAAGTTTAGCAATGTTTCAAGCTTTCTCCCCAGAAACATGCATATGTGCTCATTATATACAATTTTTAATACAATTTTAGGTAGTTCTTGAACTCCCTTAAAGCTCATTCAAAACCATAGGTTAAGAACTCTTATACTTAGTAAGAACACTTAGAAAAAAATCTAGAATAAAAATTTAAAAATGAAATATTTTTAAATAATATTGAACTTAAACTAAGGATTTTTAGCTAGACATAGACCTCTGACTCACTTTCTCATATATCACCTTACTAGTCATTAAAGCTACCAACTCTCACTTTTGAATCCCCAATCCTCTTATGCTGTTGCTTTGTACAACAGTGCTCTTAATTAATTAGTATCACCATAGAATTAAGCAGTGAAAAGAATTGTGAGAAATCATTTTGAGTTTATAATGTAACCCTTGGCCATTAGATTAGGACAAATTTAAATCATTCTAAAAAATGAAATTACTATTAAAAATTTCCAAAGAAAATTCTACACCTATACTCAATAATGTCAATACTTAATACTTTCCTGTAAGATAAAGAACTTTTTCTTTATATCTGACCTAAATTCTTCATACTTCAGATTAGTTATTTTCTTATCATCACTGGGAATTGAACACAGGTGGTCAACAACTTCTGTGTAATACTGCTCAGAGAGGCACCTTATTTTTTTAATCAGCTAAAATATGTAGATAATAAGTTGTTTTGATTGTATATTTAGTCTTGATCTGCTCCTGAAAGATTTTGCTGTGATTTAAACTCTTTGAATTTCAGCTTATGAACCAGAGTGTCTTTGGAACAAGCAAAACATGTTAAAATAGCAATTACTCTTGTAATTGCAAATAGCTGAAAGCTCCTGGATTTTTGATGCTTTTATTCTAGGTTTGATTTTCAATATGTTTTTGATTGCTTCCCTCAAATTTCTTTGCATTTTCTTGTAGTTTTGTTTTTTTAAACCATGTTGATAGTTTTAAGCTCATCAGGAAAAAAAATGGAAAAGTCAGTTGGCGGATGAAACAGGAAGGAAGCAAAAGACAAATTTTCCAATCTCTTAAGATGCAGTGTCCTTTTGAAAGAACTCCGTTCAGATAAGAGTATTTTCCTGATCACTTTATGTTTATTTTCAATTAATATGTTAATTAAACTTGCTTGTGGATTCTTCCAAACTCAACCTCAGTTATAGTTAAAGGAGCTGAGCTTTCACCAATGAAAGGAATCGATTTGGGTTTTGCTCCCCACTCTACCTCTTTCCTCTCTAAAAAATGGCTGGAAGAAGTTTTTCATATTTGATATTCTTGTTACTAAGCCACTGATCCTATCAAGTGTTCAAATACAAAATATTCCTCAGTGGAAACTGTGTTCTCAGTGTGTCCGAAGGTTATTCAGGGTGACATATGCTCTGTTCAAAGGGTTTCTCTCTGTCCTTTTCTGTTTCCTAATCATGACCTTATATATTGAATTCATGTCCTTAAGTACAACTCCTTTTCCTTGAGACAGTGTGTTTTTAATTCAAGGAGATTTTAAAATTGCTTTAGCAAGATCTTAATTAAAAAGGGAATTCTCTAAATCATTTCTGTGCATTTCTCTTCTCATAATTTATTTTAACATTTCTTTTTTGTTGTTGTTTGTTTTTTTTATTTTAACATTTCATAGACAGTGATGACGCAAGACCGCAGTCTCACAAACACACATGATACACATAATGCAACAATATTAGAAATCAATAGTGTGTGTTTTATTGTATACTCTACCTGAAATATACAATAGGGTGACTTACATAAATCATTTATTCCCAGTCATGATTGATGACCTCATAACTCACGAGTGACGGGGCAAAGCAGAGCCCCAAACGAGTTATGAAATGCCATCAATAACAAGTGGAAACAAATGATTTATCCAGTGTCATAGCCCATTGTATGTTCAGTTTATGCAACAGCAGTTAATGATAGAAACACCCAAAATGGGTGCATCTTGTATTTTATCTGTCATGTATACATATACTCTTTCTATACTATTTTACACTAGGTTAGTGCTTATTGGCCATGAAGAAAATGATCAAGGTTGAAATTGGAATGTGGGTTGATAGAGAAGATATGATATTTATATATATAAATCCTTTTGGAATCTCTTTCCTCTTGACTAGGTTTTTCCCCTTATTTTCTTTTTAAAAATATATATCCCTTTTCTAGCAAGGAAAACATTGAAAACAATCTGCAGCTATGAATTCAACTTATTTCTTTTTCAGTTGACATTCTCAGAGAGAGAAAAAGTTAGCATGATTTTTAAAAGTTAAAGGATGTTATATGATTTTAACACTGATTTTTTTCCCATATGATTTTTTCTGAGTATACAGTTTAGAAGTTTCATATTCCCATATTCAAATGCAGTAAGAATCTGTCTGTTAAACTATTTTTGTTTTGTAAACTTATCCTACGCATCCTATGTATATTTGGAAATCCTGCATGTTTCATATAGAAATCTATTGCAACGTTAAAGAGCATTTATATTTTCATTGCAAATTTAGAGATTTGTTTCACTGAGGTTAGGGATATTAGTGGTTGCCAGAAGACTATATTTAAGGCTAATTTTATGAGGTTCCCATTCCAGACTCAAAAATGACATTAACTTTTGGGAAAAAATGACATTTAAAGAGAGTGTTAGGTTTGTTCTTTTGAACTGAATTAAAAATCTGTCTCTTATGGCACTCTCCTTCAATACTTATAATTCTGACTCACTAAGAACTCCCAAATCTTGTTAGATAGAACATTATCAAGTGAATTGAATAAACCATAATATGGGTAGTGTGCTGTGCTGGTTATTGTGCAAAGTTAAGCAAATCTAGGTTCTACTTGAAATGAACAATTAGACAAAAGGTAAAGAGGCAATTAGGCATAAAGATATCTTCGTGGGTCTTAGCAGTTATAGAAAATACATACAGTTTGAGGGCATTTTATGAAAGCAAATGTGTGTCAAACTCTATAACCCCCTTTTGATTCCTTTGGAATATATCTCTAAAATATAATATTACAAATCTGCCTACTTTTTCAAATATCCACTGTCATCATTTAGTCTAAGCAAATATCTTTTCTCCCCTGAACCATCTACAATGGACACTTGCAAACTTGATTCTGCATTTCTTCTTGTCTCCTATCAACATATTTTGCATATATGTAGTAGCCCTGAGTGAGCTTCTGAAAAGTGAGCATTCCCTGCTACAGTTCTTCAGTGTCTATGAAATACATTTAGAATAAATCTAAAGCCCTCTATCTGGATTTCTAGCTAGTTCCTGTATAACCTGGTCCCTGTATAACTCTCCAGCCTCATCATGATCCACTTTCCCTTTCACTTTAGTCACATATCCTTTTTTCATTTCCACAAAGGGTCTGGCTGTGCTTCTGCTTTGGGGTCTTTTCCTGTCCTATTTCTTCTGATTGGAATTTGTCCCTCTGCCTAGCTATTGCCTGTTCATTATTCAGGTCTCTCCTAAAACGTCTTTCTCAGAGAAGTCTTCCCTGAATTTTCATCTAAATTAGGCCCCCATTATAGTCTGTCATTCTACTTTTCCTTCACAATGACTATCACAATTTTAATGATATATTTATCTCTGTGATTGTTTGTTCAATACATGTTCCCCTATGTAGGCTTTCAGCTCTATAAAGGAGGGCACGTACGTCTTATTCATTGCTTCTTCACAGTGTCTAGCACAGTGCCTGGCACCTAATAAACCCTTAATAAACATTTTTTAAAAGAAGTTAAGGTTGAAAATGACACAGTAGAAAAAGTTACTAACTTCTTTTGAGTAATTTCTCATTCATTGATCACCTACCACATGAAGTCTATAAAACCTAGTACTGTAGAGATTTACTAAAGGATTTTTACCCTTGGAAAACGGATACTACATATGACCACCCAAAACCAATTCAAGTATTTATTGAATATATATGAGTAGAGGAGAGGCAGAGCTAATCCTGGAAGCTTACTTGATATTGGTGAGTTTGAGCCTTAATTTAAAAATGTGAGGAAAAGAGTAGTGAGAGGGAACAGAATGAACATTGTTACTTCCTATGTTGGACCATGCATACAATTATGAAGGCACAAATTACGAGAAAGTTTATACTTTGCTATGGACTGAATTGTGTCTTTTTAAAATCCATATGTTGGAGTCTTAAGCCCCAGTGTGATGATATTTGGAGATGGGGGCCTTTGAGACATGATTAGGTTTAGATGAAGTCATCAGAGTGGTGTCCTCATGATGGGATTGCTATTAAAAGAAGAGACTCCAAAGAGCTTGCTCTCTCTCTCTCCACACTCACACAGTGAGAAAGGGCCATGTGAACACACACCAAGAAAGTAGCTGTCTACAAGTCAGGAAGAGAACACTCATTAGAGCTCAACCATGCTGGCACCCTGATCTCACACTTCCAGCCTTTAGAACTGTGAGAAAATACATTTCTGTTGCTTAAGAAATACCCAGTCTAGGTATTTTGTTATGAGGCCAAACTGACTAAGACACATGTCTTACCTGAGGATCTGCTTTTCTGGAATATTTATTGAACTGAAAAATCTAAAACTAAAATGCAGCTGAGAGGCTATAAAAATGAGAGTGATTACTTATCAGCAGTGTACCTTAGTAGAACTCTTCAATGGCATGGGCATAAGACGATGGTATAGATACCTCCTAGAGATTTTATTTGCTATATACTGAAAGTGGTTGATACTAATAATTATGATGCAATCTTAGACTCTATCAATAGCAGTATAGTACTTGAAATCAAGGAGATAAAATGTCTTTATTTGAACCAGGTAGCCTTCAACTAGAGTTATGACTTTGTTCAGGGAAACATATTAATAATCCAGAGCATTGATTTGTATCAGAATTTATTGGGAGAAAATTAAAAATTTTAATTGCCAAGTCTACCCCAGAATTTTTGGATCATGATATATGTGGGTGGGACCTAGAATTTGTGTCTAAGAAAACAAACTCTGAGGGAAACACTGAGCCATAGCGTATTCAAGAACACTTGGGATGGTAAGAGGGCATAAAATTCTGTCTTAGCAGGAAGGTTTGAAGGTTTTGGAGATGTTTAGTCTGGAAAGGATAAAACATTATAGTTCAATATTTGAAATCTCCAAGGATAGAAGAATAATATGACTTGATCTCTGTCATTCAGAGGGCAAAACTTGGATCAATCTGTAGAAAATTCAGGTAGTGTGATTTAGCCTCATCATGAAGCTTTAGTAATTTCTAGTGTTGTTCAAAGAATGAGTTACATTGGTAATTGCTGAGATCTTTCTTACTGGAGATATTTAAGTAAAAGCTGGGTAACAACCTCTAAGGGAAGGGCATGTGAAAAACTTCCCAATACTTTCTTCCTTCCCAAAGGTAGAAGTAGTAGAGTAGATATCAGAGTTTGCAGTCATGTGAATGACAGAATATATTTTTAAGAAACATCTCCTCTGTATCTGGCATATATGACATAATTAAATACATGCATGTTCTACCTCTCTTGGTCCTAAAAATTTCTACAATTTATTACTCCTTTATTTCAAGGGTTTGAAGGTCTCTGATCAAATGAAGATGTCTTATCGGAAGGTAACAGTGTAAGCGACTTCATTTGCCAACTTCAGTGGAGATTGCTGAGGGAATATTATACAGAAAAATTAATTTGTGAAGGTAGTGAATGGAAATGGATGAATAAAGAACATGAGCTCTGTCCAACCAGTGAAGGTCTGCGAAAATGGGGTTCCAACTTTCTAGAGGATGGGGAGTTGGATTAGGGCACTGAACACCTCAGAGAAGTATCTTGTGGGAAAGGGATAAAAAAACACTCAAAGCTAAATTCCTAAACCACATTATCTTGCTTAGAGCAATTTCTGATCCTTGCTTTATTCATACCCAGTTATTAAGGAACCTTTTTCTTTTGCATGTCTCTTTCCCAAACCTCTGATTAGAATTTTTCTAATTCTGTTACATTTCACAATACAATCCTGTTGGTGATGGAATTAGGTGATTCCCTTTTAGATTAGATCGGGAATTACTGGTGTCCCCACCTGCAACAGGATGTTTGTGGAACAGCATCCAAATCTGGGTTTCCCAGTTACCACCCATTGAGCCTGTCATATAGGAGTTTGAGATTGGGTAGCTGTCCCTGGGATGCAGCAATTTGTGGTAACTGTCTCTTTCTTGTGGTTGGGCAACTTTTCATGATGATAGCACATGGCAGAGAAAAGAGGATTCTTTCTTTCCAGGTGCAGAGAGACACCTGAATCCCAAGCCTATGCACAAAGTTGCTAGTCAGAGCAAAGAACTGCCATTCTTTGTTTTCATCTCTATACTGGCCATCCGGGCTGCCCAGGTGTAATCTTTGTCCTTTAAAGTCATACCTTAGCTTTAATTTTGCTCTGATTTCACCCAAATACGGATGTTTGGAGGATGAGAGGAAAAAGAAAAAGAAAATACGATTAAATGCTCCGTGTTATCTTGTATGTGGCTCTGGGGACTTCTTTTTGTACATTAAAATTAATTAGTGATTTATTTATGATTGATTTCTTGCCTTATTCTAATTTGTAATTAAGATAAATTACAAAAATAATACAACAAAAACTAAAAATTGGGACCAGGTGAAATATAAATCATATGGAATAATGATTCAAAATCCTGGTCATAAACCAGAACCATCTTTTGTTTTCTTTTTATTAAAGAAAGGTATGGCTAAACCCTACCCCAGATCTTTTACTAGAATCTTTGGAATCTGAGCCAGGGTCATGTGTAGTTTTAGAAAGTAGATTTGATGCATAGCCAGAATTGAGAACAGATTTTTTAGGTCAGGTATTCAGCTAGGTGGTTGTATCTCAGGGTCTCTCATGCAGCCAGGAAATCAGCAGAGTCTACTTCCATGATGGCTCACTCACATGGCTGTTCGCAGGAGGCCTTAGTTCCTTGTCACTTGAGCCTCACCATAGGCTGTTTGGGTTTTCTTAAGACATGGGGACTGGCTCCCTCAGAGCAAGCGGTACAAGAGAAGGAAGAAGGCAGGAGCCACAATGACTTTTGTAACCTAGTCTTGGAAGTGACATTCTACTGGTCAAACAGACTAACCCTGATACAATGTGGGAGGTTGCTGTACAAGGCTGTGAATATAAGGAGGCAGAGGTAATTGGGGACCACCTTGAAGGGTGGTTACCACACCTACCATGACTCAGCTCTCACTCCATGAATCAGGGAACAATTATTGGGATTTTGCCAGCTGTCAAGAATGTCTATTCCTACTGTCTACTCAGGAACTGGGAAATAACTACAGAGTGAGTTTGCAGACATACTGAACTGAATGACAGGTGGACTTGAGCCAAAACTTCATTTATCACATGACTACCATGAGCCTCTACTCTGATTAGTGGATCACAGTGGGTCCCCCAAGAATTAATTTTAGCTCAGAGCCCATGCTGAACATCTTCAAAAGGTCTGAGTATTTCTCTTTGCTCAATGTGTGGTCACTGTAGTAAATGGCTGCTGTTACTTTGGGGAAAACTGGGAGGTGATACATTGTAGGTTCTTCCACATCAGTACCTGGCCTTCTAAGTGAGAGTTCGTGGTTTTCTATTAGGGTGACTCAAGTCAGGCCTCTGTTCACCATACCTAGAGGTTTTCATTTTACAGATCAAGTAACTGTTCATTTATTTTAGTTATAAGGGCCCTGTGGTTAATTAGTTATTGTCAAAGTTCATTCTGATGGTCCCTCTAGCTCTCCTACGTATTATGGTAACTGTATTCTCCTTGCCTCTTGTAGTTAATTCTCTGCTACCCTCGGATCTTACTATATCCACTGAAATTAAGGGACTCAATGGCAACATGTTCCACCTCCTCCCTGCCTTCAGAGGACAGTTATGACAGTGTTTTCTGAGGATATTGGTGTTTCTTTGACAATTCATTTGTGAATGTCTTTGTGAAGGTAGTGTGCTTTGGCCTGGGAGAAACTGGAGGTCGTCACATGTGATAAATTCCTTCCAACTTAAAAAAAAAAAATTCTTGCATTCCCCCTTCCATCTACCAAGACTTTTCCAGCATCTCCATCAAATTATTTTAGGTCACGAATGAGTTTAGATTTCAGATAAGTAACTGATGACAGTCTGGCATTTGACTTAGATCTGGAAGAAAATAGGGTGTGGCATGGGCAATACTGCCATCCCTTTACAAGTTAGCAGGCTCAAGTGAGGTCAGTACCAGTTCTTCATGCAAGGTGGAACCCTATTGACTCAATAGGTTAGTAGGATTTGGGGATTGCTGTGTAATCAATGGTATTCGAAAGATCCCAATTGTCACCTTTCTCAATTGTTACCAAATTCTCAAGGTTCCACTCTTTCTTAAGCAAGTTTCTAATTTTCACATAAGAAATATAAGACTTTGTTGTAATTTAGCAACTAAAGAATCTTCTTTTGATTTTTAGCTAATCAATCCTGTCACAGTAGAAATAAGGGATTTTTTTAAGGCAGACAGGGAACTCCCTGTTTTCTGCTTATGGCTTAAACAAAGACTTTAAGTTAGAGTCTGCTATTTTGCTTGTTGTAAGTCTTCCATGCAGTTACAAGCAACTGATCTACCTGACCATCCTTGCATTCTTATGCTCATCATACTCTGTTTCAGAAACTGCTACTTATTTTATTACAGTTGTACCTTTGATAGATACTTCATTCCAAGTGATCATAGGTGGTAACTGAAGTATCTGTTGTACTACTGGATACCATGATTTACTAATATTCAACCCTTTTTTGGCAGGCAGGTTCTTACTTCTTTTAAGCAACTCAGATGTTTATCTTTGAGTGTTTTATCTACAGTTACTTCTGATAGCTATCTGTATTAGTCAAGGATCAGTTGCTCATATCAGAAACCACTTTAGCTATTTTAAGCAAAAAGAAATTAAATACAAGGTATTAGGTGCTTACAAATGTTGGAATTCTGGGAGGATTAAAACTAGGCCGGACCTCTAGGGAGACTCCCAGAATGATGTTGCAGAACAGTTCTGCCAAAGAAATTGCAAACTCAGCTAACTCAGCCTTTCCTCAGGAGGTTGGGAAATCAAGTATTTATCACCAGAACTGTAAACTCCAGAGCCACATTACAGCTACTAGATCTGACCCAGAAAAATTTGTTGCCTTGTGCATTAAGCCTATGTTCCACTTAAGTAAGCACTGAATTCAAGTGCCATGCATCAAATTGGTAAAACCTAAACTGCATCTGGAATTCTAGATTTGAGGGAACGCAGAAAATGAGAGCTCTCTAGCCTTTATAATACAAAATTGATTTAAAATATTTATCATAGTTCTTGGAAATTCATGGGAAAATATCGAAGAGTGTTAGTTATTTTTTGATTACCAAGAAAGTATATCATATGTTATCTGAATACACTGTACTGTTTAGGGTAGACTTTCATTTTGTGTTCTCCTTATTCATGGTCCTCTTGGCAGAAAATGATTGTTATGCACATGGACTTTATTTCCAGTTGCCCTGTTAGCAGGTGTCTTGCGATTTTTGCACCTAGTGTACTCACCATACTGCAACTCTCATGTAGCTTCCAATGGTGAATAGTTGAACAAGAATTTGAGTTCTTATTTCATGGGTTCTTGTAACAGATTGCACAATTCTTGTGCCTCCTCCATTTGTTAAACCTATATTAGTATTCTGAAGATAATTTGAAGACTGGAAAAATATAGTGAATAAGAAAAATGCATTGTGCTTTGAAGTCTCCAGAAGAGGATGCTTATAATATATTCAGAGTATCCTTAGTTTGATATTTGTCTCTGGTCAATCACAACTTCCTAATTCTTGCTTGGTCTCATAAAGGTTGCCTTGTTTATTATTAACATATATGAAAGAATAAACAGTGACAGGATTTAGAGATACTTAGGTAAGTAATAATGAAAGTTCATATATTGATTGTAAACACTAAATCCAAACCATAATTCTTATATAGTGGCCTACATATTGACAAAGCTGTACAGATGTGAAAGACAAAGTAGTTCTAAAAATGTTGACATTTCATAGAAAGTTAGGGCTGGAAGGGATCTTAAAGATCATCTAGTTTAACCTTCTCATTTTATACCTGGGGAGACTGAGAAACAGAGCTGTAGTTAATAGCCCAGAGTCATAAAGTTGGTTAATTTTCAGGCCCCAAATACAAATCAGTCTGCTTTGAAGTTCAGTCCAGTCCAGGGCTCTAACTACTATAAAATACCTTTTCCTTTTAATATTCTTAGTATTCATTACCTAGCTACTCTTGATCCATGTTTCTTTCAAAGTACAAAGGAAATCAAAATGTTTAAATTAGTTTCAGTGTTAAAATCCATTCATGTAGTAAAATATTTCTGATTTTTTTTCTGCTTTTTAAATGAAGATTTTGAAGACGGCTTGCAAATGTTGTTTGCAGAACAGTTTGCGCTCCAATAGTGATATATCATCACTTTCTTTTCTAGAGAATTTTTCTTTATTGCCCAACAACTGGTTTTCATATTCAGTGGAGTGGAGCAGCAGTGGCATCCGGTGATTAATTAGTTCAAAAAGTGTTAGTTCCCCAAGGATAGCCTGTTAGATACTTTCCAGGTCATTTTAAAAAAGAAATCTATTGCTCAAGTTTACAGGTGGTGGCACACCGAATTTAGATTCGCTTTAAGGCGCACAATGAATTTGCCACTTCTGCAAGTCTCATTGCTAATCCTCTGTTACAGTAATCCTGAGCAACAATCCAAGTTTACATTTGACAACAGAGATATGAGCACTTGCCTCTTTGATTCTATATTACATTAAATATTCTTGGCACTTTCTTTTTAGATTCTTGTTATAGCCTGCACCATTTGGTCTTAAAATGGTTTAGCTTAACATCCCTGGGGAATTAATTCCTTCTGAATCCTGAATAATGTTGTTAAATTAATTGGGTGAAATCTGTAAATGGTTGGCATTAGTCCTGTGTAGGACCGTGGACATCAGTAGATCAAGTCACCTTTCAATTTAATCCCTGAAGTTGTTCTCAACAATGTTGGTATTGGATTATATAATAAAGTGTACATTGTCCTTTAAAATATTATTATGCTGTTTTTCATCTTTGAAAATTACTACTTGATCTTGGTACTGAAATGGTAGCTTAAACACATCCAGTGAAGCTAAGAGAGTCTTGGCAGAAACGCTGATGGAAAGATAGGGAACGTTTTATGTGAATGTAGTCAGAGCCTAGGGTGAAGGTATTATCTGATACATTTCATAACAGATTTGGCCTTTTCTAGGTTTTAGAGCCATTAAAACCTGGGGGCAAAATTTTACTTGCCTCGATATAGGAGGAGCAAATCTTGGGCCTCATTATTAAGGTATACTATTATAGGTACTGAGAGCCCTACTTTCCAGGGTACAGTAGTTGAAACAACACATTTTCCTTAACCATCTGCCATATGCCTAATGTTGTGCAGGGTGCTCCAGGGAACAAGAGAAGCAGAAATGGGCAAGGCCATAGTGGCCTGCCAAGGAAAAGCAAACACTGGACCTTCTTAATTTAACCTCTTATTAACCATTTTTCCTTAGCTATAGGAAGAGTGAATTTGAAGTGCTGAACTGTAAGATACACTTCAAACAATTATGATTGCTAATGTTCTGGTTCTCAGAGGGCTCAGAAAGTGGCTATCAGTGAACGCAAAATGAGACCTTTATCATTTTTTCCTTTTTATTACTATCTAAAAGAGATATCATAGGCAGAATGTCACTTTTAATCCTTTCCTGTGTCTCTTATGCATTTAGTGAGCTTCTTTAATTACAATCTTGAAAGTGTCAAGAAAAGATTGGCAATATTAATTTTTAAATGTATTACTGTTTCTAAATGTTTGAGAACTTTTTTTTTCCCTCCTCCTTGGAAAACAAAGGCAATGGCTCAGTGCTTTAATTTGGGTTTATTTTTCCATTTTAACTCTGGTTAATTGTTGTAAATATAGTGCAAATTAATAAAAATCCACTTTTGTACTAAAAAATGAACAGAAAGTCTGTTGAAAAGATTCTTATTTTTTAAGTCTAGACATCAGTGATCTTGATAGTTAATGCCTGAATTTCCAGGTTGAGAAAGTTTACAAAACTTATCCAAAAAATACGATTTTTCCCCCTCATTACTTACAGTCATAATTATCACCATAGGCTATTTGAAAAATCATCAATCTGTACTCAGCTCTGTGCTGTGAACTTAAACTGCTTATTTACTGACTTGTATATTAATTCTGCCTTTTTCGCCCAGAAGAAAACTGTCTTGTGCCATAGAAACTAGTAATGAATTAACTACCCTACAACCCACAATGAAGTGGAATATTTTATTAGTTAACTCCTCCATCGTTTCTCTTCCCTGTCTTTTGGTGGGCAGTTTTCACCAGAAGGTGGAGCAAACTCTTCCAATATTTGACAGGTATTCAGTTCTCAGGTGAAGGCTGTTGCTGTCCTTTCCTCCCATTCCTCACAGCCTCACTCAGAGGATTTCAGTTAGAACCTCTAATTCACTAAGACCATTAAAATGTGCAGGAGAACGATGTTTTTTGTTTGTTTATTTGTTTGTTTCTTTTTGGTGTTGTTGTTTTGTCCTTAGAGTAGCCAAAAATACCAGCTCTAGAAACTTCAAGGTTTATCCTGGCTTCTAAGTGGCCAGGGCACCATGACAGATGCTTAACTGCATGTGGCTAAGGTTTGTTCTCTTAAAGTGGTACCTAGTGCCAGGTTAAATGGCAAAGAAGTTGCTTCTGAGTCCAAGAGGGTGCTCTTGTGGTGGCTGGTGGATGATATTATCTTTTCAACCATTGTGAAGGGGATCCAGGAATTTCTGTTGCGACTCCACATCTAGTTCTTTGAAAAGGTGTTACATTCTCTGAGAATTTAATTGATAAACATGGTAAATTTGGTGAATTGGCTGCTTGCAAGTGAATCTTCAGGTGAATTGCCACAGAAAATTGGTTTCGGATGAGTTAATTTTTGGCATATTAATATACAGCCAGGCTAAGCCATGATGTTTGCTAACTTCTTGCCCAAATGCCACAATAAACTTGTCTTTTGGCTTCCATTTGTCACGCTCTCCTACCAGTTCACTCTCTCTCTTATAGCCAGAGTGACATTTCTAAAAACACCAATCAGCGATGCTGTTCTTCTCCTCTTAAACCCTGTAGTCACCCCTCATTGATTTCAGGATGGTTCCACCTGTTCCAGCACCCTCCCCCCCCACCCCCCACTGACCCTCTCAGATCCCTAGGCACCTGCCCCTACACCACTCCCCATTCCCATGCTCCAGCACTTCATTCCTCCCAAATCCTGCCTTTCTTAGGGCCTACACGTGTTGCCCTATGTTGTAGCCGTTTGCTCAGAAATCTCCCCACCTTTTCCCCTAACTCCTTTTGACCGTCTTGATCTCAGGTGAAATGTCACTTTTCCTGGGAGGTCTTCTAACTCCTATTCTAGTTTAAGCCTCCTGATGAGATGTCTTTTTTGTACTTTTAGCTTTTTTCATTGCTTGCCTCAGTACTGTAATAAAATTATTCAAATAATTGGTCTCTGTCTTCCCCACTAAAATGCAAGCTTCAGGAGGATAGGGATCAACAGCTGTCTTGTTCAGTGCTATCCAGTAGTATTTCTTCAATAATGGAAACATTCTATTTTGCATTGTTCAGTATGGTAGCCATGAACCACATGTGGCTATTGAGTGCTTGCAATATGGTTATATGACTGAGGACATGAAGTTTTAGTTTTATTTGATTCTAATTAATTAAAATTTAAATTTAAATAGCTATGTATGGTTAGTGGCTTTGAACAGCATAGGTCCCACTCACCAGTGTATCTCAAGTTCTTAGCATAGCACCTAGCATAGTAGGTGTTCAATTAATATTCGTTAAATTAACAATTTACTGGGGTTTGTATTATTAATCTTATTTTTGGATAATAAAATTGAAGGACAGAGAGAATGTGACTATCATTCACAAGCAGGTACATACATACATTCATTCATGCTTTATCTAATGCCTACTTCCAAATGAGATTTGATTCTGTGGTTAGGTTAACTCTATCATTCACCAAGATTCTGTTTAATTATAAATTCATGTGTGCAATGATCTGTTATTTGATTTACATTTTTAAACCTCAAATTTCTAAGTCTCAATTTCCTCATCTGTCAAATGGGGAACATGATAATAACTATCCTTTCATATTAAAAATCTAAATGAGGTAATGTATATAAAACTTTTCCCCCATGGTTCTGGACACAAAGTGATTGTTCAATAAATGTTATTTGCAATTATTCTTAATTATTATTTCTTAAAGCCACTTCTACCTCCCCATGAGAGAGAGAGTTGCTTCCTCTGTTTTGGGCTAATATCACTTTTCAGACTCCCATATGAAAGCATGCATATATTTTATAACTATTTTACTTTCCTTCTTCTTTAACTAAACTATCACCTCCTTGATAACAGGGATTTTATATTCCTGTTTCCATTCCTACTCCCTTGTATAGCACCTGGCTCAAAGCAAACACTGAGAAAATGTTTATCAAATGAATGAAGTATAGCAAATTAGGGCCAAAGCTCCAGACTTCCTGACCCTTAGGCATGTGCTCATTTTACTTAACAGTATTATCTCTTACTTCTCAGGGTGGGAAAGCAGAAGATTCTTTTGATGTACTAAAGACACAGATTTATAATGTTTGAATTTATGAATGTTTTGCAAAATATATAGAATGTTTATAATGTTGAGTGTGCATGTACTAGCTTTATAATAAGAAAATAATTAAAATTACACAAAATTTGTATGACAACCAAATGGCATTCTCATGGCTTTTAACCTGTGAGTGTGCCCACTTCTCTGTCTGACTTTGATATCAGGATGGAAATGCGCCTAAGGATTAATTCTTTGTGATTAAAAATCTGTCCAAAAAAAAAAAAAAAGAAAAAATAAAATCTGTCCTTAGTGTCAAGGAAAGTTCCCTTGTTGAAATATATGTCCTACTAATACAATGAGGTGAAACAAGAATAGGCAAAAAACTATTTCTCAAATCTTGGGAAGTTTTCTGTAGGGCATGACAACATGAATCATGAATAATACCTAGTATGTATAATTCAGTGTTTATGTATTTTGCATTTTGCCTATGAACTCTAAGTACTTCACATATATTAAAACAGTTCCAGTTTCTTTATAATTCTAGAAACCAAAGATTAGAGACAACTTTGCTTTGAACAGACAGAAACTCTGTTGTTCTGGAAGAGTGACAAATGTCAGGTCATATAGATTTTGAGTGAAACTTGAACTAGAATTCAAGTTTCTTCTTACTCTTGGTCTGATACCAGATTATATTTTTCAGCATATAAACAGTAATATCTGATATAATTATGTAAAAGCTATTCATATTTGAAAACTCAAATCTATAGTTGTCAAATAGCAGGGGATATATTTATAGCTAAGGAAGTTAGCATGATGGCTGTGGTGTTAGTACATGTATGATTTCATAGTTTTATTTATTTATTGTTAAAAAGGGATATAAATTAATTTCATGCTCTATTTCTCAAATAGTTTTGAACTCTGTGAGCAAATGCCATCATGCCAGCCAAGTAGTAGTCCTCCAAATTTAACACTGGTAAACATGAAACGTTCATAACTTAGATATTCAAGTCATATAACAATAGATTTTTTTTTTTTCTGAGAAGTTCCCTGGATTTAAATTTCTCTTCAGTATTAATAGGTTGCTCACAAACTATGTTGTATAGCCAAAGCTAATGTAATATTGTAAGTCATCTATACTTCAATAAAAAAATAGGTTGCTCATGAAGACTTGCCCAAGAAAACTAGTATATTTCTCTTCTGTTACTTGGCGTCCAAAATGTGAAAAAGAGAACTAAGGGTATGTGCTAAAGCCCATGTGTGGAAATGTTCTTAGACTATGCTGTACTTCAGGTGAATTTGAAACAGTGTACTCCAAGTTTCCTAAGTGAGAGTATTAAAAATATGCACTATTATTTAGTTAAAACATTGTAAAAACTAAACTATTATTTTTTTAAGTAGAGAAAACTTTATTATAATTTAATGAGTTTGAACTCATTTAAAACACAGAAATTAAAAAATTTAATTTCTGCCAATTTACAGATGGGCAAGTCTATTTGTAAATGATCTCATCCCTAACAAACAATTAGCTTAATGGATATTAATGTGTGTGTGACTTTCAAAATAAAATCTGAAAACCAACCACAGTGATTTCACATTTGAGCGCTTTCAGCAGTACAGTGCATTTCCTAATTGTTTATTTCAATGTTGTATTCAGAGGGAACATAACTTCTTCCTTTGTGTATGATACATTTTTCAAGTGTCCATGCATTTGTATAGCAGGAATTAGAAAGGTGCTTTGAAGCCATAGGTTTATTTACAAACTAACATTGTATAACAGTAATGAAAATACTACGTTTAAATCACATGTTATAATGTCTTGTCATGAAGGCAGTGCCTAGAGCTACAATAAAGGCCAGGTAACTGACAGATATCCTTAAAACTTGGACATAAATAAATTAGAAAACAGTTTCTTATAAGTATGCTCAAAATTTGGCAGTTGTAGAGACAATTTGAGGTGTAAGACAGGAGATAGAGCATGGCATCAGAAAGAAATATCTATAGAGAGCCAAGATATGCAGGTTCCTGTCCTAGTCAATAAACTAGGTGATCTAGGGGAAATCATTGCTCTCTTTGGGGCTTTACTTTCTCATTTGTCAGATAAAAGATTCTGACTAGAAAAACAAATACAGTATGCTAACACATATATATGGAATCTAAGAAAAAAAAAAAAGGTCATGAAGAACCTAGTGGCAAGACGGGAATAAAGACACGGACCTACTAGAGAATGGACTTGAGGATATGGGGAGGGGGAAGGGTAAGATGTGACAAAGTGAGAGAGTGGCATGGACATATATACACTACCAAACGTAAAATAGATAGCTAGTGGGAAGCAGCTGCATAGCACAGGGAGATCAGCTCGGTGCTTTGTGACCACCTAGAGGGGTGGGATAGGGAGGGTGGGAGGGAGAGAGATGCAAGAGGGAAGAGATATGGGAACATATGTGTATGTATAACTGATTCACTTTGTTATAAAGCAGAAACTAACACACCATTGTAAAGCAATTATACTCCAATAAAGATGTTAAAAAAAAAAAAAAGATTCTGACTACTTGAGTGCTAAGTCTTTTGGTTTTTTTTTTTAATCCTAAGTATTAAAACCCTAAGAGTAGAAAAAAAGAACACAATTCTAAGTGTAAGAGTCATAGGAGCTAGAGTGCGTATGACATTTTCTTATTATTTTTATTCATAAAGAAGTTTAATGCTTTTTACTTATAGGCAAATTGGGCTTTAGTGTCAAATCTAAAGCTATCCTATTTCTCTTTCATAAAATTCTCTCCTTCTTTGGAGCCATGTATTGGGCTATACTGAGCCCGGTATTGAAGTAGAAGGTGTAACCCTTCTCTATCCTCACCCAATATAGGATAATAACAACTAGACTGATGTATTGGGGTTACCTTCCTGGACATGATGCCATACTTGACTAGGGTGAACATACAATTTATCATCCAAATTGGCACACTTTTGAGATTGAAAAGGACCACTATTAACAATTATATTTTGACAGCCACTCTTAACCAGAATTATGGGGGAAGCATATAAGGGCTGTGAAGGGGATGATTTTAATGTGTTCTGTATAGCTTTGCTTGCTCTTCTTTACTTATTCTCCACCCTTCTTGAGGCAGAGAGAGAAAAGATTTAGGTTTGAATAAAGGTAACATTTTGATTCAAATAGGTAAATTGCAGGTTTTGCTTTTCATATGTAAAACAGCATGAATTACCAAATAAGAGGGCTCAAATTTAGCCAGAAATTCTGAAAAAGACAATTATACAAAATCCAACAAACCCACTGAAATATGCAGTTCAGTACTTCATCTTGCTTACTTCTCCATGAAGGTCAAAAGTACCTCCTACTGTGATATGTCGGCAATCTCTGAAAGATTGATTAAATTTCTATATAATATGGAATTGCTGAATCCAGTGAACCATAACTTATATAATTTGTATTATACTTTATCAGTCACCTTTTAAAACTGTTTATGAAACTTTCCCTTGTAGACAGTGGAAACCTGAGAAATACTTTCTTTATAGTAACTTTAGCAGTTTGTTTGACTTAATTATTAAGTCAAACAATGTTAAAGGGTGGATTTCTTAAAGGGATTTGAATGTAAAAATTTACTTAATTTTTGTATTTAAATTTTAGAATGGAAAAATGTGAGGATAAAGAAGATGGATTTTATATTGCGTGGGAGAGAATGGGGAAAATAATCTTCATGTATGGTGAAAGAGTGGCTAAAGAGATATCTGAGAACTTCCCTTGCTGACTCTTAATTCAAAAGGTAAGGTATGGGTGTGTAAGTTACAGAAACATGTCTAATCTTGGAAAGTTCTATAGTATGCTGAGTTTTGCTTAAATAGGCCCTATTCTTTCAACAGGGAAGTTGAGAAAACCAGAGATTAGGAGTTCAGAGGCAAAGTAATATATTCCATTCCCAGGCATATGGAGAATTTCCTCATTCTCCTTCTCTGTTCCCCACCCCTATCACCCCCCTCTCACTTTCTAATTCTTGACTCATTTAAAAACTTGACACATGGAAGTGCTCATGGAGTATATGCTCTCCAAGTAAGTCTAGAAGATAGACCATCCTGCATGTCCAGTGAAAGATCCTGGAAAGATTAGGACGATCTCTATGTCCTTGAATAACAGAGTTCATGTCAGAGCTCCTTGAAAGCTATAGAGCTGCTACTGGAGACCACTGGGACAGAAATCTGCATTAAAGGAGATACCCCCTGAGAACATCAGGGGATATACAAACAACACTGTGATCACTGGAAATAAAATCTGTACTCCTTAACATGGTCTGCAAAGTCCTGTTTCATCTACACCATTCTCCTCTCCAGCCCCATTTCTATCATATTTCCCCCTTATTTATTACCCTAAATGTCTTTATATCTCTATATGTTTGCCATGCTCCCTTTAGCCCCAAGCCTTTTAAAGATTCTAAATCCTCTACATCTGATGCCTCCCATCTCCAGCTGTCTTCTCCTGGTTAAATTCTACTTATTTCTAAGATCTTAGTTCAAACATCCGTTCCCCAGGAACTCCTTCTCTGACTTGGTCAACTCCATGTGCTATACTTGTATTAGTGTTCTATTGCTACAAAACAAATCACCACAAATTTAGTTATTTAAAATTACACAAGTTTATTTTCTCACAGTTTTCTTATGTTAGGAGTGTGCACATGATTTAGTTGGATCTTTTGCTCCTGTGCGACAAGACTGCAATCAAGAGATTGGCGGGGCTGCTGTTCTTATTTGAGACCCAGGATCCTCTTCTAGGCTCACTGGTTGTTGGTAGAATTCATTCCCTTGAGGTTGTATGACTAAGGTTCCTTTTTTGTTAGCTGTTGGCCAGGGACTGCTCTAAGATCCCAGAAGCTGTCTGCAGTTCTCTGGCACATGACTCTCATAAGGGAGTTTGTAACATGGCTTTCTTTCTTCCAGGCCAACAGGAATACATCTTTCTGATGCTTCATCTTCATTTAAAGACTCCTCTGATTAGGTTAGGCCCACTCAGAAACGCCTAGATAATCTTTTTGGTGAACTCAAAGTTGATTAGTAACCTTAACATAGGAGTGGTATCCCTTTATATTTACACATTCTGCCCATAATCTGCTCAAAGGGAGGGGATTATATAGAGCATATGCTCAAGGGGACGAGAGTCTTGGGAACCATTTTAGAATCCTGCCTACCTCAATACTCTCTCACGCCATACGTCTCCTCTGTTTTATCACAAAACACTTTCAATTGTACATTTATTTCTGTGATTCTTTGATTAATGTCAGTCCTTTCCACCAGCGTGTAAGCTTCATTAGAACAGGGAATACTGTTTTCGGGGAGGTTCTCTTTGCTCATATTGTATCCTTGGATGTTAGCACATTGTTCAACATAGTGTAGATGCTCAACGAATGTTTAAATAATTGAGTGACTTCTATTAATTGAATAAATGAAGGACTGAATGAAAGTTCTACTGTGATTATCTGGCACTAGGTGGTCATTCTTAGATCTACTCATTCCCTAATGCCTATGCACTGAAAGATGGCAGCTATTTAATAAGATATTAGGTCTCTAATCTGAGGTTACTAGATGGACTGACTTTAAAGAAGAAATAGCTCCTTATGTCCCAAGCCTGAGAGAAGTCTATTTATCTTGCAAGCTTGCCTGGCATTATGTATAGAGATTTCCTTTCAGAATAACTTTCAGAACCTGAGCTTTTATCAGCCCTCCTACCAAGGAACTACAGTAACCTTACACCTTCCAGCCAGGCTACGTCAATCGGAAGGGTAGGTTGAGCCCTTGGTAGACTCAGGTTTTTATAAAACCAGGAGGATTCCAGTGAGAGAAGTATAAAAGCACACAGGGAATGTGTGTGATGTGTGTGTGTGTGTGTGTGTGTGTGTGTGTGTGTGTGTATGAATTTTGTGTTTATGAAACTACGTGTTGCTGGCTATAGGGGGAATGTAAGAGGTCTCCAGTGATAGAGGCCTGCTTCCTCTTGCCCTTAATTCCCTATAAATGCAGTAGCTCAGTCAACATGTCCCAGGTATCTTATGAGACTATAGAATTATAACCATAAATTCTGAGAAGTCACAACAAAACTTTGAGATTCCTCACACGTAGAGGTGGGGGAAGGTTATGTTTCTTTAAAGGGAGGTAGCAGATCATGTGTTTAGTCTTGAGTGATAAATCTTTTCCCTGGTGTCTGTGTTTGTCAGGGTTCTCTAGAGAAACAGGATCTATAGAATGAAAAAAATATACATATATACATACATATATCTATTTATTTCACACAACTATGTATTTTATATATAATATACGAAAATATATATAAAGAGATTTATTTTAAAGAATTGGCTCATGTAATTAAGGAGGTTTGATGAGTCCAAACTCTGATGAGGGCGGCCGTCAGGCTGGACACTTAGGAAAGAGTTGCTGTTTGAGTCCATAGGCAATCTGCTGTACAACCAGGAGGAGCTAAAGTTCCAGATGAAGTCTGAAAGCAGTTTGCTGAAGAATTCCCTCTTGATCTGGAGAGATTAGCTTTTTGCTCTATTTAGGCCTTAAGTGATTGGATGAGGCCCGCTCACCATGGAAGGCAATTGGCTTTACTTAAAGTCCATGGATTTAATTGTAAATCTCATACAAAAACACTCTCACAGAAACATCAAGAATAATGTTTGACAAAACAGCCAACTTGACATACAAAATTAACCATCACAGTTTCCTATAATTCAGTCTTATATTTACCATTGATATTTCATATTTGTGAGACTCATATATTATTTATTCAGTCTAGAAATTCTGTTCCTCGGAGGACTTGGGGACAAAGTTAGAGATTAAAAAAAAAAAATCCTTCATCTCTCAGAACATTTTTTTCTTGACAAATAATACATTGGAAGAACTAGTTCTATAATATGCCCTAATATGGAGAAGATAACATAAGACTGACAAAAGATTAATCTATTCATAATCCCATGTTTGGCTAATGGGGGTCACAGAGCCCTAGGCTTTCAACTTTGACATAATATACTTTTTTTAGACCACTACTCACATAAAATTCTGAAATTTTTGTGGTCTTGAAAAGATGTATACCTCTTGATAGCCACAAATAAACCAGGGCCTGAATAATGAAATAGCATGTAATCTCAGGTAACCAGCTAATGTTAATCTTTATTTTAAACCTTCCGTTACTTGATATACCTTGTCAATAGCTCATGACTATTATTGTCATACATCTGCCTATGAATGTGACACTTTTAATACCATATCAAGGGACCCACGTTGTCTCTTGGGATGTCTGTACAAAATGATCTGTCATATAAGAATTCCTTGGATTGGGGCTGAGTTTATATTATGGTCCTGACAATCTTTTCTTCTGACTCAAGAAGGCAAGATTCACAAAGTATCCACACATCATCCTTGGAATGCCAGAAAACTAAAAACTCTTCTCAGTGCCTATGTCTTGTACAGAATTAGGCACATAGTACCTACTAAATATATTCATATATAAATGAATGAATGAATTATAGTTGTACTTTTAGCTATCTTGGAATTTGGTTCAGTTGGCAATTGGATAGGCTAGATTAGGTGATATAAGAAGAAAATAGAATCACTGGAATAGGACAAGCTATGTGGGATGGTCCCAGAAATAGGCAATGAGAGGCAGTGGGACATAAGAATATCTTGCAGTCAGCAAGTTGCAGCAGGCAGGGGCTATAGGAGGCTACCTGTTCCTATGATTGAGAATTACTAGCATTAGGAGCAGTCAGATGACAGTTGGGGAAGCAACAGTAGTTGGTAGCTAGCCTGGAAAAAGAAAGTGAGAATTTAACTATGGCAATGGGAGTTCAAGAGTAAGTGTCCAGCTCCTGGAAAAGTAAAGAGATAACATTAGGACCTAGTCCTAGAGGAGTTTACTAGTCAGAGATAGTAATAGATACTCAGGCATGGGGTGAGGAAGAAGTGGATGGGTGGAGTTGGGGTGGCATTAGAATTGGACCTTGTAAGGACCTTGGGTCACAAAATAATTCAGGAGGTGAATTACTAGGAATGGGGCCTGAAACACAGCAAAACCAACAGTAAACTGACTTAGTGCTGAGTTGCTAGCCCAACTTTCTACAACTTCTCTATAATTTGGAAGAGACTGAGACCTAAATGCTGAATTGGAGTTACCTCTGCCAGTGGCATTAGAGAGACTTAAACTGTGGCAGTGGATTTTAGCTGTGGCCAGGCACACTCTATTCAGCTAGTCAGAAGACACTATCCCACCATCTTGGAAGCATTCTGAGGTGCCCAGGGAAGATGGGCTATTTTCCTCCTGTAAGAAGGATAAAGTGCACAGCAGAAAGGCCAGGGCCCAAGGGCTGCACAGACTGGATGAGACATGCCGTTACAGAGATGAAAATCTAAGGTTGACAAGAGACTTCAGTCACCCTGGTTCAGAGCCACAGAGGAAATGCTTCCATGGAACTTTTCAGGTTCCTTTTTGACCTCTTAGCCCTTGGACCTGCCAGGATTTCTTGCCCACCCACCTAGTTTGACTTAACTTTCTCATGCTTCTGTAGTATGCCTTGTGTTCCGACCACCTAGTTAGAAGCTCTGTCTTTTTGCCAGTAAATGATAAATGGCTTCTGTAAGTTGGAGAAGATAATTATGGTAAGGAAAGTGACTTTTTCAGAGCTTTAAATCTGAATAAATTCAAGCCTGTGGAAAAGTTGGAAGAAGAAAACAACAAACACACTTACACCCTTCATCTAGACTCACTAATTATTAATATTTTGCCATATTTACTATTTATGTTTACTTATAGGTATGCATATGTATATATACATGAACAATTTGCAAGCTATTAGATTTTTCACCCCTAAATGCTACAGCCTTTGTCTTGTGAACATACATTCTCCTACCTGACTATGGTACTATTATTATGTCCAAGGAATTTTATATTGATGCAATAAAATTATCTAATATATATTCTATATTCAAGTTTCCCAGTTGCCTCAATAATGTCCTTTATAGATGATTTTTATAGTGACTTTTTAAATATCCAATTTTGTGAGGCAACTCCCAATTTTAGAAATAAAACTAGGAACATAAGATTTCTAGGGTACCTTGGGAAAAACGTGTAGGGTGGATATGTTTGTTCAGTCTTCTCAAAAAAGTAATTTTCATCTTTCCACTGATGGGAAAGCACAACTATCCATCAAGAATGTGTCAGCAGGTTTGGATACATAGTAATGGCTTTTACTTAATGGAGTTAGAGTGAATTTTCACCTTTAGTTAAAAGTGAGTCTTTGCTTATTGGATGCTAGCTTTCATATTTAAATTGCATTCATACTTGATCTTCTGGCCAAAGCAGCAGGAGACCAGTTAAAAAAATCATTGCTCTTAATTTAAAGGCAGTGATTAAAGGAGATTCAGAGCTTTGAAACTGTTGTGAGTATTCTACTCAAGAAAATAAACACTAATTGAAAGGACTAATCAAAAGCTCATCATCCTGAAGGGCACTTGGATGATTCACAAGTGGGCAGCTTAGGTAGACAAGGTGGTCTTATGAGGACCTCATCATTCTAAGTACTGGGACCTTAAGCTATGCATTAGATGAGTCCCCATGATGAGTGACTGCATATGATGAGAAAATATATCTGCCATTCACTTCTTTCATAATTTTGCAGATAGTTTATAGAAATAATTCATCTTTAATCAGTAATAGAAAACTTATATATTGTAACATTTACTTCAAGAAAATCTTTCTTTTGCCAATCTGCAGTCTATGTGCATTTAATTCTATCACACAATCTCTACAAATATTTGGGCAAATAAGTAATGGTTTCCAATAAAGTGGTGCTCTTTAAAAACAGATAAGTAATTAAACACTGTCCTCTTTATTACACTCACATACGAGTTTTTCCTTCTCTAGTAGAGATGCCTTCACGGCTTAAACCATTACCCCAGGGGCCTAACAAAAATTCAGAGATGAAAAAGCCATTTGAAGATTTTTTTTTCAGATAATTCTAGATGATTCAGACAATTTCCTAAGCAGCAAAACTTCCTGTAAATGGAATTTTCCCCTTACCAGACTATAGATCAATACTTGTTGGCTCTGATGATGAATTGGTGATAAAGGAATTCTAACAACTGTTATCTGATGAGAAGATCACTGTTGGGTTGATAGTGGGGAATGGGGGTTTACTGATTATCTGGGAAGCTTGTTTCTGAGATTGCTGCCATCAATGGAATTTTGTTGGTCATTACCAATGCACATGTGCAAAACCAGGTAAAGTGAGCAAGGCTGGAATGCGTTTGAATTATATAGTCCAAACAGTATGATATGGATGTTTTAAAAGTATGAAAAAATTCATAATCAGTGTGCATATAAATGTTGCAAAATTTGGTGGCAGGAAGAATTCAGTTTCCTTCACTGAGTGCTAAATCATTCATTTATAGCTGCTTCCGTGTTGCCTTCTGTTTGGCACTCACATTTGCCTTTTCACTATTATCATATTGAATTCAATATGAGGATACAACTTTGTTACTTTTGTCAAATTTGAAAATAAGTAGGCCATTATAATTTTCAAAAGGTGTTGCTACACTCTGATCCTTAATATGAAAGGAGTCCAAAGAGTGGGGATTCATCTTCAAATCTCATTACGGTAAACTTTACTCAAATTCTTTCATTTTATCAAAATTTTGTTATTTTGTTTTTTGTTTGTTTGCTTTTTTGGCCACACCACTGGGCTTTTGGGATCTTAGTTCCCAACCAGGGACTGAACCCGGGCCCTCGGCAGTGAGAGCTCGTAGTCTTAACCACTGGACTGCTAGGGAATTCCCTCATTTTATCAAATTCTTTATAACGAGTTCTAAGCTGGGTATAGAATTGTCGCCATTATATATCTTGGGGAAATATATCTCATAAGGTTTTCTGACCAAGAGCCGTTATTTCCAGTTTCCCTATCTATCAGTAGGGAGGTGTACACCTTCTAACTCTCTACCACTAGTACATGATGTTTGTCCTATGCCCTCCTGTCCCCATGACTCCCAACGAGCACATTGCATAGCAGTGGAATTGATTAAAGGATGTAGTGCTGGGACACCAAGGTTATTTAAACAGAGCTTTAGAAAAGCCCTTCCAAGATTGCCATGACATTATTATAAACTCATCTATTAAATTGGACTATATGAAGCTGCTATTTTGTGGGTAAAAAAGAATACTTTATTATCCAACTGACACACTTTTGAGAGAGAAAGGAGTAACTATTAATAATTAAGATAGGTATAACTGATACTGTCCAGGCAAAGCAGAATATATGGTCACCCAGTAATAACAGTACCTACTCTGCAGGGTTCTTGTGAAGTTTCAATGACAAAATGTATATAAAACAGCTGTCATGTGGGAAACATTAAATAAGTGGTATCTGTTTATATTGTTATTTTTCATGCTTTCTACTTTGGCCAACAAAGCAATGAAATCACAGTGACTTGTTTATTCTCTTTTTCTTTTACTAGCTGATGCTACCTCTAGCAAGGAGAGGAAAAGGAACTTTAGTTAGTTATTTCTACCATAGTGATTCTCCACCAAAATAAGGGAAATCTGTTTTAAAATTTAAAAAATACCAGATACCCTATCCTGCCTTCTCCACACCCCCATCTCCCTAGCTTGATAGTTACTTCCACCAGAAGCTGCTTATACTGAGTGGACTATGTCATAGCTCTTAGGCTTACTGGGGCAGAAAAAAATTTGAGAATAACTAATTTATTTGATTAATAATTTGTTGAAAGCAGTGATTTTTCGATTACTTATTCCCTGTGCTACCATAGTACCCAGCACATAGTAGGAACTACTACTATCAGTATCAACATCAATATATATTATATAATATCAATAAGTATTTGTTCAATTAATGAAAGTATGAATAAATGGATCTTAGCAGCTAAAAATCAACATTATGAGGCAATGGCCTCTAGTATTACTGTGCAACCAATGCCTCACTGTGATAGGGAACTTTCCTAAGCTCCAGCTAGAACTTGTAGGGTTGTAGGATCAAGGAATTCAGGGATTTCTTAGCTGCAGTTAGTGCCAAGTCTGGAACTGTTGGCTATTTAGATTAGTTTTCTGATTTAATTGATTGTAAAAGAAAAAAAATTCTATAAGATAATCTGCCAATTATCTCAATAAGGCTTCCTGCTACATATCCAGCAAATTTGAAACATGGAAGTGTCATGTGCAGGTTTAAGTGCTGCCATGTGATATCAACATTGTTTATTAGTATTCAGCATCTTTGTTGGAGTATTACTGAGAATTGTATACAGATGTATTTGTTTTATATATGAGAATGGGAAACAGTAATTGTGTGTATCACTTCCAAGTACAGAATTCTAAAGGCCTCATATTAACCCAGTCATCCTGGCACTTGCTGTCACTTTATAGCTGGACTTGGGACACTGTGCAGGTACACTTGTCTTTTTCTATCATCCTTCATGTTGTTTAAGTGCAGGTTAGTTAAAATGGACTTCGCAGGTAACCTCTATTAATAGGATTAATGATTTTAATACCAGGGAAAATGTGTGTCGCATCATTTGCAACCTTTTCCCCCTTTAGGGATTGCATGTTGTTTTAGTCCATGCAGATCAGTGCACAGCTGGTACTATTGCTTTTATTTCTGATTTTCTCTTCTGAACCTTAGAGTCAGCAGCCCCATGCCTGGGGATGGAGAAAGAGTTGGTAGAAAGCATCACCCTAATACTGTTCAGACCTGGGAGCCCCTTCTTCACCCCACCAAATTTGGTTCCTTCCCAATGGATAAACCACCTATCATGTGTGAGAGTCTAAGTTGCTACCCTTGAAACAGGGAGGTTGGTAAAAGCCTATGCCTGTGTGCTGGGTGGGGATCAGAGCAGGGTGCTCAAAACATTCATGGGTGGGCATCTATGGCACCTGGATCTTAGAACTACATGGCAGGGAGGATATAGAAATGATAAGTGTTAGGCCTCACTCATTCCTGAGCTCTAGTCGAATCAGAGACTAATAGGATATTGGTAATTGCCTCCCTGAGCCAAAGAAACAAGAAAGGCTCTTTGCGTTCATGGTCCTTTCTTTCTTTCCCTCACTGTCATGTGTAAAACCTACCCATCTTGTTAGTTCTCAGAGGAAAGAGAGACTGGAAATTCACCTTTTTAAATTTATCAAATAAATGATGATGGATATTAATTAACATAAAAAATTTTCTCCAACTTCAGCTTCTTGTACTAAGAAACTGAGTTAACAAAATCAATTAAAATATTTCTATTATTTAAAAATTATGACATTCATGCTATGAAAATGGTGTAGCATAGGAAATCATAAATAGTCAAGATGTCATAAGCATATCAATAGGGAGGTTTACACGGGATGAATGAAAACCAACAGTACTATGGAACTGATAAAATTTAGCAACACTTAAGGTCAGTTAGTGAATCTGTGCTCAGTAAAAGCTCTTATGAGGGAATTGGGTGGGTATCATAGATGACTGATCAAGATTTGTGCATTTTTTTCTGGCGTGGAGCATGTTTTCCCAAGTGCCGAGGAATCAGTGCTGTCTTCATAGAGTTGGAATAATATGGTGCACTCATTTCACACTGAAAAATTTTTGCTTAGGCAGAAATAGTAATAGTATAACACATCACCGAATTAATCATCCACAGTAGTTTATATTGTTAAAGACAGTTTAGCGTACAAGCCACCAGAGTTATAGAAAAGCCAATACTGCATATTGGATACTGTTATTAATCCCTCTGTTTGACTTAGGGACCAAAGCAAAGAAATACCTCTAAGGCCAAGTGGGTTCTAATTTCTGCTTCAGTTCCCTACATCCTTTGACACTAGCCATTTTACTTCTCTCCATTTCCTTGTCCACTTCTATAAGATTAGGAAGCAATATTGGATAATTGCAAAGCAAACATAACGATTTCATTCATGTTAAATCATCTTTTTGAAGTGTGTGAACAAGATTAATACTAATTTAAACATTTGATCAATAAAAAACGATGAATGCTATTTTCTATTGTTTTGTGCATTGTTACAAGTAAAGGGCAATTACATGCCAAGAATAGTGGAAAAAAATATGACTGTGTTAGACATATTCCCGGTTTGAGCAGTGAGATTTCTTATTAAGGAAAGATATTAGAATGCTTTATGAAGTTTATGAACTTGTAATTTGCTCCTGTAATTAGATGAGACTCTGTCAGACCCATCCTTCTACAATTTCATAATTGAGGAGTTTCTGCCTACAATAGAGTGTTGAATCAGATATACATATGCTTAATGTACTAACTGTTTTAAAGATTGGCCATGGCTTATGCAAAATGAGAACAATCCTTAGAACATTTTAAAGGCTTCCTGCCACAAATTGCTTTTGCAATTTTCATTTCATTTTTAACTACAAAGTTAAGGCATCTTTAGTTATTTTTATTTTAAATTGCTCCTGCTGTTGTTCTCCTCCTAGGAAGTAGCCACTATTCTTTTTCCTTTCTCCTGGCCATTGTAATCTTTCTTACATGAATAAAAACAAAGTGGTTTATTTTTAAAAAGTTTTTAAATCCTCCCTTGCAGTTGTGGGGAAAATGACTTACCATTATCAAATTGAAAAAGGGATAATGTGGTGCAGTGACAAGTGAGTTTTATCAATGAGTGTTTTCCTTGGTGTTCCTGTTTTCCAGAAACTCTTTCTGCTGCATCCTTTAACATCTGTGCTGCAAAAGTTGAGTCTGAAAACAAAGTAGATGTGGAAAGGCAGGTGATGGATCAGGCAAAAATTAAAATTGGGTACCGGTGGCATAATCTCTTACTTTTTGGCCCACAGGAGTCCTGATACAAATTAATTGTTTCTGTGATTCTTAGACCTTCATCAATCAGATGTAAATTATACCATGCGTGATTGGCTGCCTTTCCACTTTCGAGTTCCCCATAGAGAGCTGTTGGCCGCCACCCGCCACAGAGGCACAGGGGAGCAGCGTCCTGTCCGTGGCCGCTCTGGGACAACAAACAGAGCAATGGAGCTGACTTGCAAGCACAATAGCATGCCTGAGGGTGCAGCCTGCACCCCTCCAGAGTAATTTTTGCTTAGGGCACCAGAGACATTTTTTCATACCAGGTATAACGTTATCAAACCTTGTGTGGCCAAGGTTTGATCTTTAAACATGGTTTCAGATCAACTTAAGAAGGATGCTAGAGCACAGAGCGCCTAGCAGACAGCACGATTGAACATGAAATTAATCTCAAGATTGATTAGGGAAAAACAGTATAGATGCCCTCAAAACCAGCTTTCCTAAGATACTTTATGCACCTTTAGAGGCAGCAGTAATAATAATAGCTGAAACTTAATTAAAGTAACATAAAAGACCTCAGCAAGGAGACCTTGTGACCACATTTGTGGCTGAGTACTGAATTCAGCCTCAAGAAATACGAGATCTACTTTTCATCTCACAGCAATTTACCATTGCAAAAAACTCGTATTAAGGAGGTGATTAGAAGCTGCAGAGTTGCCTTACTCCGTATGTAAAGAAAGAAGGGTTTGAAAATGTAGAAGGGCACCTTTTCAAAGAAACATCACAATTCAAATGTAAACACATATTGGGAAATGAGAAAATTGGAATGACCTGGTTACATGAAATGTAGATTTTTCATCTTAAAGCGTTCGTTCAGATCTTCCTGGACTTGTCTTCACTGTAAATTATTTGTGTTTCAAATTATACACACACACACACATATATATATATATATAGCAAATGGTATTTGAAGAAGAAAGTGAATTGGCCCTCAGGGGCCCTTGGAATCAAGGACTAAGATTTCCTGGATTCAAATCTTGGCTTGGCCCCTGTGTGACTTTGACAAATTACTTAACCTCTTCAGTCTTTGGTTTGTTTATCTATAAAATGGACATAGTAATAGTTTACATCTCAGTAGACTGTGCAGAGTAAATGAGGTAATTTATTTCTAACAGTGCCTGATGCTTAGTAAATGTTAAATGCATGTTATCATTATTATTATTTTATATGTATTATCTCTACCTCATTTAAACCATTAAAAAAGTAAAAATGTCCCTTCTAAGAAATCATTTATTAATTGAAAACATGAATACTTTCTTAGATAGGAATACCTTGTAGGTTTCTAGGAACACAATAACTATAAAATACAATGTCTGCTTCTGTAACTTATATCCAATTGCTATCGAGGGGTTCCTCTCTGATCATATTTTCAACTCTCATTTATGGTTAATAATGTTTATGTCACAGCGTTTGAGAATTATAGAGATAAATATTTGAATGAGATGACATTTGTGAAAGTGCTGAGCAGGGCTTGGTTCACAGTAGGTTCTAAATAAATATTAGCCTTTTAGATACACACTTGCCCTCTGTATATGGAAGGGAACC
This sequence comes from Eschrichtius robustus, assembly GCF_028021215.1. NCBI lineage: Eukaryota > Metazoa > Chordata > Mammalia > Artiodactyla > Eschrichtiidae > Eschrichtius > Eschrichtius robustus. Next base: position 61,400,125 of record NC_090832.1, on the reverse strand, counting down.
AATGTTTAATGTTCGAAACAAAAAAACCCTGTTTTTTACCATACCACCGAAGCTTGGGATACTCCTATAAACCATACAAGTATTTCTTTTTTAAACTTTTCTTTTTTGCCCATGACCATTCTCTCCCAAGCACTTTGGGGCCACTACTTGAAGATGCCTGAGTGGTGGTATCCACTATGGTCTCTTAACTGGGACCTTACAATGTGTCAGTGGAGACAAGTGGACTCTGAGAAAGGCAGTAGAGTATGTAAAATGCCTCCTGGGTGCATAGGAAATCATGCTATTATTGGCTGGCTGTTGGGAAGCAAGCACTCATGTTGAGAAATCTCACTTGGCAAGGTACTGCAGGTGGCTTCTTAGAGCTGATGGCAGCCTCCAACTGACAGCCAACAAGAAAATGAAACTCTCAGTCCTACAACTGCAGGGAACTGAATGCTGCCCCAAACCGTGTAATCAGGGAAGGAGATTCTTCCCCAGACTAGTTTTCAGATGAGAACACAGGCTTGGCCAACATCCTGTGAGACTGAACAGAGGACTCAGTTAAGCCATTCCCAGACTTTAGACCCCCAGAAATTGTGAGATAATAAATGTGGTTTTTTTAAAAGCCAGTAAGTTTGTGGTAATTTGTCATATAGCAATAGATAAGCAATACAGATTTTTTTCTCATTTAATCTTAAGGCAGAGACTTTGCTTCAAAGGAAAGTGGCTTTTAATTTAGCACCAAAGATTTATTAGATTGAAATTTTCCAAGGTATACCAGGCACATATACAACTGTAGAAAACACACCTGCTTCAGTATCTATGCCTAAAAAGATGAGCTTGAATCCTCACTCTGCCACTATTTGGTAGATATATTCTCTCTGAGCCTCAATTTCACTGCCTATAAAATGGTAAACATACAGTCTGTTTTTTTAGGATTATTCTAAGGATGGCCTGGGTTAGCCAACAAAAAATGTTTAGCATAGTACAAAGTTAATAACAGATGCTCAGTAAATGATGACTGTTTTTTTTTTTTTTTTTTTACACACACAGACACTGTATTTTATTTTTACAAGAGATAAATAGACTGACACCAAGCATTGTACAAGGATGACCACAACAAAAGCAACAATGATTGCAATTACCAAACATGAAACACACTCATACTATGTCATAATATTGACATTCAGTCCAGTAATCCTCCACTGTAACAGCTCCTTTACTTTGCAGTGAAAATTGATTTGTATATTCTTTGCCTCTGAGTCCTTGTTGGATTTTTTTTTTTTTTTAATTCAGACAGAAAGTCACAAAAATTATACTCATCCTCATCAGTTCACTCAGTCCCATGTAATTAAATTTTTTTTTTTCATCTTGATCTTTTGTTAGCACTTTTATGAGTTCATCAGTTTTTCATTAGAGTTCTGAAAATGCTTATTCATTCAGTTCAGCAGTACAGTCAGTTACCAGAAACCTGTACTTGTCAGAGTCTTTTCCATGAATTTCTTAAAGATGAAACCCTTTTACAGGAACATATTTGCAAAAGCATCAGAGTACACACAGAACTGTCTGTAAATGACAAAAGACTTAAAAGTGACCACAGTTAAAAATTTGATGAAAGTTCATAATAATGCAGTTGACAAGAAAATTAGTTATTTCTGAGATATACATTTTAAGGTAATAACTAGGATTATGACTTATAACATTATACCAGAACATATAAGATTTTTAGAAATTTCATGTAATGTCTGAAACATTCATATTAACATATTTCCATACAAATAACCCAATGAAAGTTTAGTATTAGTTGTTTTGTTTGTTTGTTTTTTTATACTGCAGGTTCTTATTAGGCATCAATTTTATACACATCAGTGTATACATGTCAATCCCAATCGCCCAATTCAGCACAACACCATCCCCACCCCACCGCAGTTTTCCCCCCTTGGTGTCCATATGTCCATTCTCTACATCTGTGTCTCAACCTCTGCCCTGCAAACTGGCTCATCTGTACCATTTTTCTAGGTTCCACATACATGCGTTAATATACGATATTTGTTTTTCTCTTTCTGACTTACTTCACTCTGTATGACAGTCTCTAGATCCATCCACGTCTCAACAAATGACCCAATTTCGTTCCTTTTTATGGCTGAGTAATATTCCATTGTATATATGTACCACGACTTCTTTACCCATTCGTCTGTTGATGGGCATTTAGGTTGCTTCCATGACCTGGCTATTGTAAATAGTGCTGCAATGAACATTCGGGTGCATGTGTCTTTTTGAATTACGGTTTTCTCTGGGTATATGCCCAGTAGTGGGATTGCTGGGTCATATGGTAATTCTATGTTTAGTTTTTTAAGGAACCTCCATATTGTTCTCCATAGTGGCTGTATCAATTTACATTCCCACCAACAGTGCAAGAGGGTTCCCTTTTCTCCACACCCTCTCCAGCATTTGTTGTTTGTAGATTTTCTGATGATGCCCATTCTAACTGGTGTGAGGTGATACCTCATTGTAGTTTTGATTTGCATTTCTCTAATAATTAGTGATGTTGAGCATCTTTTCATGTGCTTCGTGGCCGTCTGTATGTCTTCTTTGGAGAAATGTCTATTTAGGTCTTCTGCCCATTTTTGGATTGGGGTGTTTGTTTCTTTAATATTGAGCTGAATGAGCTGTTTATATATTTTGGAGATTAATCCTTTGTCCGTTGATTCGTTTGCAAATATTTTCTCCCATTCTGAGGGTTGTCTTTTCGTCTTGTTTATGGTTTCCTTTGCTGTGCAAAAGCTTTGAAGTTTCATTAGGTCCCATTTGTTTATTTTTGTTTTTATTTCCATTACTCTAGGAGGTGGATCAAAAAAGATCTTGCTGTGATTTATGTCAAAGAGTGTTCTTCCTATGTTTTCCTCTAAGAGTTTTATAGTGTCCAGTCTTAGATTTAGGTCTCGAATCCATTTTGAGTTTATTTTTGTGTATGGTGTTAGGGAGTATTCTAATTTCATTCTTTTACATGTAGCTGTCCAGTTTTCCCAGCACCACTTATTGAAGAGACTGTCTTTTCTCCATTGTGTATCTTTGCCTCCTTTGTCATAGACTAGTTGACCATAGGTGCGTGGGTTTATCTCTGGGCTTTCTATCTTGTTCCATTGATCTATGTTTCTGTTTTTGTGCCAGTACCATATTGTCTTGATTACTGTAGCTTTGTAGTATAGTCTGAAGTCAGGGAGTCTGATTCCTCCAGCTCCGTTTTTTTTCCCTCAAGACTGCTTTGGCTATTCGGGGTCTTTTGTATCTCCATACAAATTTTAAGATGATTTGTTCTAGTTCCGTAAAAAATGCCATTGGTAATTTGATAGGGATTGCATTGAATCTGTAGATTGCTTTGGGTAGTATAGTCATTTTCACAATGTTGATTCTTCCAGTCCAAGAACATGGTATATCTCTCCATCTGTTGGTATCATCTTTAATTTCTTTCATCAGTGTCTTATAGTTTTCTGCATACAGGTCTTTTGTCTCCCTAGGTAGGTTTATTCCTAGGTATTTTATTCTTTTTGTTGCAATGGTAAATGGGAGTGTTTCCATAATTTCTCTTTCAGATTTTTCATCATTAGTGTATAGGAATGCAAGAGATTTCTGTGCATTAATTTTGTATCCTGCAACTTTACCATATTCATTAATTAGCTCTAGCAGTTTTCTGGTGTCAGTTTTAGGATTCTCTATGTATAATATCATGTCATCCGCAAACAGTGACAGTTTTACTTCTTCTTTTCCAATTTGTATTCCTTTTATTTCTTTTTCTTCTCTGATTGCCGTGGCTAAGACTTCCATAACTATGTTGAATAATAGTGGTGAGAGTGGACATCCTTGTCTCGTTCCTGATCTTAGAGGAAATGCTTTCAGTTTTTCACCATTGAGGACGATGTTGGCTGTGGGTTTGTCATATATGGCCTTTATTATCTTGAGGTAGGTTCCCTCTATGCCCACTTTCTGGAGAGTTTTTATCATAAATGGGTGTTGAATTTTGTCAAAAGCTTTTTCTGCATCTATTGAGATGATCATATGGTTTTTCTTCTTCAGTTTGTTAATATGGTGTATCACATTGATTGATTTGCGTATATTGAAGAATCCTTGCATCCCTGGGATAAATCCCACTTGATCGTGGTGTATGATCCTTTTAATGTGCTGTTGGATTCTGTTTGCCAGTATTTTGTTGAGGATTTTTGCATCTATATTCATCAGTGATATCGGTCTGTAATTTTCTTTCTTTGTAGTGTCTTTGTCCGGTTTTGGTATCAGGGTGATGGTGGCCTCATAGAATGAGTTTGGGAGTGTTCCTTCCTCTGCAATTTTTTGGAAGAGTTTGAGAAGGATAGGTGTTAGCTCTTCTCTAAATGTTTGATAGAATTCACCTGTGAAGCCCTCTGGTCCTGGACTTTTGTTTGTTGGAAGATTTTTAATCACAGTTTCAATTTCATTGCTTGTGATTGGTCTGTTCATATTTTCTGTTTCTTCCTGGGTCAGTCTTGGAAGGTTATACCTTTCTAAGAATTTGTCCATTTCTTCCAGGTTGTCCATTTTATTGGCATAAAGTTGCTTGTAGTAGTCTCTTAGGATGCTTTGTATTTCTGCAGTGTCTGTTGTAACTTCTCCTTTTTCATTTCTGATTTTATTGATTTGAGTCCTCTCCCTCTTTTTCTTGATGAGTCTGGCTAATGGCTTATCGATTTTGTTTATCTTCTCAAAGAACCAGCTTTTAGTTTTATTGATCTTTGCTATTGTTTTCTTTGTTTCTATTTCATTTATTTCTGCTCTGATCTTTATGATTTCTTTCCTTCTGCTAACTTTGGGTTTTGTTTGTTCTTCTTTCTCTAGTTTCTTTAGGTGTAAGGTTAGATTGTTTACTTGAGATTTTTCTTGTTTCTTTAGGTAGGCTTGTATAGCTATAAACTTCCCTCTTAGAACTGCTTTTGCTGCATCCCATAGGTTTTGGGTTGTCGTGTTTTCATTGTCATTTGTCTCTAGGTATTTTTTGATTTCTTCTTTGATTTCTTCAGTGATCTCTTGGTTATTTAGTAACGTATTGTTTAGTCTCCATGTGTTTGTCTTTTTTACGTTTTTTTTCCCTGTAATTCATTTCTAATCTCATAGCATTGTGGTCAGAAAAGATGCTTGATATGATTTCAATTTTCTTAAATTTACTGAGGCTTGATTTGTGACCCAAGATGTGATCTATCCTGGAGAATGTTCCGTGCGCACTTGAGAAGAACGTGTAATCTGCTGTTTTTGGATGGAATGTCCTATATATATCAATTAAATCTATCTGGTCTATTGTGTCATTTAAAGCTTCTGTTTCCTTATTTATTTTCATTTTGGATGATCTGTCCATTGGTGTAAGTGAGGTGTTAAAGTCCCCCACTATGATTGTGTTACTGTCAATTTCCTCTTTTATGGCTGTTAGCAGTTGCCTTATGTATCGAGGTGCTCCTATGTTGGGTGCATATATATTTATAATTGTTATATCTTCTTCTTGGATTGATCCCTGGATCATTATGTAGTGTCCTTCCTTGTCTCTTGTAACATTCTTTATTTTAAAGTCTATTTTTTATCTGATATGAGTATAGCTACTCCAGCTTTCTTTTGATTTCCATTTGCATGGAATATCTTTTTCCATCCCCTCACTTTCAGTCTGTATGTGTCCCTAGGTCTAAAGTGGGTCTCTTGTAGACAGCATATATATGGGTCTTGTTTTTGTATCCATTCAGCCAGTCTATGTCTTTTGGTTGGGGCATTTAATCCATTCACGTTTAAGGTAATTATCGATATGTATGTTCCTATGACCATTTTCTTAATTGTTTTGGGTTTGTTTTTGTAGGTCCTTTTCTTCTCTTGTGTTTCCCACTTAGAGAAGTTCCTTTAGCATTTGTTGTAGAGCTGGTTTGGTGGTGCTGAATTCTCTTAGCTTTTGCTTGTCTGTAAAGCTTTTGATTTCTCCATCAAATCTAAATGAGATCCTTGCCGGGTAGAGTAATCTTGGTTGTAGGTTCTTCCCTTTCATCACTTTAAGTATATCATGCCACTCCCTTCTGGCTTGTAGAGTTTCTGCTGAGAAATCAGCTGTTAACCTTATGGGAGTTCCCTTGTATGTTATTTGTCGTTTTTCCCTTGCTGCTTTCAATAATTTTTCTTTGTCTTTAATTTTTGCCATTTTGATTACTATGTGTCTCGGCGTGTTTCTCCTTGGGTTTATCCTGTATGGGACTCTCTGCGCTTCCTGGACTTGGGTGGCTATTTCCTTTCCCATGTTAGGGAAGTTTTCGACTCTAATCTCTTCAAATATTTTCTCTGGCCCTTTCTCTCTCTCTTCTCCTTCTGGGACCCCTATAATGCGAATGTTGTTGCGTTTAATGTTGTCCCAGAGGTCTCTTAGGCTGTCTTCATTTCTTTTCATTCTTTTTTCTTTATTCCATTAAACAGCAGTGAATTCCACCATTCTGTCTTCCAGGTCACTTATGTGTTCTTCTGCCTCAGTTATTCTGCTATTGATTCCTTCTAGTGTATTTTTCATTTCAGTTATTGTGTTGTTCATCTCTGTTTGTTTGTTCTTTAATTCTTCTAGGTCTTTTTTAATCATTTCTTGCATCTTCTCAATCTTTGCCTCCATTCTTATTCCGAGGTCCTGGATCATCTTCACTATCATTATTCTGAATTCTTTTTCTGGAAGGTTGCCTATCTCCACTTCATTTAGTTGTTTTTCTGGGGTTTTTTCTTGTTCCTTCATCTGATATATAGCCCTCTGCCTTTTCTTCTTGTCTATCTTTCTGTACCTGTGGGTTTTGGTCCACAGGCTGCAGGATTGTAGTTTTTCTTGCTTCTGCTGTCTGCCCTCTGGTGGTTGAGGCTATCTAAGAGGCTTGATGGGAGGCTCTGGTGGTGGGTAGAGCTGACTGTTGCTGTGGCGGACAGAGCTCTAATCCACTTTAATCCCCTTGACTGTTGATGGGCGGGGCTGGGTTCCCTCCCTGTTAGTTGTTTTGCCTGAGGCAACTCAACACTGGAGCCTACCTGGGCTCTTTGATGGGGTTAATGGCAGACTCTGGGAGGGCTCATGCCAAGGAGCACTTCCCAGAACCTCCGCTGCCAGTGTCCTTGTCCCCACGGTGAAACAGAGCCACCTCCCGCCTCTGCAGGAGACCCCCCAACACCAGCAGGTAGGTCTGGTTCAGTCTCCCCCAGGGTCACTGCTCCTTCCCCTGGGTCCCGATGCGCACACTACTTTGTGTGTGCCCTCCAAGAGTGGAGTCTCTGTTTCCCCCAGTCCTGTCAAAGTCCTGCAATCAATTCCCACAAGGCTTCAAAGTCTGATTCTCTAGGAATTCCTCCTCCCGTTGCCGACCCCCAGGTTGGGAAGCCTGACGTGGGGCTCAGAAGCTTCACTCCAGTGGGTGGACTTCTGTGGTATAAGTGTTCGCCAGTCTGTGAGTCACCCACCCAGCAGTTATGGGATTTGATTGTACTCTGATTGCACCCCTCCTACCGTCTCACTGTGGCTTCTCCTCTGTCCTTGGACGTGGGGTATCCTCCTTGGTGAGTTCCAGTGTCTTCCTGTCGATGATTGTCCAGCAGCCAGTTGTGATTCTGGTGCTCTCGCAAGAGGGAGTGAGAGCACATCCTTCTACTCCGCCATCTTGGTTAATCTGAAATATTATTCTCGATGACTGTTTTTATTAATAGTATATGGGGACTACCCTGTATCCTCAGGTTTTGTAGAATGCCAGTACATGTGGGGAATCAAGGGGTAGATGTGAAAGCAGTAGCCACTGAATACATTCTTACAATTTTTTGATCATGAAGACTTTTTGCTTTATGATGAAGAGACCTGATCCATTGATGTTTAATATAATGAGACACCATGTGATTATTTAAAAGATTGGTTTTTAAATAAAACCACGAAGAGGGTATTATCTGTTAAGGAAGCTTTACTGTGTGAAAATCAAAATCATGGATTATCAGTAGAAGAAAAAAAAGACAAAATGGTTAATACCTATTCACAATATTCGTCAAAAACTTAACATTTTTTTTGAAGGACTCATCTACGCTTTCCCTTCTATACCAGACAGTGCTTCAGATCAACAGAGAAACTATTACAAGAAATTCTGACTCTTTTTCTTTTACAAATAATGCAGCAAAACTTTTGTACCTTGTACTTTTGAGATGCCAAGATATTTGGTTTTCACTTTATCTCTGAAATAAGCATTTTAGACGTCTTTAAATGGCTTTTTCTTTGGATTGCAATATAACTAATTAAAGGTCCTTTCTTTTAGGAACTAAGATAAAAAATATGTTAATCATAGCAGCCAATAAAATATCTATTCAGTTACTTATTCATTTACTCATCAATACTGTTGAGTGTCTTCCTCCTGCCACATACTGTCCCAGGTACTAGGAATGTGGTGGTAAAATACTCTAAACCATAACTTGTACCAATGTCCCAGAATTTAAGCATTTTGATTTCAACAGTAGTGCAGGCAAGATGAAGGGCCTTTGATTGGCTTACAAAAAGCACGAAGATGTGACATTCAGAGATGCAAGAAGCATCTCTTGTTGTTGGCTTCATTTTATATATTTCCTGAAAGTCAGAGCCGTGCAGGGTAGCATAGTAAAATATAAACAAATGGTAGCATACAAATAAATACATACACACATATTTAATTGAGAGTAACAACTAGATTTTATTAATCAAGATTTTGCTGTAAAAACTGTTGGTTCTTTCCCATTTCCAAATAGTTGCGAAGCAAATAAATGTTAGCCATCCATGCATGATGTCATGATAATCAGTCTTTAAGTTCTGCTTGTTTTTGGTCCTTAGGCATATGAACCTATTTAATTTTGAGAGTTAAGGTTACAAGAAAGGTGTACATTTTATGTAAATGTACATAAAATGTACCTTTACTGCATATTGGTATGTAAGTATATATGAGTGGAAACAGAGATGCATCACACATATTTCTACAGAGCAGATGGCCGCAGGGGTAATTGGATTCAAAAGGACTGAAGGACATTATGATAGGTTGTGTATTCTCAAAATTATCTACTGCCCTTTCCTACTGGCCCCTCGCTGCTAGAGAATTATACTTTTCTACCCCATTGATGTCAGGCTTAGCATGAGATTTGCTTTGGTCAATGTATTGTGTTGAAAATGATGTGAATCACCTCCTTCCTAACTAAGGCTTTAAGAGCCATTTTGCAGCTCTGTATTACTCTTTTCCCTCTATGTGAGACCACGTGTTTCAATTAGCAGTTGTTCCTTCAATGTGGGTTTTTCAATGAAGAGGATATTGAGCAGAGCTGTAGCCAACCCACGAATGATAAATAATGTGAGCAAAAATAAACATTTGTTGTTTTAAGTTATTGAAATTTGGGCTTTTTTTGTTACTTCAGCATAATTTAGTCCAAGCTAGAGTTTACAGACAACTACAATAGCTGAAATTGAATAGTTTCTGTGGGCCAAGAATGATATCTGTTAATTTCACATTTGTCTCACATGATCTTCACAATAATTCCATGGGGGTAGAAATGATCACATTCCCATTAACAACTGAGAAAACTGCAGCTCATCAAATTAGCTCAGGGCTGACTAATAAGATATATGGAATATGAATAAGAGTATAAGTCTGGCTAATTTCTAAGTTTCACCCACAGAGTCCTGTCTCATGGAACTTTAGAATTAGATATCATACAGTGCAATATGTTCATTTTACAGAAGAGTCATCTCAGGTCCTCAGTTGTCATATATAGTTCCACTACCTAGATATAAAGCTGAAACTTAAACCATTAATCTCTATGAGCTAGAAATCAAACCTATAATCTCACAGTCTAGTACTCCTGTGTGTGTGTGTATCTACATATACATATGTAAAATTATACCTTTGTAAATATGGAATATAGGGTACATATATATTTATATGTCTTTTTGATATTAGAACGATAAACCTTTAGATTAAGAATTAATTCGTAATATGTATTTTTACCAATATGATAGTGTAGTACCTAAATAAACAATGAAAATATTTTTGAGTTATTATTTTATATCCTATAGATATAGAGTAATTTTGATTTATAGTTTGTGGACTCTTGATTATGATATAGTGTCACCTATGATTTTCCTTTTACTTGGAGTATAAAAATATAAATAGGATTATCCTATTTCTTAAGAAGACTTGAAATTTGATCTTTTATTTCTTGCTTACTTTGTCATTATAATAGGACATTCTCTCTATTTTCATACAATTAAAAACATGGTTACATCATATTTAGAGAAATAGTTTAGCTTTAGTAAATGAAATATATAAATCCAGTTTTTCTGTGTTAGAAATCTACTTAAAAAGAAAAGTTAAAAAATTCCCTTTATAAAATCTTGCATTAGTTAACCATGTAAATATATAAATGTGCCATAAAGCCTATTAATAGGCATTTTGTTTACATATTTTTATCTCAATTATCTATGCCCACAGGACTCATTCAATCAATTTTTCACTAAGTAGTTTTCAAAATATAATTACTCTTATGGGTAGGCCTATGAACAGCAGTGTCATTTACACTATAGTTCACTAATTGCACTTCTAAGCCATTATAATGAATTATACCAGTACATTCTTCAAGAAGATCAGTTAATGCTAATCATTTGTATCACATATATCACTTAGAAGAGATCCATCCATAAAAGTCTTTCATTTACAGCCTCATTTCTTTTTAATTCTCTTGTAGTGCAAGGTATAGCTGTAAATACATACAGCATGTGTTTTCTTAACCTGCTGACCTGTGGACTTTGATTCTAAGTATTGAAATCTAGAGACAAATAATATTTTATGGTAGGAGCAAAATTATTTACTTTGAGATCCTATGTAATAATTATTCTTACATAATTAAATAATTGCTATTTATAGTGATCTATATTTGGATCAAATTTTAAGAGCTTAAATAAAATCTCATTTCCCCTAAATTTTTTTTTTATCATCCTCTTCAGTGTTCCCAGACCATATTTTTACATTTTTTCTATGTTCAGGAAAGCTGGTATTTAATGTGTCTCTTAGTTAAAAATAAGTGACAAGAAGTTTTTTGTTTTTAAACCTACATATAATGGGAAGATTTTACAAATAATGAAGGCATACACTAGATTATAAGCATGCTGTTTTATCATAAAGTAATTTAAAAATTTGTAGACCCACTATCATGGCAGAAGATGACATAAATATTGACAAAACTGTCAAAAACCTCCTTTAAAATATTACTCCGTGGTGAGAGCAAGATGGCCACTAACCAAGCGAGTGTTGCGGACTTGCAGAGGAGGTGGATGACGAAGTTCTTCATGCTGCTTCTATCCCTTTTGGAGACAGCACAGATGTCCAGATTCCTCTGGATTATGAAACAGAAAAGCACCGAGGATTTGCTTTTGTTGAATTTGAGTTGGCAGAGGATGCTGCAGCAGCTGTAGACAACATGAATGAACCTGAGCTGTTTATATGGATAATTCGTGTCAATTTGGCAAAACCCATGAGGCTTAAGGAAGGCTCTTCCAGACCAGTTTGGTCCGAGGATGGCTGGTTGAAGAAGTTTTCTGGGAAGACTCTTGAGGAGAATAAAGAAGAAGAAGGGACAGAGCCTCCCAAAGTGGAAACCCAGGACGGAGAGCCCGCTGTAAAAAAAGCCTGGTCAAACCCTCAGGTGTACATGGACATCAAGACTGAGAACAAGCCAGCAGGCTGCATCCAGATGCTCCTGGGTTCAGGCGTCGTTCCCATGACAGCAGAGAATTTCCGCTGCCTGTGCACCCATGAGAAGGGCTTTGGCTTCAAGGGCAGCAGCTTCCACCACATCATCCCCCAGTTCATGTGCCAGGGCTGCGATTTCACCAACCACAAGGGCACCGGGGCAAGTCCATGTACGGGAGGAAGTTTGACGATGAAAACTTTATTCTCAAACACACGGGACCAGGCCTGCTCTCCATGGCCAACTCAGGCCCAAACACCAATGGTTCCCAGTTCTTCCTGACATGTGACAAGACGGATTGGCTGGACGGCAAGCACGTGGTATTTGGGGAGGTCACGGAAGGCCTGGACGTCTTGTGGCCGATTGAGGCCCAGGGCAGCAAGGACGGGAAATCCAAGCAGAAGGTCATCATCTCCGACTGGGGGGAGTACAGGTGAGAGGGCAGCTGTCAGCCCGGGGAACCAGCACCCAAGGTGTCCCATTTGCAGCAAGCAGGGCTTTGTGTCCTGGCCCTTCCTCGGGGTCAGCATGGGGCAGCTCCTCTGCAGGCATGGCCTAGGCCTCCTCTGGCTCTTCCCCAAGTGTGGCCGTGGGCTCGGGTGCCGCCCTCCCCACTGTGGACGGCCGTGCGTGGCCTTTCCAGGCCAGGGCCTCTCCTGGGTCCACCAATGTGACTCCTAGACGTTTTCCTTGGTAAAAAAAATTAGAGTTTTTGTAAAAAAATATATATATATACTACTCCTTTCTAAAATGTACCTATTAAGTGGTGTTTCTGTAACTGTTATGGAAATTGAGAAAGATTCTTACGGGAATTCTTTTTGTTATTGTCACATATATTATATGAAAAGGTAAGTATAATCTGAACACTGCAGAAGCTGATTCATTATGAAGTATTGATTTTCTATTCAAAACAATAGGTTTTAGAAATAATATAATTTCCTCTTAAGGAAAGAAAATTTATGTTGTCTGTTGTCATAATTTGAATTTCTGACCTCATCTTGTAAAATCAGGAGTAGAAGATAAAAAAAGATGGCTTTGGTGAGACTTTATGAGAGAGTGAAAGCTGACAATAATATATGGCTGATACTGTATAAAGTTCAGATTCCATACAAGGTCGTATTTAATCCTCCGCCAAATAATGCTACTGTCCCCATTTTGTATATAGTGAAACAGGCTCAGAGAAGCAACTTGCCCATTATTACACAGTTGTAAGAGAAAGCACTGGGCTTTAAAACCATTAGTCCTACGCCAGAATTGTAATCTCTGTGTTATACTGAATTTTGGTGATGTGGCTATAGCAGGTTATAGTACAAAGCCTACTTGCAAAACTCCATTTTGCTGCACGGAGTTTTACCAATATACAAACTCATGTGTTTGTGTTTGCCTGATATTTGTTACACTTATACAGAGGGAATGGACCAACTTTATTGACTCTTATAACACCCAGAACTAAGAAAATATTTAGCAGTGTTGTCTCTAAATATCTCATCCTTTTAAGAAAAATGAACACCTTAAAGTGTTACTTTCCAGTTGGTATGCTTAATCGTACAGTAAAATCTCACTTTAAAATATATCAAATGTGGATTTAAACCAGATTAGTTTCCCCCAAATACCTTATTCTAGTTAAAGCCCAGGAGTAGAACTTCTGTCTCCTAATGCCAGCATTGTATTTCATTCCTTTGCATTTCTGTTGCTACTACCTTATTTTTTTAAAAATACTGGGATTTAGGATATATGTTGGGTTGTTTTGTTTTGGTTTGGTTTTGTTAGAAATTCAGAGAAGGAACTATTTTATTCAGCATTCAAATGGAATGCTGGACATAGAAGTCAGGATTTCAATTTCCAAAAATACAGTTACAGGGAATAGATTTACCCTTTCATCTTAACCTAAAAATTGGACAAAATATATAAAACAATGGTTTTCAAATTTTGGACAACAGGCAGCACAGGATAATTTTTTTTTTTTTTTTTTTTTTGGCTGCATTGGGTCTTCATTGCTGTGCCTGGGCTTTCTCTAGTTGTGGAGAGCGGGGGCTACTCTTCGTTGCGGTGCGGGGGCTTCTCATTATGGTGGCTTCTCTTGTTGCGGAGCACGGGCTCTAGGCGCGTAGGCTTCAGTAGTTGTGGCACGCAGGCTCAGTAGTTGTGGCTTGCAGGCTCTAGAGTGCAGGCTCAGTAGTTGTGGCTCACGGACTTATTTGCTCCATGGCATGTGGGATCTTCCCGGACCAGGGCTCGAACCCATGTCCCCTGCATTAGCAGGTGGATTCTTAACCACTGTGCCACCAGGGAAGCCCCAGGTTAATGATTCTTGAGAGAAGGGAAACGTTGAAGAGAACCCTGTGATTTTCCCAGCTTATTGATTGGAGGCCATCTCCAGGATGCAGACCAGGTAAGGGCAATCCAAACAGAACCTGCTCATCTTGCTGAGTTGAGGAGACAGCTCAGCAAGAGTTGGGGAGCCCAAGACAGCCAGAAATAGTTGGGCAAAATACAACAGAGGAGGAAATGTACTGAGAGGTCCCCCTCAGTCTTTGGTGGGTACTGATCTATGCAGGTAGGTAAGAATACTACCTGAAACCAGAGAAGGAACCACTAGGTAGGAGCAGGCAGAACAATCTTGAGACCTCACATAGGTCTGGGAATAGTTTTGCATCTCTTACAGCCTGAATGGAAAGAACCCTAACATGTGAGGCGTTGAGTAGAGTCCTCACAATGGTATTGCCTTAATAGTGGATCCAAATTGGCCCTAAACTAATGGCTTCCCAGAACCCATACTAAACAAAGCTGAAAAGCAAGACTCAAAGAATCAAACTGATTCTAAATAATTTAATTGTGTCCTAGAACAAAGCTCAGCTATATTTAAAGGAATACAATAAAATCCAGAGCCCAGAAAAGTAAAAAGTAAAATGTCTCACTTCTAGTGGAAAATTATCAAGCATGCAAAAAAATAGGAAATGATGACCTATAACTGGGAGAAAATTAACCAACAGAAACAGACCAAGAAATGATAGAGATGGTAAAATTAGCAGACAAGGGTTTTAAAACAGTTATTATAAATAAAATCTATATGTTTAAAAAGGGAAAGAAAAGCATGAACATGACAAGTAGAGAAAAGGATGATATAAAAAAGACCCAAACTTCTAGATGAAAAATATAACATCTGAAGTGAAAAACACTCTGGCAGGAATTAACAGTAGATTAGACACTAGAGAAGAAAGATCCGTTGCTTGAAAACACAGCAATAGAAGCCATCTAAAGTGAAACACAGAGAGGAAAAAGACTGAAAAAAAGAACAGAATATTAATGACAAAAGGGGCAATGATACCATGTAGTCTAATATACATGTAATTGGACTCTCCAAAATAGATGATAGGGCTCAAAAATATTTGAAGGAATAATCATCAAAAATGTTATAAATATACTAAACCCACAGATCTAAGAAGCTTGATGAAGCCCAAGTAGAAGAAATATGAAATGCATACAAGTAGTCATTGTAATAAGTTATAACCTCTTTATTCTAAAGAATTATTTAGATTCTATTCCCATTCTGCAAGTGAGGAACCTGAAGTCCAGAACGTTGATTTGCCCACAGTCCACAGTTTGTCTCTCAGGTCCTGGTGGTCAGAGGGCATCCCTTCTTATCCTGGGCTCATTCCTGTGAGGTTTTGCTGGATGCTGGATGGTACCTACAGATTCCAGAGGTCAGGAATATGTAGCTCTACATAGTTTGAGGAATTTCCACATGTATTATTATCTTTTGCATGGTGAACTGGCACTGTGCATACAAGAGGCTGAGTGCTAATGAACAACTAGAAATTGGGGGATAAAATTATTTATAAGTAACATTTGACTTGGAGTCTATGTGGGGAAAATAATAGAATAAGTAGATGAGGAAGAAAACTAGGATTGTTGTTTATTATGCATGATAAAGAAGAAAGAGCAATTTTAGAGAAGTCAATTAATTGAGGAATAAGATTGAAAGCCACAAAGCAAATGATAACAACAGTATACAAAGATAAACTAGTGAATCAAAATCTCTGTAACGAGGATCCAAAAATAAAGGGATGATTGATTTAGGCAGCTGTTTTCGTAGAGGTGTTTTTTTTTTTTTCCCCCTTTTACTATTCAGTTTTCCAACATCTCCTATCTAAACTGCATAGCATTATCACTTTTCTATTCTAATCTCTCTCTTACTGCTTAAAATTATCACTCTTTTATTTCAAAATGTGGCTTCTTATCCTTTGATCCACTAATTGACTTTATTACCCTCAAACCCTTCTTGCCTTCGTGTGCTGCCTGATTAAAAAAAAAATCAACTCATTCCCAATTTATCACACTCCTCCCTCCCATTTCGTCCCCCTTCCTCTGGATATTTAGAAGCTATAGAGTGCAAAGATTCTACCTCTAAGAGAAATTTCAGTTGTTTCAAACATTGGTCTCATGAGACCCCTTATTAAATGTTGACTATAAAACGTAACTTTTGGAACAAGAACATTATGCCATGAGCAGTTGAGATTTGGGGGGGATATAGGAATTCTACTTCTTTGTGTGTGAGTCAATATTCTAGAAACTTAAATAAAACCTCCAGTATTTTCTTTTCCAGTCACCTCATCGCACCAACTTTTCCTAGAATCAGGGGGATTTTAAAATCTGGAGTTCACAATGGGTATGTGTGTAAAACTCAGAGAACAGAAACTGCATCTTTATTTTCACTAATCTGTAATGATACTTAGCATTTCCTTTACTTATGAAATTTGGCGAAAAGCCACAGTGGTGTTTATAGTACTTATGACTTTAGCCTTAATAGAAATCTTTGATATTTTCATATTATAATATAATTATTATGGATAACTCAAAAATTGTTTACCTTCATTACTATTTTAAATTAATGTTATTAGAATTGTTGCTAGATATTGTTATTTAATGAAGTAATAGAGAATGAAATTTTATCTTTTAATAGATAAGTTTATGGCATTGATAGTGATGATGGTTTAATGGGTGTATACTTATTTCCAAACACATTGAGTTGTATGCATTAAATATCTGTAGCTTTTTGTATGTTAATCATATCTCAAAGCAGATAAAAGACTGTTTTGATATCAAAATTTTAATATATTTGGTTTTCTATGTATGTATTTCCTTTCATGAATTTAAAAGCACTATCTGAGAAGGGGGGCATGGCACAGGGCAAACTGAGTCTCC
Organism: Eschrichtius robustus; assembly: GCF_028021215.1. Lineage (NCBI taxonomy): Eukaryota > Metazoa > Chordata > Mammalia > Artiodactyla > Eschrichtiidae > Eschrichtius > Eschrichtius robustus. The sequence continues at coordinate 61,383,178 of NC_090832.1, read as the reverse complement.
TCTACTAGACACTCTAAAACTCTTGTACTAGATAATGGTGCAGTATGATTACAAAGAAAGGCCTGTTTTGGTTTACCTGAGGCACAAGTGCCTGAGGCTACAAGTAGTCAAGTGATTTTCTTCCAAGATGATTCCACTTAGTGCCTCCTATAAAAGCATTTTCTCAGTTTAGTATTGTTTTTTATTGGAGGAAGACTGCAAAACCAGCTTTCTGTCTATCATGATCTAAGGAGCAGAGGGAACTAGTTCAAGTGATAACATGTGCTGCCCAGGGAGAGGTGCTGAACTGCAGAGAACAGAGATCCGAATTGGGAGACAGAAGCAGAAGATTCAAGTCTGGGCTCAGACCCTGGGTAGGATATCTTTCCTACAGTTAGTGTTATCCTTAGAATAAAAGAATTTTGTTTGGTGATATTTAAGATGCCTTTTCTTTCTTAAATCACGTTGCTCTTCTCAAGAATGTTGCTGCTCCATAGTGCTTTCGAGCAGTGAGAGAAACTCCTTTGAAGTCAGGATGAATCTGCTTGAATTAATCCATCCTGTCCTAGTCCTCCCATCCCTTGACCAGTATACCTATGTAGGCTCTCACGTAGTCTCTGTGTGACTGTAGATAAGTGGCTTGATTTCATCTGTGCATCCAGTCTCCTCATTTGAAAATAATAATATTAATAATAATGACAATCATACTAACCTCTGAGAACAGTAAAGGTTAAACAACATATCACATGTCAAACAAACACCTAGAATGGGATCTGGCACACAAGAAGGTGTTTAATCAACCTTAGACTTCAATTCCTCTCGGAAGAGAGGAAAGATAAATAAATATCTCACTGAAGACCAAACCCCAATACTTTGAAACTTCTACATTGTTTCTTTGATATTGAGCTAACAGGCTTTAGTAAGTGGATTATGTGTATGTGAACATTTGTCCAGAGTGGAACCCAGGGGGAGTTCCTGCTTGGAGTCTGCCTCTTAGTGATTTATTAAAAATAATCATTAACTTCTCCTCATCCTCCAGCCTCTCTTCTTTTTGTTCTTTTTCTTGAACTTCTTCTTGGGGTAAAAATGCTATTACCGTTTTTTTTTTACATGTCTTAAATTTTTAAAAAAATGATAGCTCCAGACGGCTGTCATTCATTATGATGAATAAACATGGTATGGTGATTGTCCCCCAAAAAACTCTATTTCTTTGGTGCCAGCAGAGTGAGTGTGTGTGTGTTATATTCATATACGTACATATATATTATTCACATACACCTATATATATATAGAATGAATATATATACACTAACTAAACTTTCTTCAGCTTGCAATCAATAATAAGATAAGTTCATTTTATCAGAACACACACTGAAACCATTCATGACAGTCGTTACCAAACTGAACTTGGGTCTGCTCACCTGACGCGCAGAAAAGCCAATCCACTGACACGGAGTTGTGGCGAAGGAATGTACAGAGTTCATTGCAGGGCACCAAGCAAGGAGAACAGGCAACTCATTCTCAAAAGACCTGAACTCCCCCAGGGCTTTCAGGGAAGGGTTTTTAAAGACAGGGTGAGGGAGAGGGTCACAGGGTACATGATCAGCTTGTGCATAATTCTCTGATTGGTTGACGGTGAGGTAACAGGGTAAGGTTTTAGGAATTTCAATCATCAACCTTCTAGTTCCAACCAATCTGAGGTCTACATGCTGGTGGTCAGCATGCAGTCAACTTCCTCCTCCTGGTGGGGGTTTTAGTATCTGCAAAACAACTCAGGAATATGGCTCAGGATATTATCTATAGCCCTTGAGAAGGAACTAAAAGTCCTTGACTTTGTTTTATGGCTAAACAATTATTATTTTGTCTTGCTTGACTGCTTTCTTCTATTTCTGCATTTTCTCACATCTCTGATTAAATTTGCTCTTTGGAACTCAGGGAAGGCCTAGGAGGCTAAAGCTTTTCTACAAACAAAAGATGGCAGACATTGGCAGTGGGGGAGTCTATCCCCAGGAAGGCCTTGCAGGGTCCTACTTTGTTTCACAGCCTAAAAGTGTAAAAATGCCTGCAGAGAATATGAGCATATTGAATTTCCTTACTTTACTGTTTCTCAGAGTATATCCTAACCAGATGATGTAATCTAATTGTATCAGCCTAGAAATATATAGAATTTTATTTTAACATTAAAAAGGTCAGTACCTTTGGAACCTAAAACCTTTCCTGTTTTTTCTCTGCTGGAAGCTCATCATCAAAGGATTACAAGATATCTTTAATAAAAAGTAGAATTTTATAAACTTAAATTTACTTATTCTTTTCCATATATAAAGTTCTTTTGATGAATACTCCCTAAATATATGGGAAAGCAGTATGTACCTTATTGAATGATAAGTGAAATGTATAGTAATATACTTGATGTGGACATAGATTTCTTTTGAGGCAATTTTTTGAACTTTAACTGTTATTGAACATTATATCTTTTTATCACTTCCAAACTTATTCTAATATTTTATTGCTTTACTTCAACCTGAAAACGTTCAAGTTTTCGAATAGTATTCTACTAGCTGCAGAATGAAACCCTGTTATTTTCTGATTCAGCTTGGATTTTTAGAACTTTGTTATCAGATGCATTTTAATTAAAATTTTAAAGTTACCCATTATATTCATGGCTCTGTGCCGACCATTTAAGGGAAGATTTTTTTCAAAAGGAATTCTTACTTTTATTCAGCTTCTAAGTTGAGAATATAAATTTACTCCAATAGAATAAATAACACAATTACAAAGTAGCACATCAATGAGTTTAAAACAAAGAAGTAAAAATATGTAATTGATGCTATTACGATTTGGGACCAAATGAGCTTTTTAGTAATGGGAAGGATTTCACTGAGAGTTATGAAGAATCTCCTTGGTTTTTGTTTTGTTTTTTGTTTGAATAGGGAATAAAAAAGGCTCAGAAGAGAGCAACATGCTGCTCAAGGTCACTCAGTAGCTAATGCTAGACCTGAGAATATAACTCAAATATTTTGACTCCTAGTTTGATATCAGATTTCCTGGGAGTCTGTGTGAACTGGACATATCTTTCGATGTTGGGTTAACCCATATAAGATTACTTGTAATATGATCATATGAAAGAGACTGGCCAAATCACATTTAGCTCTGAGAAGGAAGAAATTTGAAATTTCTTTAATATAGATAGGCTTATTTAGCACTTCTGTTATAGGAGAGATTCAACAATAATAATGCCACTATTATAATGCCATTTCTGTAATAATAGCACTTCTGTTATGAAACACCATTATTATAGAAATGCTATTATGAGAAAAGCTCTGTTATTTAGAATTGCTTCTGCAATAAAAGTGCTAAAAAAGTCTTCTTACATTATAGAAAATTATTGCAAATTTTTCTTGCTTTGCAATGAAATTTTCATTCCAAATCTTATTTGATGCTCCTGTAAAATGGCTCTCAGATTTTATTCTGATAACTCTGAGGTCTGGGCCAGATTGCTGTTTAGGACAGGAAATTGCTTGACAGCCAAAGTCGCTTGGTCAAATAAGTCCACTTCCTATTTGTCTGTTTCTATGAGATTAAGGGCATCTGACTTCTTTGCTTTTTCATTCTCAAATACTATATTCTTTTACTGTCTTTCTAAAAATACTATGTGCCTACCTCTTTATAGAGGGTTCAGGTAGTTTTGTTTCACTAAAGTTAGATAGCTACACTCTTGCTTTTACCTTAATTCCATTAAACTAAATAAAAACTGAGTGTAATTGATTAGAGCAATAATAATTTAAGGTTTAAATTATACCTCACTTATACTTTATAATAGACAGGGTGAATTTTAATAACCTGTATGTTGTAGATAGGTAAGTATGAACTGAGAGAAAGGCAAGTTTATAAATACAGAGATGCATTAAAAAAATACATATCTCTATCATCTCACACCGGTCAGAATGGCCATCATCAAAAAATCTACAAACAATAAATGCTGGAGAGGGTGTGGAGACAAGGGAACCCTCCTGCACTGTTGGTGGGAATGTAAATTGATACAGCCACTATGGAGAACAGTATGGAGGTTCCTTAGAAAACTAAAAATAGAACTACCATATGACCCAGCAATCCCACTACTGGGCATATACCCTGAGAAAACCATAATTCAAAAAGAGTCATGTACCACAATGTTCATTGCAGCTCTATTTACAATAGCCAGAACATGGAAGGAACCTAAGTGTCCATCAACAGATGAATGGATAAAGAAGATGTGGCACATATATACAATGGAATGTTACTCAGCCATAAAGAGAAATGAAATTGAGTTATTTGTAGTGAGGTGGATAGACCTAGAGTCTGTCATACAGAGTGAAGTAAGTCAGAAAGAGAAAAACAAATGCCATATGCTAACACATATATATGGAATCAAAAAAAAATGTTATGAAGAACCTAGGGGCAAGACGAGAATAAAGATGTAGACCTACTAGAGAATGGACTTGAGGATACGGGGAGGGGGAAGGGTAAGCTGGAACAAAGTGAGAGAGTGGCATGGACATATATACACTACCAAATGTAAAAGAGATAGCTAGTGGGAAGCAGCCGCATAGCACAGGGAGATCAGCTCGGTGCTTTGTGACCACCTAGACGGGTGGGATAGGGAGGGTGGGAGGGAGGGAGATGCAAGAGGGAAGAGATATGGGGATATATGTATATGTATAACTGATTCACTTTGTTATAAAGCAGAAACTAACACACCATTGTAAAGCAATTATACTCCAATAAAGATGTTAAAAAAAAAAAATATATATATATATATATATATATATATCTTAGTGGAGTATTGAAACAATATGTGAGTGTTTAGGTTAGGGCTGTTGCTCTTTAGAAAATTATTTATAGGACTTAGTAAAGACAAGCTAGAGTTTTCTTACAATCAACACTATATCACATAAAATCATGTGTTTGCAGGTTTTAAGGAAACTTAATGATTATGCCAGTGGTTTCCATATACTTTTAAAAATCAGAAAATACACTTTAAAAATGAAATTTTATTCAGAATCCCCAGCATCCAAACAGATAATTGACATTTTACTAGCCTAGAGTATCATCTATGTTTATGTTTACAATATTTTCTTATTATAAAATCAGTCAATGTGTCTAGTATGACCTGATGATCATACATTTGAAATTGGAGGGTATGTGTGCTGATTGCTCTCCTCTGGCTCCCTCAATGTATAATTTAGTTCTGTATTTTGACTTTGTTGCACAGTATCAGAATATCCTGAGACACACAGATAAGTAGTTGCAAATGATAATTTTCCTATAAAAGAGTGCCTTGAAATGTTTCATTCTCTTAAATTAACAGATAAAGAAGTTTGAAAGAGTAGAGGGAGGGAACTTTGGTTTCAAGATTGAATTAGTAACTATAACTCAAAACAGATCACAATTTTTACCCAGAGAATCAGCACCTAGAACTTAAAATAAACCCTAAAATTATCTCTAATTCTATGTTTTCAGGACACACTTTATTATGTATTCTCTTGTTATTGTACAACTAACTTTTGTCTGTCAGAGAATGTGGGCTGTGCTGATACACCACGTCAGTGTCTAGCAATTAGCTGAATGTGTGGCACACATGTGCTCGGGAAAGCACCTTCCAGAACGGTACACAAATGGGATAACTGGTGGCACAGGAGAACACAGTGGTATATGGATAATATTTACATTTAACACATTTCAGTGTGTTTTTGAAATTAAAGTTGTGAAAATAGATGAATAAGTATTTTCAAGATTAAATTTGGGGACTTCCCTGGTGGCTCAGTGTTTTAAGAATCCACCTGCCAATGCGGGGGACACAGGTTCGAGCCCTGGTCCGGGAAGATCCCACGTGCCGCGGAGCGACTAAGCCTGTGCGCCACAACTACTGAGCCTAAGCTCTAGAGCCTGTGCAGGTGCTCTTTGGGGATGGCTAGATATGTTTTTACAGTCTCTTTAATCATGTTTTTTTCCTTTCCATTTTCTATTCAGTAATAATATATCTTGATTATAACAATATCAAGCAGTCTGTCGATTTCTCGTTTAATCATCACTTAAGTCAGTGTTCCATAACAATAGTGAAATGTTTATCTGAATGTAAACGTTTGCTATTATAAGTAATTATGAATAATCAGTTGGCATGGTAGTCTGTGTAAACCTGTTAATAATAAAATATATAATATTGCTTTATATTGCATAACAAAAATGTGAGGAGAAATATGGCAATATTGCTAGAAATCTTATGCCACAGGTAATATAAACAAAAGCTAGATTAAAAAAACACTTGCCCTTACCAAAGCAGAAAAAGGAATGAAATAAACAGAACAGGTCTACCTAAGAGTGTTTTGCGGTGATTTTGCAAAGATAAAGAAACCAATAGTAGAGAGATGCATTATGGTTTAGTATAAAGATGGGCTTGGTTCTCAGTGAGCTGATTTCAAATGCTGACTGGTTTAGCCATGAGGGCTTGGGCAAGACTCTTCTGAATTGAGCCTTAGTTTCCTCAACTATAGAAATAAAATTAAGAAAAGAAGAGTTTTTTTCTCTTACTTTTTAAATCTCCTGTCTTCAGCAGATTTTGGGGTTCTGGAGAAAATGGAGCATGAGTGCATTCAGCTTTGTAATCTCTGTGTATCCCATAGGTGTTTGCCCTTAAATTTTTCAAGGCACCCTTCTTAATAGTTATCTTTATTTATTATGGATTTACTTGTACATTTAAGATAGCTTCTTTTGTTAGTTTCTTGTTGCTAATACGTGTAATGAATTCTCAAAATAACTTGTTGTTTGTAGGATATAAAAAATTATAAGCCCAGAGATATAGGTACGTAATATTTTGTTTCAGTTTTGATCAATTTAGTGCTAGGAAGTTGAGGAAATAAAGATTTTCAATAGTATTTGGTCCTGAAACACTTAATGTGCAGAATGGCTATGTTACACCCTAGTGGAGAAATTCTGTTGAATAATGTTAAATATGATAGACTTTTATTGGAGACTTAAACATAGAATGGTTAAATGCAGAAAAATATTACACTTAAGAATATTGAATAGTTGTGATATGTTTTCAATAATGTAATTTTGCTGATTTGCTTCACAAAGACTATAACTGTGTATTTGCCTGTGAGTGGATTTACTTTGAGCATTATAGAAAATGTGTTGGCTTTCTTATCTGCTGGTGACTTACCCTGCCTATAGCCTCCAGCCCCTAAAATACCTTGTAATTTCCTCCTAAAGCTATAAAATAACTATTTTTATTTTGAAAATACAAGGTAGTTTTGGCCATATAAACCTGGGTTCAAAACCTGAATGTAGTACTTATTAACTCTCAATTATTGGATAAATTATATAAAACTCGTGGCCTTAGTTTCATCTGTAAAATAAGGAAAATAATATTTACCCTAGAGAATGTTGTGAGAATTACATGAAGTTATAAATATTGTCACTTAGAATATTCCGTGAATGTTAGTTCTTTTCTTCCTCTCTCCTTGCCTCCCTTCCTCCCTTCCTCCCCCCCCTTCCTTCCTTCCTTCCTTCCTTCCTTCCTTCCTTCCTTCCTTCCTTCCTTTTATATCAAATGTGCTTAATGCATATATCATATGTGTTTCTATGATATAATATGCATTTAAAAGCTCAACCCAATATTTTTGGGGCACCTCCTCTGTGTTAAAGCACTTCGTTAGACCCTGGGATTCAGAGATGAGGAAGAAGATAATGTTCCTGTTTTCAAAGTGGTAAAAACTGAAATATAAGTAAACCAACAAATACAATACAATGTGACATGTTCCATTTTTCGTAGGAAGTGCTATAGACACCCAGGTCAGCCTGGAAGATCAGGAAAACCATCTGTAGGAGTATGCGCTTCAGCTGTCAGTTAACTCGGAGGAGGAATGGATCCAGGTAGATAAGGAAGGGAATCAGGCTGAGGCCTAAGAGGACCTGGCATGTTTAGGAACCTGCAAATAGATTGGTGAGGCTCTAACCCATGGGATGGGGAGGCCCATGAAGGGAGCAGCAAATGTAATAGTAGAAGGAGATGAGATAATAAGGGGCTTTGTGTGCCATATTTAGAAGTTACACTATCTTCTACCTGATCTTCTTCAGAATTATAATTTAGAATGGCTGCATAATATACACATAATTCATATGTTCTACTGCTTGTCTTTTTTTCTCTCTAGAAAATAATCCTTATGGTTCTGGTTCTCAACCTTGGCTACACATTAGAATCACCTGTGGTGGGACTTAAAGGAAATGAAGCCTCAGCCCACCCCTGGAGATTATGATTAAATTGATGTGATGGTTTGGTTGGGGGATGTGATATCTTTGAGTGACTGCTGCCTCAAGCAATTTCATATTTCTGTTTGGACAGTTCAACATTTGTTCTTGTTAGGGATTTCCTCATTCATTCTTCCCTATATATTTGCTTTAGTTTATGATTTGCTTGAAGGATCTTCTCATAAAATCATCTCATATGTCCAACAAAATTAGGACCCAGAGCAATGACCATAAGATAGGAAGTCAAGACTAAAAGGGAAAAGCAAGGGTTTTGATGTACAAAAGTTGAAATAAGGTAGGGTGAGTAAAATAATTCTTCATATAATTTCTGAAGAAACAAAGTTTTACTTATCATTTAGTCCTAGCTGATATTTCTCATCTAGGGACTACATTAGATGGTGAATGCTGTAGTGAACATCCACATGCATAAGTCTTTTCATGCTTTTTTGGTAGTATTTCTAGCAGAATTACTGGGTGAAGAGCCTTATAACGCTAAAATGTATTGATTTACATTGGCACCAGCAATGAAAGAACACCCACCAGAACCCTGGAAGTGAAGCAGCATGCTAATTGTGAATTTTCCCAATGTCTCAGAGTTCTGGCTGGAAACAAAATACACAACAGACTAGTTACACAGGTTGGCTATCTTGGAGGTAAAAGAGAAGAGGACAGAGATTGGAGAATTACTTTGGAGAGTGAGTTGGTTGTATGCTGTGGCATTTCCTCTCTTACTCCCCAGTGAGGAAGAGAGGGGATATTTCTCCATCTCAAGAGAAGATGGAGGAGCTTCAAGAGAACTGTTCAGAGAAAATGCTTTATGTTCCCTGATATTTAAGGGACACTGGGATTGGTTCCTAACCCATGCCGAGAAGTCCAAAAGTGGCAGTTTGGGCCTGTGAATAGAGAAGAGCTAGCTGTATTATCCCTGGCAAAGATAGTTGAGTTTTTCAGTGGTCTGAGTGGGCTAGGGGAAGGGAACCCAACTGTATCATCTAGAAAGGGACTCTGTTCTGGGAGACTGGCTTCCAGGAAAAGCAAGTCTTCTGGCTGAGGGGAGAATTTCCTGTAGATAGAAAATGGGTAGTATGAAGAAGCCTCAGAAACTAGGGACTGAGGGAGGTTGTTTTAAAAGCCAATGGTAAGAAGTCTTCCTCTACAGAGAAGGAACCTAGAAGTTCCCTGAAATGTCCCAGGAGAAAACAAGCAAGCCCTGATGTCAGACACAGCTCATTAGTCATAATACAGTGTCCCATTCCTATAATCCACCTTCCCCAGACACAACTCTACAGAGACCAAAATAGCAGCTAGAAAGGAGTTATGAAGAGATAGAGTGAAGAAAAAGTAAAAAAAAAAAAAGCTGCTTATATTGTTTACTTTCTATAGAAATTTCTGAATCTAGGGCAGGCCCAAACAGAAGAATTTCATTAGTTGATGCTTTGGAGTTTTGATATTAGACCAGACTGAACTTTCACTTTGTGCAAGTTATTGCAAGTAGCTTTCAGATCAGAGACAGTAGTGAGAAAGAGTAAGTTGGTTATTGCCTGCATATGACTAAAATCCAATACTCCTTCAGTAAACTCAACCATTACATCTTATGAACATTTTCTCCTACATGTTCTTTTTATTTGTATTACTATTTTTCATTGATTGGCAGTTTTAAGTGATTGTGTATTAAAATCTGTTGATCTTTTCCTTCATTATTTCTTCTTTGCTTCAAAGCTGAAAAAGTGATTCTTTCAAAGTTATTCTATTCTCTTTTTTTCTTATTTTCCAGCAATTGCTTTTAAAAAAAAATATTTAACTATTACATCTCCCTGTGTTTATTTTGGTATGTAGCAAAATGTTTATTAAATCAAGTTATCCCAGATTACTATCCATGTCTGAAAATTGGCAAAATGTGGGCCTAAATGATTTTTTTACTCCTCAGATAGGAAATTGGAGACATCCTTAGAAGTTTATTTTGTTCTTGAGTCTGAGGCTGAAAATAGCAGAAGAAATGGTTTGTGGACGGTGGGAGTGAGCTTAGTGTACTCCAGGCATCATTTGGTACGATTGGTCACTTCCTCCTTTTAAAAGCTAGCCCTTCTCTTGCAAGAAGCCCAAGAGACTACTATCTTCATTTTCGTCTACCTCTTTTCCCATTCGTTTGGCTGATTTTTCCATTTCTATCCTAACACTAAATGTGGGAATTCCCCTGAATTTGGTTTTGGATCTGCGTTCCTTTTCTATATTTTCTTCCCAGATAACTCAAGCACTAATAATTTAAAACATATATTGGTGGCACTTAAATTTAAATCTTTCACCCTGACAGCTTCTCTGGGCTCTAGATTCATATGTTCAGCTTTCCCTCATCGTGGGAGAAATGGCTAAAATCATCTAAGCAGTTGCTAGCTCATCCTTGACTTTTTTCTTTACACTTTCCTCCTATATCAAATTTATTAACAAAGCAGCCAATCCCAAAGCCAAAATATATTTCTGTATGCTTTCTCTACATGTCTGTTTTTGCTGCTCTATTCCAAGTTGCTAACTGCTTTAGGCAATTAATAACATCCTAAAAAGACCCTTCTCCTTTTATGGTACTCTATCCTTTTTTCAAGGCATTTAACACAGTTGAAGTTATTTATTGGTTTCTTTGTTAACTTTCCTTTTCACTACACTGTAAGCTTACAAGGGTGTTGACTGAAAAAAAAAACATATCATAAGAGCTGTGAGTTCAGTTTTATTTGGGGACTTACTGAGGACTATAGCCCAGGAGAAAGCCTCTCAGGTAGTGCTGATGAACTGCTCTGAAGAGGTGGCGGAGGGGGGGAGGTCAGTATATATATGATTTGGTGAAGGAGGTACGTGCAATCAGGCATATATCTCAGTAGAAGGTTGCTGCTAGTCAAGAGGAGCAGATGCCTCCATAAATGATTTTAGTGATTTTCTAGGTATGAGAAGATACGAGAATTGGGTTCATAAAATTTTCTCCTGAAAATATCTATCTGAAAGGCAGTTCTATCAGTTTTTCCTAGAGGGCAGAGTGCTTCATTCCTCATCTCCACCCTGAACTCCTTTCAGGGTGTGTTAAAGGTCAACAGCTACAGTGGCTAAGGACCTAAATCTTGTAGAGCTGGATGGCGAGTGACATATTTTAGTTTGTAAGGGAAGGAACCATATTTGACTTATTCTTCATGCCTTCAGTGCTTAGCACATTACCTGGTACATATTAAGCTCCTTATAAAGAGAAGACAATTCATTAAAAAGCATGCTATATTGAATTTACTTTCCCTTTTCATACATTTTTATAATTTTACCATGGATAAAGTTCTTAAACTCTTTGGGACAGGTTTTTAAAAACCTGTCTATGGAAAGGTTGTATTAGATAATCCAAAGCGTCTTGTATAAAATTCTTTGCTTTTGTTATTTCCTAATTATCTGATCAGGTACTTGATTTAGTAACTAAAAATAAAACATTTATTTTATCAGTTTTATTATTTTATTGATTATGTATTTGTATGTTTCCATACTCTCAAGGTATGGAAATCCACTTACATTATATGATCTAATTCATTATTGATTGCCTTCATTTCCTACACACTAGCGTTTTGTAGGCCTATTTTATTCTCTACACTACAATATTTGTCTTCCTTTTCTTCTCACTGCTAGTTTTCAGCTGTTTCCTACCGCTGTTCCTACTGCACACCATCTGTTGATTTGCACCAACAACAATCTCTGTTGAAAAATCTCCTAAGGATCCCTGACTTCAACTTCTTTTCCTTCTTATTGCTATAAGCTGTTGAGCTTTGCAACTAATGCTATGTGTGATAATGGTTGTAATCCTGTTTTTCTCTACCTCCTTCTCTTTGCTGTTTTTCCTTTAAGTGGTATATTTTGAAATAATATTTCTTATGACTTACAGTATCTTAAAAAATTCTCTTTTAATAGAATCATCATACAGTGATTATGATTGATTTCATAAATTTGTCATTCATTCCATAATATTTATTGTTCATCTACTGTGCATTAGGCAATGATGTTAAATAGGTATTTGCTATTCATATGGGCATCAGGTCATAGAGATATTATTTTAATTAATTTTTTTAACTTTCACCAATTTCATTCATTTCAAATCATTGGAATTAATTTATGGGACTATAGTAATTTCTGTATTTAAATTTCAATTTTCTTGTAGCTCTTTTGTTTTCCAACTCTGAGCACCAACCAACTGATCTATCCTTTTTGTACATATAGGTTTTCAGTTGATAATTCTTAGTTAATAATACTTGCTGAGTCCTTACTATGTGTTCTACATTGAGTAATAAAATAATCATAGCCCTAGTCTCATGGAGACCAATTTGGGAAGAAGACAATGTTCTAGTAAACAAATAAATATGTAATTACAAATTCTGATAAATGCTTTGGAGAAAATAATGTGTATTGAGAGAGAATAACGAGGAAGAATTACTTTTGTTGATCCAGCTCAATATATTCAATTCAACCTCTTGCCTCAGTTATAGGCACACATTTTTCTCTTGTCTGCTGTATGTTTCCATCATGTGTTAACATGTGGTGCCTCAAACTTAACATCTTCCTCCTCTCCTCTTTCCCCTTCCCTTCCTCCTTATTCTTCACCTCCTCCTTCTCTTTCTTCTTCTTCTTCTTCATATTGCTTACTGAATGTTTACTTTCTGCCATGAAATGTGGTGGGAACTTTATAAATGTTAACTCTGTACATTTAAATTGCAGGGTAACTATTAATATTATTGTGCACATTTTACTGATATGAGAATTGAATCTTTAAATAGGTGAAGTAACTTTTTTTGGTCACTCAGTAACAAATCTTCAAGCAGGGATTCTAACTCAGGTCTTCTGATTCCAAAGTTCATGTTCTTTATTGTGTGATGCCATCTTCCCAGTATTTGTGTGCCCACTCTGTACTAAGAAGACTATATGCATTTCTTTGTGTAATATATAACAACTCCATGAAGCAGATCTTATCTTCATTTTACATATGAGACTCAGACATATTGAATAACTGTCCCAGTGTCACATAGGTACATAGATAGGAAGAAACTGAAGTAGGATATCAGTCCAGTTCCATCAGAATCTAAAGTCCATTCTCTCTGTGTTCACTAGGTACCATCATTTCCTTCCATGACACGAGAGTGTGTTGTTTATTTTTTATCTTGCCTAATAAGACCTTGATGCCATAGATGAAGTCTTTAGACTCTATGAGATGTGCCCTCAGGAATTTGTCTATTAAATGAAAGATTCTACAGGTAGCTTATTTAATATTAATTAAAATTGTATAAAATGTTAACTATAATGATTTTATTCATTTTGGAGCTAATGAGTCACCCTGTCCTTATTTTCAGGCTACAATGTTTCAAACAATTTGCTTCATCCAGGCCTGTAACTCTGTAGATGCTGCCATTCTGTTAAGACAAACTTCAGCTTCCTCGATGAAATTACATTTAAATGAGAGAGATAATTTTCATGTCACATTTATTCATTAATCCATTCAGCAGATATTTGAGTGTGTATTAGGTGTCTGGCATAATACTAGGCACTATGAATGCAATGGCAGGGAGAAGCTCACATGGATCTTGCCTTATGGACAACTTAGTAATGGAGAGACACAAAAACCAAATAGTAACACAGATAAATACAAAATTACAAACTAAGATAAATGTGATGCATTCAATGCTAAGAAAGTGTATCTGTCACTAGGAGGCAGGCCTGATCTTGCAGGAGTAGTGAATTTAGGGATATCTATCAGGAAGGTTTCCCTTTGAGCTAGGATAAGAAGGATTTTTAAACTCTTAGTTATGCCTGTAGTACCTGGGAATGAGTGTAGACACGGTACATTACTAGAAAGTTGCACCATTAGTTGTTCTTGCATATCCTTGGAATTCAGCAGATAGTATAAAACATATTTATTCTTCTCATTAAGGCACTTATCAGTCCACAAAGAGGCCTCCTATAATTGGCATGTAAGAGATCTTTTATCTCTTTCTCTCCTACTTCTCATTTCCCTCAGAATGCCATTGAAAGTCTTCTATCCATTTGTCTTCTTGCTAGGGTCCCAGATCTGTCCTGTAGTTCCTGTTTGCCTCTGGAGATGGCTTTATGGGAAAAAAGAGGAAATAATTCCAGGTAACTGGAGCAGAACAAATAATCTTCTTGAGTGTGAGAGACAGAGAACAGCACATTCAAGAAACCAGGGAGGGAAGTAAAGGTTAGTTACTACGGTAGCATCACAGGGAAAGAGTGATTTGAAAAGAGATTGTAGAAAATGTATAAGTCAGACAGAGACTTGAACTCAAAGTTCAGCAAGTGCCTCAAGTGGAAAAGGATTAAAGAATGTTGGGCTGGTTTTGCTGCATTTTCTCTTTCTCCAGGATCTTAGACCATTGAGTGTTGGCTACTTTGGTAGTCCCACACTACAAATTTTGTTTCTCCAGATCCCTGAGACTGAAGAAGGCTCTAGGGTATCAGGATATCGCTTTTTTTCTCTGCCTCTGTGGCCTGTGTTGCAAATCTGTAGATTCCCGAGGGAAAAATGAGTGAAGTATGTTTGAATCAACAAAACACCCTCAAATCCTAGCTGCTCTAGTTGCTCTTTTATACCTTCAAAGTTTTTTTAAATTTCTTTTTTCTTTATTGCTCCAAAGAAGCCTTAATTAGACTGACATCTGGCTTCTCAACAGAAACACTAGAAGCCAGAAGCACATGCCATAGTATCTTCTACCTTAATACCAAAACCTGATAAATACATTTTTGTAATTATAGTTTAATTCATTCATCCTAAAGAAAATATTAGTAAATATTATCCAGCAATATATAAAAAGGACAAGATATCAGGACTAAGTAGAGTTTATTCTAGGAATGCAAGGTTAATTTAACATTTGGAAGTTATTTAAAGAATTCACTACACTAAAAAAAGGAGAAAAATCACATGACTAACTCAGTAAACAAAAACATGTGATATAAGTAACATTCATAATATATACTCTAAGCAAACTTGGAGGAAAAGATAACTTCCTTAATCTCATATAGGGTGTGTTAAAAAATTATAGGAGAATCATACCTTAATGGTGAAATGTTAAAATACTTTTGTCTGAGATCGAGTGATTAAAAAAATGCTTCTATCATCACATCTGTTCAGTGTTGTAATGTTTTATTTGTAATATTGAATGAAAAAGAAAAATAAGGAAAAAGGAAATAAAGTTTTAAAGGAATAAATAAAAGCTTCATGCTAAACATGTTATGATTGGGCACATAGATAAAAGGTCTATGATAATATTTTTAGGATTAATAGGCAGATTTTAAAAGGTTGCTGAATGTGTTCTGTTTGGGCACATATCAGATAAAAGGTCTATGAAAATATTTTTAGGATTAATAGGCAAATTTTAAAAGGTTGCTGAATATAAGATTAATATAAAAATCAGTCGTATTTCTATGTACCAGTAAAAACCAGATAAAATGCAACACATCTTTACAATAACATAAAATATTAAATGACTAGATACATATCTCACAGAAGATGTAGAAGACCTATGCAAAAAACTATAAAATATTATTGAGAGTTGCTAAAGAAGACCTAAATAAATGGAGGACTATAACAGAATTGAAAGAGTCAATATTGTAAAGATATTAATTCTCCCCAAGTTTGTTTATGGACTCAGTACAATTCAGTTCAAAATCCCAACAGGTAATCTGTGGGGACTTGAAAAGTGAATTCTAAAATCTACATGTAAATACAGTGTCAAAATAGACAAGGTAATCTTGATGAAGGAGAGCAAGGTAGAAAGACTTGCTCTACCAGATGTTATAATTTACTGTCATGCTATAGGAATTAAGACTGTGTGACAAGAATAGACAAATGGACCAATGGAGCAGAACAGAAAACCCCAAAGCATATTTTTTTCACTCTCTATTGCCATGTAACAAACCATCCCAAAACTTAGTGGCTTAAACAGCAACAACCATTTGTTTTCTCTCATGATTCTGTGGACTCAGCAGGATGGTTCTTTTGCTCCATATGGTGTCAACTGGAGCTGCAGTCTTCTGGAAGCTCAACAAAGATGGAATTTCCTAGATGGCTTATTCATATGTGTAGCAGTTGGTGCTGACTGCTGGCTGGGAGATTGTTAGGCCTGTTGATCACAGCACCTCAAGTCTCCTTCATTTAGCTCTCCACATGGTTTGAACTTTTCACAAGATGACAGCTGGGTTCCAAAAGGGAGTGTTCTAAACACGCAAAAGCAGAAACTACCAACGTCTTTAAGATTTACTCTTATAATCCACACAGCATCACTTTTGCAACATTCTAACCGTCAAAGCAGGTTATAGGGTCAGCCCAGGTTCAAAGGGGACGCTTATATTCTGCCTCTCAATGGGAGAAGTGACAGAAAATTTGCAGTCATCTTTACCACACAGAGCCATGCTTATATGGATACTTTACTAATGTGAATGTGGCACTGTGGGGAAAGATTTGTCTTTTCAATAAGTGATACAGGAAGAATTGGATACTAATATAGAAAAAAAGTGAAACTTGACCCTATATCACACCATAATTAAAAATAAATTCCAGTAGGACTGTACACTTAAATGTCAAGACAAAAAATAATACTTAAACAATGATATCAAAGAATATCATTATGCACTTGGGATAGGGAATTTTTTTTGAGCTGCACAAACATGCATTAATCATAGAGGAAAATATTATTAAATTGGACTACATTTTAGCAGTTGCCACTGGTGCCCTACATCACATTCCCTTGACCCATCTCTAATTTCAGCTGTAGCTAGTGACTCACCTCCCTGACAGTGTTTCGTAGTTTTTATTTCATGGCCTTTTGCAGCACCAAGGAATCTCTTAGCCAGTGTGCAAACACAGCCCGGGAGTATGGAATTAATGCCCCTAAACACGGTCCTCAAACAATAAGGCAAGAGCTGGGATAAATGCTTCAGTCTCCTGTCCTTCAGATAGATAATTCTGGAAGGCATTCTGTACAATTATCAGGAGGTTCTGGCATTACATTATATATGTAATGTAGATTTTAAAAACATGAACAGAAAAAATATCTACTCTATATGGTCATTTATATAAAAACTAAATTATAGTGTTTAGTGATGAGTAGATGACGGTGTAAAATAAAAGACGGTGGTCGGTTTTAGAGAAGAGCAGGAGGGGTGTGATTGGGAGTCAACATATGGGGGATTTCTGAGGTGCTGGCAATATATTTTTATAAACTAAATGTCAAGGCAAATAATTATGGAACATTCCAAACATAAACAAAGGCAGAGAAAACAATTGGATAAACTTATGTATACTTACTACCTAGTTTCAAAATTACCAGTTTATGAACTATCTTATATCACCTCTACTACCCTATTACCCCCTACCTTCAATGTGGATCACTTTGGGCCAAATCCCATACATCAGATCATTTCAAGGTGTAAATATTTTTACGTATCGGTAAGAGATTAGGTACTAAAAACATATTCGCGATACCATTATCACACCAAGAAACTTAACAATTTTTTCACATCATCAGTTATCCAATCAGTATTTAAATTTACCTGATATTCTCAAATTTTTAGACAGTTGGTTTGTTCAAATCAGTAGTCTCAGAATTACCCACCTCTTTTGTTTGGTCGTTATGCCTCTTGAGTGGTGTGACTGTACATTCTAGATTGTCCAAACAGTCCTATTTCAATAGCATCCCTTTTCACTGTCTGAAATATCCGGGTTTGGGTGAAAAAGTATATAGTCACTCTACAATTTAGTCCTTTTCATCTTTAAGTGCCCAGTCCCTCTCTTTTCCTTTTCTTACTTTTTTGTTTTAGTTGTTGGAAGAAACTGAGTCATTTGCCCTGTAGTGTTTTCTATAGTCTTGATATTTGCTAAATGCATCTCCCTGGTGTTGTTCAATATGTTCCTCTGTCCCCTGTATTTCCATAAACCTGGAAGTTAGAACTAGAAGCTTGATTTAAGTTCCATGAGGGGAGAGGGAGAGAATAGTTCATGGGTGATTCTGTTTACTTCTGGTAGAAATAGAAAATATGTAGCATCCACTTGTCACTCTTTCAGTAAGGTTAGCAGTCATTGAAGTTCGTTGAGTAGATGTATTATTTCAAAAGGAATTTTCCAAACTGTGATATTAAGATTCTGTTTCTTGATCTAGGAGTTACCTTATGGGGCTTTGCTTTATAATAATTTGTTCAGCCATTTATGGACTTTTCTATATATATGTGTTATCTTTCATGAAAATAATTTTAAAAATACATGTGTGTTTAACTACATACATGTACAGCTATGGGGGGATTGACAGATGAAATCAGTGAGATATTTATTAAATTGTAATTATGAAATTAATATGTTTTGCATATTAAACAGAAATTAATTACAAAAGTAAATTTCCTCAATAGCCTGAGTATTCAAGATAAGATTTAAATAATAATGATAAATGATATATTATTCCAATGTGGCCAGTTGTTTCAGAGAATGTCTAAACTTGCTCTCTGTGTTGGACTGATACAGGAAATGTGGTAAAAGTGGAATGTGATGATGGTGAACAGAAAGAAGGCTGGATGTGGTTTCATGAGGGTTAAACCAGTCCTCGAGAAGAGACATATCTTTTAAATAACATCTATTAATAAAGATTACAGTGTTTAATGAATAATTAAGAGATACATCATCTTAAAAATAACTTGCTTGGGCTTTTGGACATCAAAGAATCATAAATGTTTATTCAATTTGATGATTACAGAGTGATTTATGTGTTCATTACTCTACATTCCAATGGATTCTAGATACCATCTCCCAGGATAGATTGACCAAAGTGATGCAGCTAGATTTAAAAATATACAAAAGTAATAAAGTCCCTCCCAGCTTGTTGCTAGCAATGGAAAACTGAGAATCTTTTCTATTTGCTAGTGAGAGTGAAATTATGAGTCTACAACTTTCTTGCTAAGGCGAGATTATTATAATAAAGCAAATTTCTGTAAAATTACATTTTGAATCATATTTCCCAGGGATTCTAGGCCACTGAATTTAATTACTTCTAGGATGTGAAAAAGAAAAAAAATTAACCTCACTGGCTCCTGGGAAAATATGCCATTGTTTTCTGTGTTGCTCTGATTTATATTTAGGTTATATTGTTTACTAGCAGCCAACAAACTCCAGAAGCCTCCTGTATATTGATTGATATTTACTGGGGGTCTTGCAACTTGTTTACAATCTTCTCTCAGCCATCATACTGATGACCCATCTATTTCCCCAGTCTCACCGTACTTTGGTTTCCATTACTCCAGTGATCTTTTTTATTGTCGGCAATAGAGCATGGAAGTTGAAAGACTGAATTCTGAATACAGACTGAGTTAAATCACTTCTAGCTATGTGACCTTAGGCTAGTTTCCTAATCTCTTTATGTCTTATTTCTGTCACCCATAGAATGAGAATTATAGTATGTCCCATCTCTCTGTTGTAAAGATGAATACATGTAACACCTTTGACACATAAGTCCCCAGCAAATCATAATTATCTCCAGTGTGCTGCAGCAGCTTATTTACTTAGGCCCATAAGTGGCTCTACCATTCAGATCTTGAACCATAAAAATATCTACTCTGTTTATAACATTCTTGCTTTCTAAATGTTATTTCTCTCATTCCCTCATGTGCAAATGCCCTTTTAGTCCAGTTCCTTGACCTATCCTTACATCCTAATTTTAGTGGTTTCCGAATTTCTGAACCTCATGGGCCAGAAAAAAATTGGGAGGCCAATATAGGATTATCAATTTATTGCCAAGTAAGGATGTTAAAATAACCAACACTATCATAAATTGAAATTATGAAATTGTTTGTATAATTTTAAAAATATTTGTCTTTCTTTATGAACTATATATTCTCATAAGGTAGAGACTCATCAAGTATCTACCTTGGTCACTCTGATTATGCAGGATTTAGTGCGTAGCTTGTGATGCTAGATTCAACAAGTAAAGACATTTTAGAATGAATAAATAAAAGACCTCTATTATTTAATGAAAGATATTTTAGCAGAAACTGAAAGTTGGAATTAGTAAACCAAATATGTATATGAAAAATACTTAATGCCCAAAATAGCAGCATTAAAATGATGTGTTTTTATTTTGTTGATACAAATTGTCAACTTGTTGATTTGTATTCAGTAGTGAAATGCAAAATGATGCTTACATTTCCAACCTTTTCTGATACTTTGTTCTTTAAACTGCAGTTAGTACTAACATTCTAGATTCAGAGAAGTGTGTTGATGAAACTCTGAGCTACACATTTAAGGTGATTTCTCTCAGTTCAGAAAATTTTGGCCAGGGTCTGGTTGGGTCAGGTCAGTATCTCAGACAGGCTACTTACTAATTTGAAGCCCACTTAAATATTTGTTTGACAACTGTATAGTAGGATTTTGCAGGGACTTAATTTCTCTTATTAAATTTTGAATGCCCCTTGATTTATTATCTTTGTTAGTTATCTTGATGTACTCTTCTTTGAGTTTCCTCAAAATAAAACTCCACTTACACGTGAATTGTATGATTCATACAATTGTATGATAATGATATCGCTTATATGTGGAATCTTAAAAAAAAATGGTAGAAATGATCTTATTTACAAAACAGAAATAGAGTCACAGATGTAGAAAACAAACTTATGGTTACCAGGGTGGGAAAGCCAGGTCGGGAGGTGGGGGGGGAGGGATAAATTGGGAGATTGGGATCGACATATACACACCACTGTGCATAAAATAGATAACTAATAAGGACCTAATGTGTAGCACAGGGAACTCTTCTCAACACTGTTGTAATGACCTACATGGGAAAAGAATCTAAAAAAGAGTGGATATATGTGTATGTATAACTGATACACTTTGCTGTACACCTGAAACTAAATCAACTATTCTCTAATAAAAATTTTAAAAAAAGAAAGAAAATCAAATCAAATTCCTCTTCTCATCCTCATAGTCACTGTGATCCGTTCTCCCTGGTGTTCTCCAGCCTTCCTGGACTCTGCCTCCAGTAAAATCATATTTGATTATTTCTGAAAGTCTTTCTTTTTTTCCACTTTATCTTTCCTAATCCAGAGAAGATGAAGGGGTGCAAGTTGACTCTCTTAAGTCGATTAAATAGATGTAGTTTTAAAATAAAAAAATCCTGGAGTGGGCATCCCAAACAAGTGTCTCAGAGTTTCAGGGGAAATATAGAGGATGGTATAGAGAAGTAAGAGAAGTTGTAAAGTCCCACATGATCACCAGCTTATTAGAGTTCCTGTTGGCTCAAAGAACAACATTGCAGCCATTAATCTAGTAAATATTTACTGAGTGTCTATTTTGTGCAGGAATTCTGTGAGGTGTTGGTATTAAACTGTGGAGGAACTGGCAGAGGGTGACAGTAGATAAGCAGACAATCCCTTAATTCAAATCCTGCCAATTATATTTATATTACTACCATTGTGATTCTGAGCAGATAATTGCTCTGAGCTATAAATTTTTCATCTGTAAAATGGAACCTCGCTTCCAAGGTTGTTAGGATTCAGTATTCACCTCGATGCTTGACACATAGTAGTTATTCTATTGAGCATTAATACCCACTTTCCGCCACCTCTAGTCTCCATACCCTTTTCATAGCTAGTTAAGATAAAAGGAAAACAGTAATTTTAAAGCCTAAGGTAAATCAATAAACTATTCAACAAGTTCATATTGATTACATTCCATGTCAAGAACTGTGTTGGATAGCAAGGAAATTGTCATAGTCTGTTTGGGCTGCTATATCAAAAATACCATAGACTGGGTAGCTTATAAACAACAGAAATTTATTTCTCATAGTTCTGGAGGTCCAAGGTCAAGATACCAGCAGATTTGGTGTCAAATGACAGCTCACTTCCTGGTTCATAGATAGCCATCTTTTTGCTGTGTTCTCACTTGGTGGAAGGGGGAAGGGAGCTCTTTGGGGTCCTGTTTATAAAGGCAGTAATCACATTTATGAGTGTTCCACTTTCATGACCCAATCACGTCCCCAAAGCCCTACCTCCTAATAAACATCACATTTGGGGTTAAGTTCTCAATATGTGAATTTTAGGGGGACATAAACATTCAACCCATAAAAGGGATACAAACAGGAATAAAATACGGTCTCTGTGGGAGGCACTTACAGCATAGAGCCATGGATTCTCAGGATCGAGAAGAATATTAAATGTTATCTAGTGCAACTACCTCTTTAGCAGACAAGACCTGAAATGACTAAGCAATCATATGCTACAGTAGATTATCAGGTGCTTAAGAGATGTAAAGTATACAATAGCCCCAAGAGGAACCTTGGATGGCCAACATGATGCTCCACATTGGGTGGTATTACTTTGTCCAGTTAACTCTGATTCGCATTGTCAGCATGTAGCCAGTGGCTCGATGTCCTTGTGCAAAAACACATTTAACAAATTTCACAGTTATTGATGAATATCTTAGAATGCCAATTTATTAGGGTAAATGAACAATTTACTATCATGTGTACTGAAATACTCATCTACCCATGAATACCCCTTTCTATGGGCATATCTATATAGGAATCCAAATTAAAATCAGAGGTAGATAAGGCAGCAAGGAATTAACACATGAAATTTTGATGATCTCAAGAAGTGTAAACTAAGGTAGCTTGAGATACTTTTTTTTTCTCATAACAGGGATACCCTTACTAATGCATGATAATGCTTATGTGGTAGGCAAATATAGGGTAATATAAGGAGAAATGGCTAGTGTTACAAATAATGAGAAATAAAATTGTATTTATAAGGTGATAACTTTCTGGTAGGAGGTTAATTATGCAACCGTTATCAAAGTAAAGAAGGCCTATTTTTAAAAGTTTTTTACCTGAAATAATAGGACATTTTTAGGAATGCTCTTTCTGTACCTGTTCCTGAAGATTTCTTACATTTTATTTCTACCAATGGCCCAGGAAGATATCTCAGAATTAGAGGTAAAGTTATACATAACTGTAGAATGTACATTTTTCTTTTTTCCCCCAAATAGACTTTAATTTTCTAACAATTCTCTGAGCATTCGAAAAACATAAAGAGTGAATTCCACATGGTTGTTTAATATATTTATTTGGTTATCTACTTAATGCATGACAACACAGAAGTAGGCTTGTGGGGGGTAAAGGTACATAATACAGCCTTGGCTTCAAGCAGCTTGAAATCTTATTGGAAAGACAAAAATAAAAGTTTGAAACAAAAACTATACTAAATAGTAATAAGTCACTTACTAAGAATGGATTCAATAAATATTTATAAGTACCTACTCTGGGCACAGTTCTAGGCTGGATGTTGGAAATTCCAAAGACGGGGATTCTTGCCTTTGCGGTATTCACAGGGGAATCCAATAAGTGACATATAGTTGCCTCACTTGAATGGAGTAAGTATAGATGCCAGGGGGTGCAGAGAGGAAGCAATCAAAGGATGGGGAGGTTACATGGAGAAGATTTACTATGAAGATGATTTGAGAGTTGGGTCTGGCAGGACATAAATTGTTAGAAAACAACAGCAACAGTGTAGGACGGTCCAGTAATTGAGACAGAGAGTGGAGGTAGGGTTGATAGTGATGTGATGGTGATGGGGGTGGTGGAGGATTGCATATGTTATAACATGAGTTTAGAAAAGAACAATTCTGTGCCTCAAAGAAAGAGTGCCGGCTTTCAACTTGCTTTTCTTTTGACAAATGAGTTATGTCTTCTTTCTACTCTCATTTCTTTTGTATCTTAATCCCTTACAGATAAGCATAGCATGATGTTGGTTGTTAAGTTTTAAGAATTTGATTGCTAAACTATTTTGAAGTGACCAAGGACTAAAGAGGACACTCTTTGTTCCTGGCCTGTGATGAAAAAGTACAGAAATTTTTACGCCATATAGTCATTCAGGGATCCAGAAGCTTCTTCTGTTGTAATGCTGCTATCTTCAGCATGTAGGTACAAGCTCACCTTGCTGTCTCACAGGCAGTGAATAGAAAAAAAGAGGGTAGTATCTTGTGCAGCCAGCTTTAGGGGCCAGGGTTTGAAGTGGTATACAACATTTCCATCCACATTCCATTGGCCTTGGCTAAGTTACACGACCCCTTCTAACTGCAAGGAGGGCTGAGAAATGAAGACTTCCTTTGTGTGATTCGCAGAATACCTGAGCAATAAGAATAATCTAGAGCTTAAGTGGGATCCGGAGGCATGGTTTTCTGTGTCCAAGGATGTTATCAAGGATTTTGGAAGCAGCTGATCAGCCAAAGATAGTCACTATTTTCTCTTTTCCTACTCTGGGTTAGAACTAAAGCAAATTTGGATGGCAGTAGTATAGTGGGTATATGAGATCCAAGATCCAGGATTACTAGTAGAGATGGAAGGTATGATGTATTCTATACCTCAATGTAGCTACATGAAAATATAGGAATTGTTGATATTGTTAGCTTTGTAGGTATCATTGTATACTGGAGCCTAGTGGGTCACCAAGAAATTCTCAGCACTTCCTTCATCCTATGCTTCTTCATCTTCGCTTTTTTGGTGTACATACATACTCTTAAAGACTTATGCATTAAGTCCTATTAGACATCCAGGAAGGCATTTTATCTCTCCCATTCACTTCTGTTTCTCCAGTGCCTGGCTGTGGGTGCAGTTAATATGTGTTGAAGTCTAAAGGAATGAATTTATGTTTATGTGAGATGTCAAAAATGTCTTTAAAAGTAGTTAACATTCATCTATTTCAATTCTGTGAGTTTATTTTCCATTTTAGCTCTGAGGTCTATTAAAAGAGCATAGTTTTTTCTTATTTATTATTTTTTCATAGAGCTCAAGTGTACAGTGTAACCATATAATGTAAATGGTTGTTTACTCAGTAATGATAATTCTTCATTTGCACGTACTATACCTCCAGCAAGAAACTTTAAATAAATATTACCTGTTTTAGCCTTGTACTCACTTGCTGCAGAGTCAAATATACAATGCATTTCTTTTATAGTTGTCTTTACCTCAGGTGCAAGGCATAAACTTAACTTCTGATGAACTATATTTTCAGGCTGTTTAATATTACTTTTCTTTCACTGAATCATCACTGAATAAAATGAGGACATTACTGATAATAAAAGTGTGTGTGTGTGTGTAACATTGGTGTTGTACCGGTGGATTTTCAGTAGCTCTTAATCTAAAATAAACACAGAATATTCCTTAGGGTCAGTATTCTTTTTTTCTAAGTGTTATCTATAATTTTCTTCTTGTGTGTAAATGAACAATAGCAGAAAAGTGATTGCACAGTGGTTTTATAGCTCAATAAATTATCCTTAGTGTGTAGGAGATTTACTGTGCCTTAATCAATGAATAATTATTCCTGTCTGATATCGGTAAGATCCCGTAAAAAAGGGGTACACACATAGCCTGGTTCCATTGGAGGCTGCAAACAAAACAGTAAAATGATTAAACCCAGTTTAATTGCCTTCTGTAGCTATGTTGAGAGGAGTATGTATACAGTATATATATATGATCATCTCTTATAGCAGGGAAAGGAGCAGGGAACAAAATATGACTCCTGTTTAAAATGAATAAATTATGTTTTGAACACAGTGGAAACAAGAACATAGATCTTTGGAAAACGGGCTCATATTACATATGTCTTGATTAGCAGATTAAGGAAGTTCATTAGGAAATGACACATTATTGATTTATTTCATGGACCCCAATTTTTTTTTACATCATTATTGGAGTATAATTACTTTACAATGGTGTGTTAGTTTCTGCTGTATAACAAAGTGAATCGGCTATATGTATACATATATCCCCATATCCCCTCCCTCTTGAGCCTCCCTCCCACCCTGCCTATCCCACCCCTCTAGGTGGTCACAAAGCACCGAGCTGATCTCCCTGTACTATGCAGCTGCTTCCCACTAGCTATCTATTTTATATTTGGTAGCTTATATATGTCAGTGCTACTCTCTCACTTCGTCTTAGCTTCCCCTTCCCCCAACCCCATGTCCTCAAGTCCATTCTCTACGTCTACGTCTTTATTCCTGTGTTGCCCCTGGGTTCATGAGAACCTTTTTTTTTTTTAGATTCCATATATATGTGTTAGCATACGGTATTTGTTTTTCTTTTTCTGACTTACTTCACTCTGTATGACACCCTCTAGGTCCACCCACCTCAATACAAATAACTCAATTTTGTTTCCTTTCATGGCTGAGTAATATTCCATTGTACATATGTGCCACATCTTCTTTATCCATTCATCTGTCGATGGACACTTAGGTTCCTTCCATGTCCTGGCTCTTGTAAATAGTGCTGCAATGAACATTTGTGGTATATGTCTCTTTTTGAATTATGGTTTTCTCAGGGTATATGCCCAGTAGTGGGATTGCTGGGTCATATGGTAGTTCTGTTTTTAGTTTTTTAAGGAACCTCCATACCATGCTCCATAGTGGCTGTATCAATTTACATTCGCACCAACAGTGCAAGAGGGTTCCCTTTTCTCTATACCCTCTCCAGCATTTATTGTTTGTAGATTTTTTGATGATGACTGTTTTAAGCGGTGTGAAGTGATGCCTCATTATGGCATTGATTTGCATTTCTCTAATGTTTAGTAACGTTGAGCATACTTTCATGTGTTTGTTAGCACTCTGTATATCTTCTTTGGAGAAATGTCTCTGTAGGTCTTCTGCCCATTTTTGGATTGGGTTGTTTTTTTGATATTGAGCTGCATGAGCTGCTTGTATATTTTGGAGATTAATCCTTTGCCAGTTGCTTCATTTGCAATTATTTTTTCCATTCTGAGGGTTGTTTTTTTGTCTTGTTTATGGTTTCCTTTGCTGTGCAAAAGCTTTTAAGTTTCATTAGGTCACATTTGTTTATTTTTGTTTTTATTTACATTACTCTAGGAAGTGGGTCAAAAAAGATCTTCCTATGATTTATGTCATAGAGTGTTCTGCCTATGTTTTCCTCTAAGAGTTTTAGAGTGTCTGGCCTTACATTTAGGTCTTTAATCCATTTTGAGTTTATTTTTGTGTATGGTGTTAGGGAGTGTTCTAATTTCATTTTTTTACATGTAGCTGTCCAGGTTTTGCAGCACCACTTGTTGAAGAGGCTGTCTTTTCTCCATTGTATATTCTTGCCTCCTTTAATCAAAGATAAGGTGACCATATGTGTGTGGGTTTATCTCTGGGCTTTCTATCCTGTTCCGTTGATCTATATTTCCATTTTTGTGCCAGTACCATACTGTGCTGATTACTGTAGCTTTCTAGTATTGTCTAAAGTCCAGGAGCCTGGTTCCTCCAGCTCCGTTTTTCTTTCTCAAGGTTGCTTTGGCTATTCGGGGTCTTTTGTGTTTCCATACAAATTGTGAAACTTTTTGTTCTAGTTCTGTGAAAAGTGCCATTGGTAGTTTGATAGGGATTGCATTGAATCTGTAGATTGCTTTGGGTAGTATAGTTATTTTCACAATGTTGATTCTTCCAGTACAAGAACATGGTATATCTCTTCATCTACTTGTATCGTCTTTGATTTCTTTCATCAGTGTCTTATAGTTTTCTGCATACAGGTCTTTTTTCTCCTTAGGTTGGTTTATTCCTAGGTATTTTATTCTTTTTGTTACAGTCGTACATGGGAGTGTTTCCGTAATTTCTCTTCCAGATTTTTCATTGTTAGTGTATAGGAATGCAAGAGATTTCTGTTCATTGATTTTGTATCCTGCTATTTTACCAAATTCATTGATTAGCTCTAGTAGTTTTCTGGTAGCATCTTTAGGATTCTCTATGTATAGCATCATGTCATCTGCAAACAGTGACAGTTTTACTTCTTTTCAGATTTGGATTCATTTTATTTCTTTTTCTTCTCTGATTGCCATGGCTACAACTTCCAAAACTATGTTGAATAGTAGTGGTGAGAGTGGACACCCTTGTCTTGTTCCTGATCTTAGAGGAAATGGTTTCAGTTTTTCACCATTGAGAAAGATGTTAGCTGTGGGTTTGTCATATATGACCTTTATTATGTTGAGGTAGGTTCCCTCTATGCCCACTTTCTGGAGAGTTTTTATCATAAATGGGTATCGAATTTTGTTGAAAGCTTTTTCTGCATCTATTGAGATGATCATATGGTTTTTCTTCTTCAGTTTGTTAATATGGTGTATCACATTGATTGATTTGTCTATATTGAAGAATCCTTGCATTCCTGGGATAAACCCCACTTGATCATGATGTATGATCCTTTTAATGTGCTGTTGGATTCTGTTTGCTAGTATTTTGTTGAGGATTTTTGCATCTATGTTCATCAGTGATATTGGTCTGTAGTTTTCTTTTTTTGTGACATCTTTGTCTGGTTTTGGTATCAGGGTGATGGTGGACTCGTAGAATGAGTTTGGGAGTGTTCCTCTCTCTGCTATAATTTGGAAGAGTTTGAGAAGGATATGTGTTAGCTCTTCTCTAAATGTTTGACAGAATTCACCTGTGAAGCCATCTGGTCTCGGACTTTTGTTTGTTGGAATATTTTAAATCACAGTTTCAATTTCAGTGCTCGTGATTGGTCTGTTCATATTTTCTATTTCTTCCTCATTCAGTCTTGGAAGATTGTACTTCTCTAAGAATTTGTCCATTTCTTCCAGGTTGCATGGACCCAAATTTTAAAAAGCTATTAGCTGTTCCTAGATCTTAAATTTAAAATGAATACACCTCTTTTTGCCTCTTGTTTTTAACCAGTGGCCACATTTGTAGAGTGCAGTATAGTGGAAAGAATACAGGATTTATGGTCATATAGCATGGGTTCAAAATACTGGTGTAGTCCTCTGTGTACTCTGTGATATTTGGCAAGTTATCACTTACTATACGACTTACACACACACACACACACACACACACACAGACACACACACACACATATACTCTCAAAGTGTCCTCCTCTTCCTGCAACAGTTGAGAGAGAGGCATAAACAGATTTTTCTCTTATAATAAGCTACTTGGGTAGATAAAAACAGCCACCAAAAAGGAGCTCCAAGGAGTCTTCCACTGGGGTCCAAGCACGGTGATACTTGATGACTTGTGGGAAGATTGCTAAAAACTGACTGCTGGTGTCTGTAGAATTGTGGCTTCTGGGAGTTGAGGAAGTTAGTTCTTGTTTTACATTCTTGGGAAAGAGAGTTGACCCTCATATTTGACCTATCCCCACTTTTATTTTTAAATATACAGTGAGATGGAAGTTTCAGCATTATAAAAAGCAGAGAGAGGTCAAATATATTTTTTATTATCCTTTCCTTCTCAGCCAAGGCATTGTTATTCAGAGTTCAAATGTGATCTGAATAATCTTAGTCTTGCTAAGATTATGTCTTGACTAAGATTTAGTCTTGCTAAGTTTGGTTGCAGGCATAGGCACAGAGGAGTTTTACCTCAGCCTACAGCCAAGTCCTATGGTCACTACTAGACAGATGCTTCCAAGGGAGGGTATTTCCCCTTGAAGAAGAAATGAGGGCCACAGACTTTTCATCTCATTAAGGCACAAAGGGATGTTTCCTGTATCATTTTCCTAGGCTGCTGTAACAAATTACCACAAACTTGGTGACACAAAACAATGGAAATTTATTATCTCACAGTTCTAGAAGACAGAAGTCCAAAATCAAGGCATCAGCTGGCACGGCTGTGCTCCCTCCAAAAGCTCTAGGGAAGAATTCTTCCTTGCCTCTTCTGGCTTCTGGTGGCTCCAGGCATTCCTTGACTTCTTTGGCTTTTGACCACATACCTCCAATCTCTGTCTCCATCACCACATTGCCTTCTCTTTCATATGTCTTTTCTTCTTCAGTCTAATAAGGATACTGATTGGATCCTGTCATTGGATTCAGGGCCCACCCTGGTAATCCAGGATAATCTCATCTCAAGATCCTAATTTAATCACGTTTACTAAGATCCTTCTTCCAAATAAGGTAACATTCACAAGTTCTAGAAATTTGGACATGGCCATAACTTTTTGGGGACTACCATTCAACCTTACATAGTTTCTCTATTCTCTAAGACAAATATTAAAACAGCAAACAAGTGTGATTCTTGGATAAATAGAGACTTCCTATAGGAATTTAGCAAACATTGCATGCTCTCTACTTTTGCTGCCATGGTTATAATTTATTTTGTAAGGACACACCAACATTACTATGTCATTTAAGAACAGTGGATGACAGTCGCAAATTTTATTTCATTTTTTTCCCAAAAGAAAGGGGAAGAGGATCATTAACCGTATAGTGAGTGCAAAGGGGGAGGGGCCTTCAAGCTCACTAAGATCAAAGGGACTTCCAGAATATCTCTTTAGAAGTTTATTCTGACTTGGTCAAA
This sequence comes from Eschrichtius robustus, assembly GCF_028021215.1. Classification (NCBI taxonomy): domain Eukaryota; kingdom Metazoa; phylum Chordata; class Mammalia; order Artiodactyla; family Eschrichtiidae; genus Eschrichtius; species Eschrichtius robustus. The sequence continues at coordinate 61,352,577 of NC_090832.1, read as the reverse complement.
GGGGAGAGAGTGGTTCTACTCAGGAAGTCTATGAAGGTATCCTAGGAGACTTGTGGATTTAACAATTCCCTTCTCTAGCCAGAAATGGGTTATTTCTCTAGAACTCCTGGTTATCTGCAGTGTTACTCACACTTCCCCTTTGAATCTTACGAGGAATTTTTGTCAAGCAGCAGGTTAAAGAAGAGAGGGGCAGTGAAAAGAGAGATTCCACACTTCCACTAAGCAGTCATTGGTGTATGTGTCTATGTATGTCTGTTTTCACTGTTATAATTTTTAAAAACTTTTCATTAGCTTAAAAAGGGTATTGATTAACTTGTCTTGGAGCTACCTGACTTTGGATCCATATGAAGATGTGGTGAGAAATGTTGAAAATTACTGCTTTTAAAATTGGGCAGGACTCAATATTATCTGTTAAAGTAAAGAAATTAAGTAGAGTATAAATGAGATATGTTAGTGTAGAGGAGAGTAAAGATGTGATAGTATGCTTGTATTCTTAAGTATTACTTACACAATCCGCCATCCCCCATGCACATGTTTATATATTATTTCTGTTTTCAGAAGTTGATTTATTTATTGAGAAAACTATACAGCTCCTTGTGCAGTCAACTCCAGTTATAATTATATAATTTCAGATCCAAAAGTTATCCTCTACTCTCTTCCCATTTTGATTTTTCTCCTTGTTCATTGGCTTAAATAAGCTTGTTTAGAGATATTATTTCTTATCTGCCAGAAAATGTAGACAGTATCCTAAAATAGCACATGAATAAGTGATGAATATTATGGATAATTTAGGTTTAGACAGAGAGGCTGACAAGTGCAGAGGAATTCTGTTGACCCAAGGTGACTCAGTTAAAAAGTTTTTAACTTTGACCTTTGGCAAAACCTTAGGCTGATAGGATCAGCTTCAGGTAATTTACTTAGACCGCCCAACATATTTACTTCTCTCTATATCCCCTCAATCTCTCTTGTACTCAGGAAACATACTTATTTGCTTTGACTGTGACATGACTTCAGTTAGCTAGACCTATAGCAGTCTGAGGACTGAGAACTATTCTAGATGTTTTTGTGAGTCATTTAAAAAAGTTGAGGTGAAACTCACATAACATAAAAATAACCATTTTAAACTGTATAGTTCAGTGGCAATCCACAATATTGTGCAACTATCACCTCTATCTTATTCCCAAAATTTTTCATTACCTCAAAAGGAAACACTGTTCTCATTAAACAGCTGGGACCCATTCCCCTATTGCCCAGGAACCACTAATCCACTTTCTGTCAATGCATTTACCTATTCTGGATATTTCTTATAAATAGAATCATACAAAATGTGACCTTCTGTATCTGGCTTCTTTCACTTTGCATAATTTTAAGGTTTATCCACATTGTCACGTTATCAGTACTTCATTCTAAAATTTTTATGGCTGAATAATGTTTCAGTTTATGCATATGCCATATTTTGTTTACCCATTCTTCAGCTGATTGACATTTGGTTTGTTTCCACCTTTTGGCTACTGTGAGTAGTGCTACTATCAACATTTATTTACATGCTTGTGTTGTGTTGTATGTGTTTACCAGCTTTATGATTTGCAGATATTTACTCCTATTCTGTAGGTTGCCTTTTCACTTTCGTGTTGGTGTTCTTCTATGCACAAAAGTTTTTAATTTTGATGAAGTCCAACTTATCTATTTTTTATTTTGTTGCTTGTGTTTTTGGTGTAATATCTAGGAATCTATTACCAAATACAAGGTCATGAACATTTACCCCAATATTTCTTCTAAGAGTTTTAGTGTTTTAGCTCTTACATTCAGGTGTTTGATTCATTTTGAGTTTCACATATGGTGTTAAATAAGGGTTCAAACTCATTCTTTTGCATTTGGATACAATTTACCCAAAAACATTTGTTGAAGAGTCCTCTCCCAACCCCACTGAGTGGTCTTGGCACCCTTGTCAAAAAATAATTAACCATAGTTTATTTCTGGACTCTAGATTCTATTTCATTGATCTATGTGTCTATCCTTATGCTGGTACCACATTTTTTTTGATTACTATAGCTTTGGAGTAAGTTTTGAAATTGGGAAGTGTGAGTCCTTCAACTTTGTTTTTCCTTTTCAAGATTGGTTTGGCTATTCATGTTCAATTTATTTCTATATGAATTTTAGGACAAGCTTTTTCATTTTTGCAAAACATGTCATTGGGATTTATATAGGGATTTCATTGACTCTGTGGATTGCTTTATGTGGTATTGCTATCTTAACAATATTAAGTCTTCAAATCCATGAACATAGGATATTTTTCAATTTATTTACTTTAAGTCTTTAATTTCTTTCAACAATGTTTTGTAATTTTTAGTGTAAAACTTGCACCTCATTGGTTAACATTATTCCTGATTATTTCATTTTTGGATGCTCTTGTGAATAAAATAATTTTCTTAATTTCATTTTCACATTGTTAATTGCTAGTATATAGAATTATAACTGATTTTTGTGTGTTGATCTTTACAGTGAACTATTGCTGAACGTGTTTATTAGCTCTAGTAGACTTTTTGTAGATTATTTAGGATTTTCTGTATGTAGGATCATGCCATCTGTGAGCAAAAATAATTTTGCTCCTTCCTTTCAAATTTGGGCACCATTTTTTTTTCCTTGCCAAATTACTATGGCTAGAGCTTCTAGTACAATGTTGGATAGAAAAGGTGAAAGTGGACATTCTAATCTTGTTCTTGATCTTAGATGGAAAACTTTAAATCTTTCATCACTGAGTATAATTTTGACTGTGTGTTTCTCAAAAATGTCCTTTATCTTGTTTATTTACCATCAAATTTTCTTCTATTCCTTGTTTGTTGAATACATTTATCATTAAAGGGTATTGGGTTTTGTAAAACCCTTTTCCTGCATCAATTGATTTGATCATGTGCTTTGGTTTCCTTTATTCTATTAATGTGATGTATTAACATTGGCTGATTTTTGTTTGCTGAACTCTTTGCTCATCATTTTAAATCCTCAACACTTATTCCAACCATGGCTATCGCTATCAGTTGCATTCAGGCTTTGATTTACTTCATGTAGATTAAAATTAATAATGCCTTACCACACATGGCATAAGACCACCTGTGGGAACTTGTTTGACATTCATGTATGAACAACTTGGAATTGCATGGGAGGTGACAGCATTGAGTGATCCTTGATCTCTGGGGAATGGGAACTTTGGATGAATGCTTCTCCTTTTCTTCCCTTGTGGACATGGTTCTGAAGTCAGTTTCATAAGGCTTCTCAGAAAGTCTTGCTAAATTAAACAGTCAGTTGCTAATAATGGCACTGACTTGATAATATATCTTTATTTATTTTCTCTCCTATTTTCACTTCCCTTATCCCTTAACCATACTTCCTGGAATTGCATTCAAATAAATTACTCACTCATTGGCATTTTCTTTGATTCTGATTTGAAGGAAACCCAGGCCAAGACAGAACTAAAGAGTCTACTATACCTGTCTAGTGACATTGCATGAGGAAGAGGAAACTGACAGGACATAGTGCAGCTCCTAACCCTTGGTCTTGCCACTTTCACCCGATGTTACATACTGCTGTGCAACTGTTTTGTTTTCATTTCTGGGGACTCTGCTACTGACTTTTGATGTTGGTTTTGAGTTTTGAGGTAATTTCTGAGCTTGTTGAAAGTTCTTTGCCTTACAGTTAAAGCTTTCTACTTTTCCCCTTTTGGCTATGGGGCAATCTCCTACAATAACTGCTTTCATTAATTAAAAAGAGTAGAATACCTGCAAAGGGGGTAAGAATGGTTCTTAAGTATGTGTGAATTTTGAGTGAATGGGGACTAATAATCAAAGTAATAAATCTCACATTTCTAAACACTATGTGTCGGGTACTGTGATAAGTTTAATCTTAACATTCCCATCATGAAATAGGTACTAGTGTTAGTCTCATTTTACCTTTAAAAACCAGACTCCCACTCAACTGATACCAACTCTTCAAAGCTTGTCTTCTTAACTATTATGTTATATGGTCTTATGATATTCTTTCTGTGAATGAATTAAAGTTCTAGTTACAAAATTCATTAAATGTTTGAATAAATTTTCATAAAAAGCCAACACCCTGTCTGAAATTCTGTCCCTCTTGAAATGAAAACTGAGACTAATATAAACAATAACAGAGTTAAGTTTTTGATATAGAAAAACTGGTTTCAGAATACGATGCTATTTTTGATGAAATCTTGGAACATAACAAAGCTTAACAAAAAATGGACTTGACTCCCTTGATGGTACACTCAGAGTTTAAAAATCTCAGAGTTGCTCCTGATTCTGCACAGACAGAATCTGGAGATGTTAATTTTTTGTCATTTGGCTTCTAGATGTCCTTGGCGTGTGCACCCCTGTGGAATCCAGTTCATCTCCAATCTGTCAGAAAGCATCAGAGGTGGTTTTGAGTCCTTATGTCCTGAGCCTGTGAACAAAATGTGTGAGTACACTGAAATAATGAGGTCAATTTTACTGTTGTCAAGGGTCTTCTAAAATGATTTTATAATGGTTGTATTGGAATGAATTTACCCTGTAGTTTCAGGTTGAGGAAGGAGGAGCAATGTTTGGTTAAGTTTAGAAAATATCTTTATTGGAATTGTCTTACGTGTGCAGGTTCATTCTTTGCCCTAGAAAGGCTTTGATGGACATGAATGAATTAAATCTGAGAGATTTAACTCAGTAAGAAGCAAAGATAATTTTTCAATGTAGTTATCAAATAGCTTAAAAATTACCAAATGATAGACCATATATTTATTCACAAATGAAATTTTCCCAGTGCAGACTAGCATCCTTTTCATCTAGGTTTTAAGAAGATAACATATTAAGGATCCCTTCTCTTTGCCCCTGAGGCAGGTTACTATCATCTCAAAAGAAACCCAAAACTTTGAAAGATTCACTAGTTAAGCTAGTGGTTACAACCACAATTTAAAACTTTTAATGACTCAGGAAATTAATTTTGGAACTGTTGTATGTATCTGTGCTATATGAACATTGTTCAAATGATTATTTTTATTTTCGAGGTAAGTTAGTTTGGGGAGACAAAATCATTATTCCTGTTGGAGAGAATATTAGGTTTTATGTTTTTTTATTTCTAGAGATTCAGATGATGACTTCAGATGTAAGTTTGTGAATTTTGAGCCAGTTGAGTTTTCATTGCCTTGAGACGAGCATTTGCTTTGTTTGTTGGAAACTGGAGGGGGCTGAATAATAAGCTAGTCAAATTTATTTAATTTGGGTAAATAGTACAATTTGACTAATTCCATGTAAACTTAAAGAGATTATGTTTGAAAATAAGGGGTTGCTTCTTGTTTTTACTGAGTAAATTTATTTCACTTCTTAGCTGGACACTGAGCCTATTGTGCATTCCTGGCCCACTATATAATTTTTTGTCTTTCTCCTCCTTTGATTTACCCAAAGCAGAAGACCAGTTTCCCACAACAGCCAGGCTTCTTGATGAATTTGAGTTCATGAGCTAGTATGTCTGAAGGGCTTTGGGAAGATTTGAGTTGAGGCTAGATTGAGGTGAAGAAGAAAGAGTTTTGTTTTATACTTGTAGACTCTTCCTGTAGGAATGAAAATGTAATCAAGTACTCTTAAGTAAAGAACAATCACTAAATAGCTAAGCTGAGGAAGTTTCCCATGAAATCTTGTTCAATTTATATGGCTTATATTTTATTACACATACCAGTTAGAGATTGTTGCAGGGAATAGGTAGCCATTCAAATTAGCCCAAGTTGAAGTTTTATTATAAGACTTCTAGGGCATCTCACGGGGCCTAACAGTTACAGCAAGAATTTTAATATCTAGCCAGTTTTAATTTTAGGAGAAAGGTTAAACATGATAGCTCATTCTCCTATTTTGCTCCACAGTTTTTAAGAGAGAGGCACATTTATGACATTTATTTCAGTAATTAGAATCAGGTACAAATGACACCTTTAACAGGCAACAATCCTTTCTCCATACTCTAGCTATCATTGAAGAGGTATGTCAGTGTATTTCAAGAGCTTTCAAATAAATCAATTAGCAAAACTTTGTCAGTGGAATTGATTTAAAATTTTTATTTTCTTAGAGTTTCCTGCAACCATGCTTTAAATATTTAAAAGTGATGGAATTTTCTTTCCGATCAGTCATTGAACACATTGAGTCACTTTTTCAATCTCCAAAATCTTCTCACTTTGATAATTTGTGTGTTTATTCCTCAACCATCACCCTTTTCCATTTTAATACATCAGATATATTGAGTTTACTTTCTGTAAGCATTCTCTGTTTTGATAGGCACATCTGTGTTAAGTGAATCAGTTTCCCTGTCAGTCCTTTCAGACATTATTTTTTCTTGTAGATGTCCATCCTAGAGCCCTCACCATTATCCTGGGACATTCTTTTTATTTTTTCCTGGCTCCTTCTTTTCTGATTCTCTTTCTTGGTTTACTGCCAACTTTTCAATGAAGTTCATTTTCCAGAAGATTCCTGAAGAGAATACATAGGAAGTAAATTTTTTGTGGCCTTGAATATACTAGAATTTTCTTATTCTATAAATATACTTGATTTCTACTTATATTCTTTAAGTACATTGGCTAGGTACTGAATTTTAGATTGGAAATAATTTCCCCTCTAAACATTCAAGTCCTCCTTCATTATCTTTTAGTTTTCCTATTTCTGTCCAGAAACCTGACCCCATTCAGATACCATAGTCTATGTTTTGGTTTCTCCCTTTCATGCTAGAAGATTTCTCCATATGTTAGGTTATCCTTGGCTATCTCCTATATTTGAGAATAAGGGGCCTCATAATTACTTGGAAAACCATTATTACAGGGATGTATTAATTGGTGAGGTTTATTACAATAAGGTGGCAACATGGCTTTTTAATTGAGAGACCCTAAATCTCATACATGTACATGTTTTCTCTGGGCCTTTCAGTTTCTCTAAAGAAGACTTCTCCAATTTCATGCTTGGAGGGTAAAAACCTAGAGGTCTATGTTCTGGGAAGTAAACCAGAAAATGACTTGCAGGTCTTACCATTCAGTACAGGGATTTGCCTTTCATCCTCTGTTACTCAATAGAACATCTCTTCTGCTGTACAAACTTCTACAGAGTGCAAACTTAAATCTTCTGTTGGGGTCAGGGAAAGGATCTACCATCTAATTTTTTTTTAAAGTGAACTTTCAACTAATTCTCTTGTGTTATTAATATATCCTTTCCTCATTGTATTAACATCTCACCTTCAGAGATACCTGGTATTTTCATATCCTAAGACTTTCTGGGCTTTTGAGGTAAAATTGGCAGCTTCCTATTAGCTTCTTTCAATTCAGGTTGAAGTTTCAGCTTTATCTGGTTCGCTAAGCAGTTACCATTCATCCACCTATCATCCAACATTTCAGAAATGTTTTTGATATTGCTTATATAGTATCTTCTCCTCTCCTATTCTTTTCATCCTTATGGATTTATAAGTTTAAAATTCACTCGCTGTCAGTTTAGTGTGGTTTTGCAAGGGTGAGGAGTAAATAAATATGTGCATCCACTGTCATGCGTAATCAGAAGTTCATGAAATATCTTAAAGCAGTATATGCAAAAGATAGTGATACCTCCATGGTGTGACATTAATACTATTTAGGGGCTTCCCTGGTGACTCAGTGGTTGAGAGTCTGCCTGCTAATGCAGGGGACACGGATTCGAGCCCTGGTCTGGGAAGATCCCATATGCCGCAGAGCAACTAGGCCCGTGAGCCACAACTACTGAGCCTGCGCGTCTGGAGCCTGTGCTCCGCAACAAGAGAGGCCACGATAGTGAGAGGCCTGCACACCGCGATGAAGAGTGGCCCCCGCTTGCTGCAACTAGAGAAAGCCCTAGCACAGAAACGAAGACCCAACATAGCAATCAATCAATCAATAAATAAAATCTTTTAAAAAAAATACTATTTAGAATATTATCAATTTATCATTACAATATCTGCAAGTAAAAGAGGGCATAAATACTCTGAAAGCATAAGGGCCTGCCCTTCCTAGCTCTCATGCTGTTTTCTCAGTAGACGAGCTAATTCACCTGAAACCTTTACAGAGCCTCCTGCCTAAGTTCTCCAGTTGTACTTCACAGATCCTTCTGTTGTAACACTTGCTACATTTTCCTCTATCTGTTTATTTATCTTTTTCTCACTAAGCTTCAGTTTCTTGATAGCAAATATTAAACCTTATTCATCTTTGTACTCCCTGGGCTTAGCACAGTGCTTAGCATGTAGTAGGTGCTCCATACATGTTTACTGAAAAATGATGAATAAATATATTAATAATTTACCTACATCTCCAAGGAACTCTTAACATCTCATATCTAAAGTAATTACTCTCCAGTTTTTTCCTCTTCTCTGCTTCCTAACTCTCCCATTCCTAACAAGCAAAATATACTTTTACTCATTACTTGAACTAAGTATAGATATATTTCATATATTTCTATTGCTTACTTAATTTTCACAATTTAACTGAGGCTATTTAATCATCTGAGGTGTTTTACTTTCAAAACAATTTTCTCCAGAATGAAGCAACATAGTTTTTTATTTGTTGGTCATTTACGGACATTTATCCAAATATTTTTGCCACTTGGGATAATGATGGATGGTATAAGGTGGTGGCCAGGCTTAGACACAATTGTTAATTTAATTCAAGCGTTATTTACTGCTCATGTGTTATCTCCAGGACATTTTACTTAACACTGTTTGGAAATCAAAATGAATAAGAAAAAAAAAATCCTGCCATTAAGAAGCTTACATTAATATATTTTATATATATATATATATATATATATATATATATATATATATGATGGAATATTACTCAGCCATAAAAAAGAATGAAATAATCCCATTTGCAGCAACGTGGATGGACCTAGAGATTATCATACTAAGTAAGTCAGACAGAGAAAGACAAATATCATATGATATCACTTACATGTGGAATCTAAAAAAATGATACAAATTAACTTATTTACAAAACAGAAATAGACTCACAGACATAGAATATAAACTTATGGTTACTAAAGGGGAAAGGGGGGGAGGGATGAATTGGGAATTTAGGATTAACAGATATACACTACTATATATAAAATATATAGACAACAAGGACCTACTGTATAGCACAGGGAACTATTTTCAATATCTTGTAATAATATATAATGGAAAAGAATCTGAAAAAGAATATATATGTATATCTGAATCACTTTGCTGTATACGTGAAACACTGTAAATCAACTATACTTCAATAAATATCTTATAATAAGTGAAAAAATATAGAATGATGTCCTTTAAAAAGGTAAAAAATAATGAGTGCTATGAAGTTCAAAAGATGCAGAGCCCACAAATATAGGGAATCATGAAGGGTGTTTTTTGGGGAAGTAGCTTTTAAAATGTTCTTTAAAGAATGGCAGAAATGATAGAATCAAACGGAAAGGGATGAGAAAGTAGAGTAAGAGGCAGAGAAAACAATAACTAGATGTGTTTGGAAATAGGAAGTAAGCAATTTATTTGGCTAGAGAGTAGAATAGAGGATACGTAAGGATATATGGAAGGAAGAGCTAGAAAATGGAGGATGAGCCATTTTGCAGAGAACTTTCAATGTCAGGCTAAGGTATTTTACTCAATGGAGTAGCCAATGGGGAGACACTGAAGGTTTTAAGCTAGGGAATAGAATTATTTGAATTATGATATAAAAATATTAGTGAGGCAGATGTAATATCAGAAGAGAAATGGGAAAAGGAGAGACCCATCTCAAGGGTACTCTTGTAGCCTGGGAAGAAAAAATGAGCTTCTGAAAAAAGACAATAGAACACAATTTTTTATATGTTCATTACTATTTATATTACTATTCAGTTGTTTACTTATCCATTCTCTGTCCCCTCCCACTAGAATGTAACATCCTTAAGAACAAGAATCTTGTCTGTTCCCTTGAGCCCTGATCACCAATGTCTGAGGTAGTGTCTGCAATATCGTTAGTTGCTCAGGAAATGCTTCTTGAAGGAATTAAGGAGACATACAAAGAAAAAAGAGAAAAAAATATCAAATAGGTCAGTCTCAGGTGCATGAATTAAGTGAAATAAATTTAAATAGGCCGGTAATCCCAATTAATGAAAATAGAGTGAACTCTGCAATTAAAAGACAAAAATGGTCAAATCCGATTTTAAAAATCCCAGTTGTATGCTATCTAAAGATTCATACTTAAAACGTAAAGATACAGCAAAGACTAAAGTAAAAGTATTTATCCCAGATAAATACTAACCAAAAGAAATCTGCTATAACTATATCATTTTTATACAAAGTATATGTAAATTAATATAAAGTTAAGTGGAATATTAAAATATATATGTTTATATATTTAGAAATTACATATAACTAATAATATTATTTTAAAAATATAAAGCATAAGTGGACAGAATTACATGGAAGGTTGACAAACCCACAATCCAAAAAGATTTTAACATACTTCTCTAAGTAACTGACACACGCTTCATCTAATGGGACTATACAGTACTTACATAGAAGTTTCTTTTTAAGCACTAATGGAATATTTAGACTGAGTGGGAAAAATCATAGAATCACTGGAAGAATAGCATTAAGCTAAAGAACAAAGAGCAAAGATGAAAAAGAAAATTGCTGACACACAGAGAGCATGAGGGATGAGAATGGACACTGAGGATGAGAATGGGGAGAGACAGACGTATAGAGGCCTGGCTGAGGAGAGACTGCATGAGATGGAAGGTTTCAAGTTGGGGAGTTAGCACAATCAAACTGTTAGGAAGATCATTTTGATGAGAATGTGGAGGAGTGGAGAGTGGAATGTAGAATGAGGAGTGAGTAGGAAAGCTGGGATAAAGGAGACTAGTTGGGAGACCATTACAGCAGTGCAGGCATAAGACAATGAGGTCCTGAATTAAGGCAGTATCAGCAGAAATTGAGGGGAAGATGCAGCTTTGGTCAATGTTATGGAAATATAATTGTCAGTACAAATGACTTACTGAGGGGGAAAAAATATTGGGTTGGCCAAAAAGTTCGTTTGGGTTTTTCCATAAGATGTTATGGAAAAACTGGAACGAACTTTTTGGCCAACCCAATATCAGTATGGCTCCAAGTTTCTGAGATGGGTGGACGGTAGCATTAACAAAGACAGAATTTATAACAGGAGGACAGGTTTAAAGGGGATATACTTGTGATACTTGAGGCTTAGAATACATTTTTTTTTTTAGGATACATTTTTATTTAAAATTAATTTTTTAATTTTGAAGTGCCTGTGGAAGTACAACCATGGAAAATTTCATACTCTCCTATTGAGTTTTTTTCTCATGTAACCAGGTAATATGACATCTCTGAATTATGAGTGTAAAGATCACTTGAGACACCTTTGTCTGGAATTGACAGACCTGAGCTTAAGTCCTGGCTTTGCCATTGCTGTGTGACCTTGTTTGTATCTTATGTGCTAGGTGTGTGATTACGTCTTTCAGTTAAATAACTGCTTAGATAACTTTCTGGATGGGGTAGATTTCTCAATCTATACCTTAAAACCATCATCTCTAAAAGACCATCCCATTTTAGCTGTCCTCAAATATGCATGATCTGAACTAGCGAATATATTACCTATATTGGATTCAGTGCAGTTCCACCAGTATTTGACAGACTGAATGACATGTTTCAAAATTTCTGCTTCATATTTTGTTCTTTTCCTATTTCTAAGAACTAATTTTTGAAAAGTCAAAAACTTGACAATAATCATAGTGTTGATATGATGACGATAAAAGAGAGCTTCTTGTAGCTTAAGCATTTTAAATGTAATTCTTACAATGACATCATTTTGCCATATTTTATATTTGAGAAATTGAAGGTCTGAGAAGTTAAGTAAGTTTTTAGAGGTCACATAGCAAATAAAAGGTGAGGCTGGAATATAATTCCATATCCCTGATTTCAATGTTTGCATTCCTAATAATTATGTAAAGTGCTATGGGACCTTTGACTTGGATTTGATTAATCAAAAAATGTTACTTATAAAGTATCTTCCTGTATTGAGAATATGTCTGCTGCCTTAGGTTTCTCAGACAACACAGTGTATTTCTTATAAATCGTGCAATAATTTTGGAGCTCATGGAGAGAAAGGTGTTGTGTCTATTGTAGGAGATAAAAATGGTCAGCACAAATTTCTTTGCAATATTTATCCTCTTTCATAAATATGTTTTCTTTGTCTTTTCATCAACACAGTCCTTAAAAAATTTAGTAATTATGGCTTTTTATAGTTTTCCTTTTATTTATTATTATTTTTAAAGTGGTTAACTGTGGCATTATAGTATGCCTTGGAAGTTTCTCACTAGGAGATAAACCAAATTATATGTTAATTCTCAGAACTGAAACAAATTGACTTCAGTGATGACTGTTTTAAAGTGTTCAATCACATATTGTCCTTAGAAAAGGTCAACAATGACTATATATTTTCTAAGGTGCTTGAAGAATTTGATGACTTATAATTACCACTAAATGATAGGTTATCTAATAATGACCTTAGTGGATGTCATAGCTGTGTTGGGCTCTGTGCCAAACGAGGATTGGCTTCTGAGAATCAATTGCACATTGTTGATTTTGTTAAATTAAAAATCATCTACAAATTGTCCTTAGCCCTTGCCATGTTCTGGGAAAGGCTCCAAAAGTTCTGTCAGATCATATGGTGTATTTTTGCTTAATATTAGTAGCAACAATAATAAGAGTTTACACTAGCTATGTACCATGTGCCAGGAATTGTGCTAAGTGGTTTGCATGTTCTACTTAGTCCGCAAACAGCATTTGGTGCTAGATACAGTTATCCCTATTTTACAAATGAGGACCATGAGGCTCAGAGAAGTTAAATAACTTGCCCAAGGTCACCCAGACAATATATACCAGAGCCAAGATTTGATCACATATTCTGCTAAAATGTGTTCAAAGACTCTGTGTGTGGAATTTGCACAGTTTCAGAGAGCATTGGTGGCACACTGAATGCCCGTTTGTTTCTGTGGCCTGACACCTGAGTCATCATTCATGACAGCTTGATGCATACTTTCTGATTCCAAGTGTCAGCTGAGAATGGCTGATGCAGTGGTCCCATAGCACTCACATTTGTTGGAAAATTCCATGTTGATCTTTATATATATATATATATATATATATATATATATACACACACACACACATATATATATATGTATGTGTGTGTATATATATATATATATATATATATATATATATATATATATATATATATATATACACACACACATACATATATATATATGTATAAAACAGTTGCTTAAGCTTCCGAAGTTGGCTTTTTTGGTCATGGTACATAATTTGAGTGTTGGGGAGTCAGCATGCCTGAGGTGTGAAGATGATGATGTACTTCCTGTAGGCATGAAGGCACTCAGACACAAAGCATGGACGACAGAAACAACTGTCATTTGTTGTTCTTCCTACTCAGGCGTTTAAAAAAGAAACTAAGGTCAGTTAACTGGGAAGCTTAGACTCTCTTAGCTTGCTTTCTTTGCATAGGCTTTTATTTAGCCTTTTAAATCATTTTTCTCTTCTCTCCCTCCCCACCCCCTATCCGTTTTGAACACGTTCTTGGATTTCTCATGCTGGGCCTAAGGAGCAGACTGCTTATATTCAAGAATGATTTGGAGGGGATAAAGTGTGCAAGATTTTGAATTCTTGCCATAACTCCCTGGCAGACAGCCAGGCAGCCTCAGAGGAATAAGGCTAATGAAGGGAGGGTAAAGCAGATCCGAGAGTGCGGCTGGTAATGCAGTATTCATTTAATTGGGAGCAGGTACCGGTGCAAACTTCTCCATTTTAATTGGAAAAAGGGAAGGGGATTGTTAAGGAAGAAGGAAAAAAAGAATGCATAAAGTTTTCAAGCCAAGGAGCCAAAGGCAGCCCTGTCTATGCCAGAGAAAGAACTCAATTTAGGGCAATTTGCTCTGCAAGCTGGGCTGCAGCCTCCTCTGGGAATAGGGATGAGGAAGAAAATGAAACCAAAAGAGAACTTGATAAAATCACCTAGCACAGACATTCTCAGTAGAATAGGTTTTACTGAGTTAAATCTGCCCCAATCAATATGACTCTTTTCATATAAATTACAAATAAAAAGCCACAAGATTACAATAAAAATCGAGACTCGAGTACCGCTGATGTTGCACCTGGGAGTCTTAAGAACTTATTATGGAATATATGTTTTCGCAACTCTAATGTTTGTTTTTCTTTTCACCCTGGTCATGCGAATCAACTCTTTGCTTTCCCTCCCCATCTATCCAGTTTAATATATTGTTCTAAAAAACATCGGAGGCAACTCTCTCTGCTTAATTTCTCTTGCACTGGAGGTTGGGGATTGGTGGTTTCTTTTTGTCTTGAAATGTGTTGAATTGAACGTGGGGCTGATTTCTCATCCTAATGGTAAACAAAGAGATTTCTTCCCATTGTACATTTTTATGACATAGGATTTATAACGTTAATGTATTAGTAAAACAATAAAAGAGAGGTCAGGCTTCATATAAGAGAAAGCAATGCTTTTTGATGCATACGAGACTATTAAAATAAAACACTCTGTAAATTTATGTTTAATAACTATCAGCTCTTAATAATCTTTGACTGTGTTGTATAAATAGTAGTTTTAGGCAGCTGATGGTTTTAATGTGATGACTTTAATTTTGATCCTTAGTGAATAAGGAGGCGAAAGACCAAACAAAACATTTTGGTCTTTCTGCCAGTGCGGTTGACTAATCAATGAAGAACTTGGAGAGAAGAGTCTCTATTTTAGTACATAAAAGTACATTTTAAAGATAAATATAAAGAGCTTATTTAGAGCTTAAGTTTGCTGGCAATTTTTTGTTATTAAATTTCTTTAAGGTGATTCACAGTAGGGAATAAAAAGAAGATCATGGCGCCTCGTTTATATTCCACCTTATATGTAGTCAGACATATATTTAGTGTTGGCAAACCTGATGAAAGAAGAGGTGACTATGAACATTTTATCTCTGATAATTTTGCTTGTTGATTGGAAAATTTTTTACTGTCAAATTCTAGCAGACTGTGGCCTGCTTATTTGACTTTAGCTCAATTACTAGAAATTTAATATTAGAAATGATTTTCTGGACAGAGGAAATAGGGTAACATCTCAAAATGTGGTGCAGTTGTCACCTCAAATATTCCATCGTGTTTTTTTCTCAATACTATGCTGAATAAATGAATCAACCTATGTACCAAAAATATTTATATAGGACCTCTCAGTCCTAAGCACTGTGGAAGATACAAAGATGAAAATAACACAGACCCTGACATCAAGAAACTTATTTTCTAAACGGAAAGGGCAGACTAAAATAAAATACAAAAAGGTTAAATACAAAATCATACAACAGAAGAAAAGATGTTCCCAAACAACAGATAATTAATGAAGTCTCAGTCAAAATTTTTTTCAGTTTGCAATGCATGATATTTGGCACAATTTGTGCCATATTTTTGAAGGAGCAGTAGATCCAGGTGGTTTGCGGAAATCTGTGATGGGTTTATAGGACTGATGGTAGTTGACCTGGTTTGTACTTAGAAGAGCCGGAGAGGGAGCGAGAGGCTATACCAAGTTTATGAAATGATATACTTTGATTAAAGGTAAGGGGCTGGAAGGAAGGAGAGAGTAGCAAACATATTTGGGGAACACACTGATTATAACAAAGGTTCTTAGAGAAAATTAATGGGAATTAGTTGAAGCCACATTTTGTATGGCTGTGATTAGAATGCTTTCTTTACCTTGTAGTACGGAAATGTCTAAAGATTTTTATTTTTTTAAGATAAAAGGATTCTTTGGGAAAGACTGATCCAGTGGCAGCATGTGGTAAAATGAATGGGACGGGGGCCTCACATGTGCTCACAATCCCATTTTTTTTCCCTACATGACCTAATATTCTTTCTCTTCCATGTTATTCTCCATTCACAGTCTCCACCCTCAATGCTGCTTCACAGAGCTGCACCTGCTGACTGGGCTGGCAGTGGCCCTCCTATCTTCCCTGGGTATGGTTGCCCACAAAGCTGCCGGCTCTTAGAGTGCCATAGAAGTGCAGAGTGCGGGGGAAACACCAGAGGGAAAGGCTTTTTCCGCAACTCAGAATTCCACTTGTGTCAAGAGTTACACGAAGACTCTCATGAAAACATTGCAGCATCTTCTGTCTTTTAAGCCCTCTGAGAATCACAGTAAATCTCCTAAGACAGTTCTATCACCTCCTCACCTTTAGCTCTGGAACCACAGATACTCATACCTGGATGGGTCAGTCAGGGAGTAGATGCCATCTTCTTCATTATTCTTGTCTCCCCTGACTTGATAGCTTCAGGCTCCAAATACAATTTTCTCTTCTTTCTCAATTATAAAACAAACATCCACACAGATCAATGGTTACAAACAGGGACTGGTGTGTATTTGATATGAGTAGGTGGGTGAAGGAGTCTCCTCTACAGCTCAGCCACTCAAGATACTCTGTTTGGTTCTATAGTCTACTATTTATGTGGTATGTTTTAGCCTCTAAAAAAATAGTGAATTAGAGGATTTGCCTTCTCATGCCCACTGTTCTTTTTCTATACCTTTTCCCACTGGAGCATATTTAAAAGAGAAGCAAATGATTACAATATTTTTGAAGGTGGAAGAGGCTTTTCAACTGCTGCTCTTTTCTGTAGGATAATCCACTATTAGCACCTTTTTGTTATATTTAGGGGAAAGGGACTGGGGATCTTTCTGCCATGACATTTCTCAAAATATGCTACCTCAAAATAGATTACCACCTGTTTCATTCATGTATAAAATGACTCTATTCTGACAACTTGGGTATATTTATGTAAAAAAGGGGAACCACAAGAGGTAAATTTATAAGAGGTAAAATTATTTTCAGGTATATTTATATATTTGGAATGATAACAATATTTTATAATGTTTTAATTTCAATAGTACCAGTGTCACAGCTGAATAGCTATTGGAAAAATGCATTAATTAAAAACCTGTTTGTGGATCAATTATAGATGAGAATTTCTTATTAGCTTACATATGGCCTTGTGCCATTTTGAGAGCTGCCATTTTATACAAATTTTAATTGAAGATGTATCTCTACTAGGGAGTACACACTCATGAAATTCAACATATCCTCTCTTGCAAATAGCACTGATGCCTATATTAATATAGAAAGAAACAAGTTCAAGTGTCAAAAACATGTTACACCATTGATTGTATTAGACAATACCAGATTCAGGTTCAACTACCATTTATGGAACCCCTGTTTGGCCAGACATTATGCTATTATATGGTATCTATTATTTAACTTATACTTCTTCAGAGCCAGGAATGAACTAGATGTTCATATTTACATTTTACAGGTAAGAAATGGGAAGTCTGTGTAAGTTAGATGGTGACTCCATGTCTAGTGAGTAATAGGAGTGGGACTTGAAGCCAGGGTTCCCTGATGCCAATGTGGAAGTTAATTAGGATTTTCCTATCATTAAATTTATGACCCCAGCCCAACTTCTCTTTACTCCAAAATATATAATACACTTCTGGAATTAACAGAAGAGTGAACATTATTGTGAATTATTACACATATTTGGTCGATGAGGAAAACTGAGAAAATTGTATTCCTACTTATGATAGGAATATCTCTTTAAAGTAGGAAGAACAATGTGCTGAACAAATGGCACATGCTTCCTTTTTCATTATTCTTGTTTAGGTGCTAAGAGACTGTTAAATATATTATGATGCTTTCGATAGTCTTAGTTTTGTACAGCTTAAGATAATTTCTGAATTATTCCATAATGCTTTGTTAGTTTATTGATGCTGCTTTTAAAAAAATTTCCCAAGTTTTTATTTTGAAAAATTTGAAGCCCATGGATAAACTAAAAAAATACTATAATGAGCACTCATGTGCTCTTCATCTAGATTCACTAATTGTTAACCAATTTACCATATTTGCCATTTCTCTCTCTCTTTCTCAGATATATGGATATACATTTGCTGAACCATTTGAAAATCAGTTGCAGATATCATGATAATTCACCCCTAAATACTTCAACATATATCTCCTCAAAACAAGGACATTTTTCTTCATTATCTTAAGGCTGTTCTTACATTCAAAATAATATAAAATTGATGTGAGAATATTACTTGATATTGGCCCATATTAAAAATTTCCCAATTATCCAATTAATATCCCTTACAGTTGCTTTATTTTTCAACTCATGATTTAGTCAAGGATCATTCAATACACTTAGTTGTCTTGTCTTAATTTCTTTTCATCTAAAACAGTCCCTTTCTTATTTTTCATTGCTCTGAGGCTTTTGAAAAGTTCAGACTAGTTGTTTTGTATAATATCTTACATATTACTGCTATATTATTGGAGTCAAGTTAAACATTTTGTCAAGAATACTATACAGGTGATCTTGTGTCCTCAGTGTATTACATCGGGAGGCACATAATGTTGACTTGTTCCATTATTGGTGATGACTAACTTTAATTATTTGGTTAAGGTGGCATCTCTGAGATTCTTCCATTGTAAAGGTATTCTTTTCTCTTGCAATTAATAGATAACTGTGGGTGATACTTTAAGATTGTATGAATATCCTGTACTCAACAAAATTTCATTCAATATTTTTAGTATTCATGATGATCTTTGCTTGAATCACTTATTACATTAGTGCTTGCAAAATGATGATTTTCTATTTATATCATTCATTTTACATTTATGAATAGACCTCCTTTAAGGAAGAACTTTCTCCTCCTTCCCATCTCTTTTGTTTTACATCCTTGCTTTCTAGCTCAGCAAAATACTGCAAGCTTGCTTTAAACTCTCCATGTCCCAAACCTGGAAACAACCATTTCTCCAAGGATCCCTGGTTCCTTTTAGTAGGGAATTGTATTTAGAAACCAAGATTGGGGATTGTGGTGTGCATATTTTTTCTATGTACTCTCAGGGGATACACTAGAAAAAAAAATATATATGTGTACATATGTGTATATGTATATGTATATATCTTAGTCTGATAGCTACACTGCAGGGTTCTTCACACTTGCCCTAGTCCATGTTTGAATCTTACTTTTCCCACAGTGAGAATCCTGACTCCCAAGAACATTGATATATTGCATTTACTCATTTAGTGTATCCTACAGTATCCACAAAATATTTTCAGAATTATTACACTAATACCAGTACCAACAGCAACCTTGCTAAGCAAACTTAAAGTTATTTTAAAAATTATTTTCTTTTTGTCTTTAAAATGTATTCTACTAGAGGTTTATAGTCATAATACTGTGTTCAAAAGTTACTTAAATTATTTGTGTGTGTGTGCATGCACACACACGTTATAAATCTGATATACAGTTAAATTAATTTGTTTTTAGTTGTATTAAATGTTAGTGTTTTTGTATTTTTGATTAAATTTAATTTTTGATTATATAAAGAATTTATATGGCTGCACATTAAATATTGTAGATATAAATAATACATAGTATATTGAATACTTAAATAAATATATAATATATATACTAATTACTATAATATTTATATGTATATATAGTATGTATATTTATTAAAGTATACAAATTTAAAGCATATATTTATTAATATATATCAATATATTTTAAAAGTTAGATTTAATAAATACAAAGTATGTTTATATTAATATATTATTTAATTATATATAATATATAATAATATACACTATGTATTTATATACAGTAATTAAATACTATGTATATATGCTATTTTTTTTTCTGTGAAGTATATATCTTGTCTGGAGCTCATTTTTTAGAGTTATCTTTTTGCAATATCCTTTATCTATATAAATGTTGCAAATATTTTCCTACATTTTGTCATTTTCTTTTGATTTTGTTAACGGGTGTTTTTCCCTTGTAAAGGTTATTTTAAAATATTTTATGTAATTGAATTTATCTTGTAATGTATCTGGATTATCTCACACATTCTGGGACCCAGGACAGAATGAATAATTTGAAAGGAGCCTGGGTCAGACCCATCTACTCATCTTGGAGAGCCTCTCAGAGAGGCAGGGGGCAGCTGGAGCTCACCCTGGGGACACAGACACTGTTGGCAGCCATTTTTGGCAGCTAATTCTACTCAGAGGGGCACTGGTGCTGGCATGCATTTCGATCCTCCCTCTAGCATATTAGAGCAAGGACCTGGCCCTGCCCACCAGTCTGTCAGCACCAGTACTGGGACACCTCAGGCCATGCAACTAACTAGGCAGGGACAGAGCCCCATCCACTAGCAGGTTGGCTGCCTTAAGACCTCCCTGAGCCCACAGCCACCCTAGGGCCTGGTCCTGCACACCAGAGGGTTCAAAACTTGGCCCCACAAACCAGTGTGCTGACACTAGGCCCAGGACCCAAAGAGCACTGTAGCCAGAGACCTCAGGAACAAGCTCCACCCACCAGTGGGCTGGCACTAGCCTTGGGACCAGCCTCACCAATCAGTGGGGCAGGCATCAGTCCCAGGACTCATGGCCCCAGCCCTACCCAACACCAAGCCAACACATCAATTCCAGAGTCCCTAGGACTCTGCAGCCAGAGACCCTGGGACCCAGCTTTGACTGGCAACAAGCTGATGCTAGCCCTGGAACCCACTGGGCCTAGGCTCTGCCCACCAATGGGGTGATATTAGCTCCAGGAACCCTGGGCCCAGGATCTAGAAACCCCAGAACCCAGTTCCACTTACCAGCACTAGCCACAGAACCTGGCCTCACCTAGCAGTGGGCAGGCACCAGCCCTGAAATCACCTGAGCCCTAACCCCACCCACCAAAAGTAGATACTAGCTCCAGGAACTGCACCTTGCCATGTCAGGACCTAGCCCACTCACCAGAAGACTGGCACCAACCCTGGAACTCATTGGTCCCCAGATCTGCCTACTAGCAGGCCAACACCAGCTCTGGGACACCTTGGGCCCCTCAGCCAGCCACCCCAGATCTGATCCCACCCATCACCAGGACAAAACCAGCTTTGGGACACCACACACCTCACCACAGGCAGCTGTGTCAGGAACTGGCCCCGCCCACTAGATCCAGGACCCCTGGCCCCACAACTACCCACCCCAGAACCCAGCTCCACCCACCAGCGGGTCAGCACTAGCCCCAGAACCCTTCAGTGCTTAGTAGCCAGCCAACTTGTGAGCTGACCCCATCCACCAGCATCTATCTGGCAGCTTCCACACAAGGCAGGGCTTGGCAACAAATTGGACTGTGTCCAGTCATGCCTATCAGGTACCCACAGTAGTCCACCCACCACAACAGAAAGATGCACACAGCCACATAGAGGGCACTGCTAAAGCATATAGCTCTGGTGACCAGAGATGAGTGTGCTGCCGGGATGCACAGGATGTTTCCTAAAGAAGTCCCCTTCTCCAAGGTTGGCAAATGTAATCAACCTACCAAATATGTGGAAATGAAAATAGCAAATTAAGCAAAGTGAAGCAAGAAAGGAATATGTTCCAAACAAAGGAAGATAAGATAAAACCTCAGAAGAAGAACTAAATGAAGTAGAGATAAGTAATCTACCCAATAAAGAGTTCAAGGTAATAATCATAGAGATCTAAAGAGTTCTAAAAACTTGAGAGAAGATTGGACGAACAGAGTGAGAAGTTAAATGTTTTTAACAAAAAAAGAAAATATAAATACAACCGAACAGAGACGAAGAATACAATAACTGAAATAAAAAAAAAAAAATACACTAGAAGGAATCAACAGTAGATTAGATGATACAGAGGAACAAATCAGCAAACTGAAAGACAAAATCATGGAAATCACTGAAGTTGAACAGAAAAAAGTAAAAAAATAAAAAGAAATAAGGACAATGTCAAGTGTACTAACATTCACATTATAGGGGTCCCAGAAGGAGAAGAGAGAGAGAATGTGGCAGAGAACACATTTGAAGATATAACAGCTGAAAACTTCCCTAACTTAGGACAGGAAACAGACATCCAGGTCCAGGAAGCACAGAGAGCCCCAAACTATCAATCCAACAAGTACCATACCAAGACATATTTAAATTAAAGTGGCAAAAATTAAAGGTAAAGAGAGAATATTAAAAGCAGTGAGGGGAAAGCAACAAGTTACGTGCAAGTGAACTCCCATAAGACTATCAGCTGATTTTTCAGCAGAAACTCTGCTGTCCAGAAGGGAATGGCACAATATATTAAAAGTGATGAAAGGGAAAAACCTACAACAAAGAATACTCTACCTGGTAAGGCTCTCATTCAGGTTTGATGGAGAGATCAAAAGTTTTACAGACAAGCAAAAGTTAAAAGAGTTCAGCACCCCCAAACCAGCTTTACAATAAATATTAAAGGGACTTCTCTAAGTAAAAAAGAAAAGGCCAAAACTAGAAATACGAAAATTACAAAAGGAAAAATTTCATTGGTAAAGGCAAATACATAGTAAAGGTAGTAAATGAACCATGTATAAAGCCAGTAGGAAGGTTAAAGACTAAAGTAGTAAAATCATCTATATCTACAATAAGCAGTTAAGGGATACACAAAGAGATGTAAAATATGATGTCAAAAACAGTAAATGTGGTGAGTGTACAAATTCAGGGTTGTTAAAATGCGTTTGACTTAAGAGATCAGCAACTTAAAATAATCATATATATATAAACCTCATGGTAATCACAAATCAAAAATTTATAATAGATACACATACAAAAAAGAGAAAGGAATCCAAACATAATACTAAATATAGTCTTCAAATTACAAGGGAAGAGAGCAAAAGAATAAGACAGGAATAGAAAAGAACTACCAAAATAACCAGAAAACAATTAACAAAATGGTAATAAGTGCATACCTATAAATAATTACTTTAAATGTAAATGGACTAAATGCTTCAATCAAAAGACATAGACTGGCTTAATGGATATAAAAATAAGACCTGTATATGTATATTCTGCCTTCAAGAGACTTCATAACCTATATGGGAAAAAGAATCTGAAAAAGAATAGATATATGTATATGTATAACTGAATCAGTTTGCTTTACATCTGAAACTTAGACAACATTGTAAATCAACTATACTCCAATATAAAATAAAAATTAAAAATAAATAAATAAATAAATAAAAGTTTTTAAAAAGGGAGACTCACTTTAGATCTAAAGACACACACAGACTGAGAGTGAGAAGATAGCAAAAGGTATTCCATGCAAGTGGAAATCAAAAGAAAGCTAGTGTCACAATTCTTATATCAGACAAAACAGATTTTATAATAAAGACTAACAAGAGACAAAGAAGGACATTACATTAATGATCAAGGGATCAGTTGAAAAATATATAACAGTTGTAAATATGTATGCACCCAAAACAGGAGCAGCTAAATATGTGAAGCAAACATTAACAGACGTAAAGGGAGAAACTGACAGTAACACAATAATAGTGGCAGACGTTAACACCCCACTTACATCAATGGACAGACAGATCAGCCAGCCAGAAAATCAATAAGGAAACACTGGCCTTAAATTACATATTAGACCAGATGAAATTAACAGAAATATGTGGAACATTCCATCTAAAAGCAGCAGAATACACATTTTTTTCACATGGAACATTCTCCAGGATAGATCACAAGAAAGGCCACAAAATAAGTCTCAGTAAATTTAAGAGGATTGAAATCATAGCAAATATCTTTTCTGACCACAATGGTGTGAGCCTAGAAATCAACTGCAAGAAAAAAACCTGCAAAAACTCACAAACATGTGGAGGCTAAACAATATAATATTAAACAACCAATGGATCACTGAAGAAATCAAAGAAGAAATTTAAAAAAAAACCCTGAAGACAAGTGAAAACATTATAGTTTCTTATCTGATTTAATTAATACCTCAAACACAAGGTTATAACTGGAAATAGTGAAATTTTTTGTCTTGTTCCTGAACGTAGATAGAGGAAATGTCTTTAGTGTTTCCTATTGATTCAATTATGTTAGATATTGGTTTAAGGATATATATCTCTATCCATCTGGTAAATATCAATTTGGTAAATTGTGTTTTCCTGGGGAATTACCCACTTCATCTAGATTTTCAAGTTTATTTGCATAGGGTTGTGCAAAGTAACAACTTATGATTTTTTAGTTTACTCTATTTCAATGGTTGTTTTCTCCTCTGTAGTTTATTATTTTGTGTATACGTGCGTCCTTGCTTCTATGAATAGATTAGCTAGTGATTTCTCTATTTTGCAATTTTTATTACAAATACAAACATTTCTACAATTATTTTGTTAATTTTAACATCTGCTTTTATTATTTTGTTTCTTTTACTTTACTTTTTTTGCTTTTCTAGCTATTTGAATTAGAAATTTATCTTACATATTTTATCTGATTAGCAATTTCATTTAATTCCATAAATTCTGATGTGTAGTATCTAAAATATCATTTTATAAAATTCTCCTTTCACTCAAAAATTAATAGAGTTCTAAAATTCAAGTTCAAATGGAATTTTAAATTATTTTTATGGTTTTTAAATTTATGGCATCGTGATCAAATTTGCAACATTTCCTCCTTATAGAACTTATTGAGACTCCTGTAATGGTCTAATATATGTTCAATTTTCACGAATGTTCCATGTATGCTTTAGAGTATTATAAGTATTTATATTTTGAGGTGTAAATTGGATATGTCTCTATCTATATACTATCTTGATTGTGCTGGTTAGCTTTTTTATTTTCTTATTTTTTTCTCCACTTATATGATAGGGAATGGGGGTTAAAATCGTTTTTTAAAATAATGTGTTCCTTTGTATTTCTACTAGCATCATATGTAGTTCTGCTTTCTGAAGTTGGTCAATGTGTTGTTTGTTGCATAGAAATTTATAATATATCCTAATTGTAAATTTTGATCTTTAACATTACAAAGTTGTCATTAAAAAAATCTCATTTAATACTTTCTGGTCTAGATTGTGCATAGTCTGTTATCAGTGTCTCAACCACTGCTTTCTATTTTTTCCAGTTGGCTAGTATACTCTTTTCCATCCCTTTATTTTTAGCCATTGTGAATCACTTTGTTTTAGATGTCTCTTGTAAACAGATTAAAGTTGAGTTTTCTTTTGTAATGTTGTGATCCAGCCTGGAAATCTTTTTTTGAAAATAGGTGTATTAAGATCATTCACACTTATTGATATGATATCATTTATATAACTGTCAATTTTTGTTACAAATATAGTTAAGAAAAAGAATGATTTATAGTATATTTATTTCATATCTGTATTATATATATTTTGCCTCCTACCTTGATTTTTTCAGCTTTAAATGGCACCTTCTTTTACTCCCTCCTATTTTGCATTTAGTGATTAAAAGTTCGTATGTTTTCCCTTTTCTGTTTTTCTTCTTCTCTCATTTGTTCAGTTATGCATTTATGTTTGTCTGAACACAGATTTACATTCTTATATATTTATCTACAGGTTTTGCTTTTTTTTGTTTTTAATCTTAGATCTGCAATTAAATATATTCAATTCTTATTATCAGTTGTTCTGTGAGACTTTTGAAGATATCCTCATGTTGGTTGAGGATATCTCCTCTAGTAGATTCCTGAATATGGACTTCTGGGCAGAGTATCCCCTGAGATCTTGCATGCTTAAAATTGTTTATATATAGACTATATTTGAAGGATACCTTCTTGGTTGTGTAAATCTACAGCTCATACTTTAGTCCTCCAAGTTTCTTGAAAATATTGCTTTGCTGTTTGTTGTCTTGCTTTGTATTTTGCTGTGAGAATTTTTATTCCAAATTTATGTCCTTTGCTTGATTTTTTTTGTCTAAAGATGTAGAAGAATTGTGTTTTTTAACCTTTAAATTCTTTTAGTTTATTAGTAGATGTCTAAGTTATCCTTCTGGGCCAATTTTCCTAAGTACATGATAGGCCCTTTCAATATACAGGTTCATGTCTTCTTTTATTTCTGGAAACTTTTATTAGATTATAGTTTTAAATACTAGTCTTATTCTTTTGGTTGGTTTTTTCTTCATGGACTCCCAACTATATGTGTATTGGATATTTTCTTCCCATTTTCTATATCTCACTTGCTTAACCTTTTTAACTCTTCATTTCATTTTTATTCTCTTGATTATTTTTACTCCTTTCCTAAATGGCCCTTATTACTTTTTTTTGTTTTTTTTTTAACCTTAGTCATGTTTTAATTTAACCTTTACTTGTGTCTTTTTCTTCTGTTCTTTCCTGAGGTTGCTTAACTCTTATTTCACATCTTTATTTTTTTCACATTACTAAGTCTTACAATTTCTGATTTTATGAAGGTTATTTCTAATATCTGAAAATGCTTTTAAAGCTTTAGTTTCTGATCAGAGTGTTGGGTTTTACTTTTTCTCTGCTTCATGATTGTTTTGGGGAGAAATTTAATAAGCTAAAATATTTTTATTCTCATTTTCTAGTTTGCTCTTGTAATTGATGGATGCTTCTGACATTTACTATTGATTTTTAAAATTCTTATGCTTCATTTTTTCAGTAATAACATGTGCATTTAAACATGGGTAGTGAATGTGAGTAGCTTGCTAGATTTATTGGCTCATGTGTGCTCTCTTCTGTTAATATAATGTAGTATAATTTATTTAATAGATTGTACTTTCAGCGAAGTTGTATGTCTTTGATTTTGCAGTTTTCTTTTGTTTCTTTTGTAGAAATTAGGCTCTTAATTTCTACCACTTGTTTCTCTCTTTGCTGTCACCGCCAAACCTCTAAGCAACACCTTCCCTTCTCATGAGTAGCATCTGTGATCATATGCATTTTCAAGCCACTTCCTTTTGACTCTCCAACAGCCAGTCCTCAGATCTACCTACTGGCAGACCTATTGTCAATATTTGCTTATTCATATAAGATTCTTTTTCTGGAGATGAGTTGACCTCAGGTGCACCAAGATAGATGCCCTGCTTCCCTCCCAACTTCCATGAAATCTCCAAGAAACCCCTACACAGGTATGGGCTTCACTCTTAGTTCTGCTTGTCTCATGTCTTCCTTTTAACATGTTATGTGAAGACTTTTAATTCTCTTCCAGCTATACTGTAGCATGGATTATGAATGGATGTAATTACTCTCCTTGCTGATATCTCTGTTTCTCTCAGATGAATGGAGAGCTTCAGGTTTAGGTGTCTATCTTTTCCTATAGAAACCCAGAAACCTCTCCTCTGATATTTTTAAAGTAGATTAAAATTCAGAAATAAAATATAAATTTTACATGTGGGAAATTTGTTTTATTGGTATCATACTGACTGTGGAAGCTAGCATTCTGCATTACAAAAGCCATAAGTCAGTTGATCTGAAAATACTGTCAGTTCATAAACTAAAAGTTTCTTCCAGGTCATGCAATATTTAAGTTTTTTTTTTTCGCTTAACTCTTTATTCCTAGTTGTTTATTACTCATAGTCTTGCAAAGCAGTATTTTATTATGTGTGTCCTGCAGAGAAACTACTTGAGTTTACAGCCTGGTTCTACCACTTGCAAGCTATATGATTGCAAAATTTACTTAATTCCTCTATGTTCTGGTTTCCTTCTGGATAAATTGGGGATAACAGTAGTGTTTATGCATGGGATTATTAATACATACAACTTAAAACAGTTGGCATATAATGTTTCATTATTCTGAAACAGTTTTTTTTGGGTTAATAGGTCAAAGGACATAAGAATTAATCTCTAAACAATATATTTCTTGGGAAAATGTGACAATATATTTCTTGGGAAAATGTGACAAAAATAAAAATTACTGATTTTATTAGTTTTTGAAGAGCAAGTGATCTCTACTGTATACAGATAAGTTAGCAACAAGAGTTACTGTTCTAGAGTTATTAGTACAGAATATGTGAGTTCTTTCACAATTCTGATTCTTTCAATAACAGATCTTATTAAACATTCAGCTTTTGTAGTTGAGGGAAATATATATATATATATATATATATATAATTTTATTATCTTATTAGTAATATTAAAATTATTCAACATATAAGTACTTCCATTTTTAATTGGGTATGTTTTTCTTTTCTTACCATCATCAATACAAATAACTAGACAAGGCTTCATAACTTTAGAGTATTTTGTGTGTTGGGAGAGTTTGGTTAGGTGTTTCTCTGATTTTTTTTAAACAACTTCAAATAGTAGATTAGTCTAAAAGCAGCTTATTGTGATGTTATGATCATGTGAACACATGTTTTCTTTGAAATGGAACATTTAAAATCTGAATCTGAATAAAGGGAATCTCAGTCCTTTAAATCATGGCTGATAACTGTGGATATTGTTGATGCCCTACTAGATCTCCTCCAACCCTTTTACTAGGTCTGTTTGCATTTGCTTCTTCTAGTGTCAGAGGGGCCTACCTATCTAGGGTTACTTTAATTTATTCTTTCAGCCTAGCTATCACCTAACTTTGGGATAGTATGAGTTTGAACCATAGACCCTTATGTGAACAGACCTAAGACTACACATTCCCAGGGGAGATTATTTATTTTTTTACTCTAGAACTCTGTTTCCTTGGATCAGTTTTTCCCCAAAGTTAGTACTGTTTGAATTTAAGTTCACCCTTTTGTGATTTCAGTTTATTCTTAATTTTTCTTTGTATCTAAGGATTTTCTCTAATTATTTATGAGCTTATTAACATATTGTAGAGTGTGTTTGTTGTAATATGTTCAGCATGTGAGTGTTCTGTAGTAATCGAGTTTTATAGAATATTATTGAAGTATTACTCTGACTTTCAGGTTTTTAATTCTAATTTTTCATTTCTTGGTCTTTTGGAGTGTGTCCTCAAGAATGTTTTTTAGTAGTACATAGATTTTTTCTTATTCTGAGAGTAGTTGTCAGATGCTTTGACACATAAAATATAAGTTGGTGCGAGACTGAATTGTTGGATTACTACATTTTCATCTTAAAAATCTGCTATTGTTCCCAGTTCCTTCTGGCACCTAATGTTATAAAGGAGAAGTCTGAGGCCAGCTTGATTGTTTGTTCCATTGTAGTTAGTTCTTTGTTGTTTTTGTCTGATGTCTTACAAGGTTTTTAACATTGTTATAATCCAAACTTATTATGAAAATGTGCATTGGTCATTATCACCCTAAACCCTGTTCTAGGAAACACATTTTTTGGGAAGGTCTTATTAGGACATCATGAGAAATAAAAAGGGTTCTTTTATTTAATTCATTGGGAAATTCTTCTTTCAGCTCAAAAGGTGCGTGCTTTGAGAGAGTAACAACATATTTCCCAGTTTTCTTTTTATATAGTGCCTGGGTCCCTGAGTCAGGAGAGTCACAAAAAAAAAAAAAAAAAAAAAAAAGAGTTCACATTTTTTTTCCCCACTTAGTACCAGTTCATGAAGTGTAGCTTCGGCATTCTTTGATGTGGTCTTAGTGTCAGCTTTCATTTTAGTTTGTTTTTAGCTTAATTTTTCTATGTTCACATGTGTGTTTTAATCATACTTTAGAGAGGCTGCTTTAGGAGCTGCTGGTCAGAAAAAAATTTTAATCAGTCCATTTTCATTTTAATTACAAGCAACTTATTAAGATGATGTTTCAATTTTCAATTGTATAAGACAGCTATCTGCATATACACTAAATAATAACTTTAAATATTTTAAACTCATGTGTCCTTGTCACAATTTGCGCTTACTATCTTCATCACTGACCTTTTCTAAATTATTCATTTTGTCATTTTAATTTAAAAATATGGTGTTCCACCAATAATCAGAATCCTGATTGAATAAAAGCATTTTTATATTATAAAAAAATCTGAAATGGTCAGAACTAGGATGAAAATTCTAATTGTAAGTTTTTCACTTTTTTTTGGTCAGTGTTGTGTGCCTATTTTTAATGGAATAATTGGTAGAGACATATCTATTTGTAATATGTGGTTGAACAGTGCCGTACATTGAAATTTAGTATGATACCCATAAAAAACTTTTTAAATTTTATTTGCTCTTAAAAGTAGATATTAATAAAGTATCAAGTTAATTATGCATTAAAAAATTAATCAAAGGCCAAAATTTCCCCTTAAACAATAAACTTTCATTTCAACATCTACTAACAGAATATTTTAATGAATGAAGTAATATGAATATAAGCTAGATTATATAAACATTTAAATGAAAATTAGCAATTGAAAACCCTAACACTATCTAGCTTTGGTGATGTACTCTGAAATATGACATTCTTAAGAGTTTTCAAACACCAGATTTATCTTTAATGTATTGTTCTAAATAATACAGTACCATCTATAGTAAAAATCTGATTGTGGGTTTCAGGCTTTGATTGCCTAATATGATGTATTCAAGAAAAGCAACCGGGAAATGAAATGGGTTATTTCCCTCTACTCCTTTGCAGTCCATTTGGTTTCCTGTAATTGGGACCAAATTTTCCATCTGCCTTGGTCCTCTGTTAATGATTTCAGACCACTTAGAGCTAAAACCATTCACATTTACCCCTTTAAGTTTCTGCTACTATAACCCTTGAGTAAATGTCAGGTTTTTGTTTTCATTGTTTTACCTTTTTTTTCCTATTTACATTTTTGACAGCCTTCCCTCTCAACTGAATACTGTTATCACTTCTTTATTTTAATCCTCTCCCAAGCTGCCTATATTATCACCCCTGGGTTTCAGAACTCGGATTCCTACCCTTTAATCCACTAATTGGCTTTTTACCCCAGCTTGCCTTGCCTCTTCTTTGTGCATCTGACCCTTCTTTCTACTGCACAACCTGCCCACCAGGCTCGCGGTCCTGTCAGATCTTCTTACATTGTGTCCTCTTTCTTCACCCAGAGGACTTTATTAATATTTTTCCCTCTACTCTCCCAAAAGTTTCTGTGGATATAACATCTATTATAATATTTTTCTAGAATAAATAGCACATTTTCCTATTTTCAAATAAGTTTTTTTTAAAGATGTTTATTTTGTGAAGTCAGTATCTTTTGATTATTGATTGGTTTCAACAGCTGGGAAAAAAAATGTATGTAATTAACAAACATTTATTTCATCCTATTCATTTCCATTTATATTTTCCCTGTGGTGAGAAAAAAATATATGCTTATTATTCTTTCAATGAATGCTTTTCTCTTTAAATATGAATGTAGTCAAAATATTGTTGTAGGGCATTAAAATTCATACTTTACTTTTTTGTGAGTTTGAACATGTGGCAAAATTAAAATGTATGAAAATGAGCCTAGACAAGATTCTTTATAAAGTTTACATAGATACAATGAGTCGTGAATTAGTCAAGTTGTTCTATTTGTAATATCTTCTTAATATTTTCTATGCAATGGGAGTGTATCCATGAATAGGAAAAATTATAGCAGAATATGTTAGGATATACACAGGCTATTAAATTCAACCACAACTAAAAATCTCAAATGAATCAAAAAGTTTGAAATCTGTATTATTATTTGTGGAATCTTTTAAAGTATATTTTCTTTTCCTTCTCCATGGTCTTGTTTTTTGTCACATGCACAGTTGGAAATAGGCCTGAATTTCTGTTATAAACTTACAATTCAGACTGGCTAATTTTATTGTCAGTAATTTTCAAATATCTGACTTGGTAGAAAACATGTCATCAAGCAGTTAACTAGGAACAATCATAATAGGGATTCAAGACTAACAATGATTTCCAAGGATTATGAGTTTTATCTACATAATAGTAAAATTCTGGCCAAGGAGAATAAAAGCATGGAGTGTACGATCAAAGGTGAAGGAGAAAGTGTCAGGATCAAGACTAATTATCATACAGCAGTCCAGGGAGTCTGTGGATAAATCAACATACAAGAAGATAAAACAAGACCCCACCAAGTGCATTTCATGTGTTTCTGTTCTATGAATTAGGTTTTTAGGGTGACTGTATCAAGCTGACCTGGAGAAGTCAAATTAGCACTGATTTATAGAAAGAAATTTCAATAAGGAATTTTTTTATAGGTCTTACATTAGAATTACCTAAATGAAAATATAATTTACCAAGAGATTTAAGGAAAAGTAAATATAAGGAAATAGACCAGACTCTGTAGAATGTCACTGTTAGAAATACTTTTTCTCTACTAAAGATACTTAAAAGTTCCAGTCTGACTGAAACTGTAGATTAGTAACCACTGCATAAATAAATTATATGTAATTATTCTATAATTTTATCTATGTAAATTCCCTAAGGTAAGGTATTTTAAAAGTAGACTCTAAACATTGACTGTGAACTTGTTCTTTAAATATATTTATGAAGACTTTTGCTTCATATTTGAAACATTTTTCTCTCCTGTTTTTATCTACATATTTTGATTGGAAACTCTGCAAGGTCAGGGAAATCTTCTTTGGCCACAAAAAGATCTAATTAGAGTTCAGTAGCCTGTGTTCTTTGAGTGAAGTCTTGTTATGCATAGAAATAGAATTTTAAATGATTTACCAATAAAGTAAAAGGAGTGGACCTGGAAATTACTGCTTGGTCTCTGGATCTCTGAGTGTTCTCCAATGTGTCCAATTATTGCTATCCAATATGATAGTCTTACATGATTGTTGAGCACTGAAATGTGGTTTGTCCAAAGTGAGATGTGCTTTAAGTAAAATATACACTGAATTTTGAAGATGTAGTATAAAAAGGATGAAAGTATCTCATGAATCACTTTTTTATGATCATTTTTTATATCAATTATACCTTGAAATAATATTTGAGATATAGTAGATTATATAAAATAATAATTAAAATTAGTATCACCTTTTTTAAAACTTGGTTTCACGTGGCTACTAGAGAATTTAAAATTACATATCTGGCTTGCATTATATCTCTATTGGAAAGTATGGTTCCAAATGGTGCCAGATTTTTTGAAAATCATTTAAGTTCAGTGTATTCTGGCTATCTTGCATAGAACAAACATTAATTTCAGCTTCACTGTATCATCCTAACCTATATTTTGGCATATGCTCTGATTCATGTGTCTATACATTTTCTTCTAAGGAATATTTTCTTAGATTTTAAAAAAGAACACAGAAAGAGATCTAAAAGAAGCTAGTTAATATTATTTGTACCAAAATATTGGTATTCTGAAGGTTCATTTTAGTCGTTCCTTTTAAGCCATTCCCACATCAATTCATTCTGGAACTGTGAACAGTTAGAGAAATGAACAGTCTTATAGCTCCCTTCTCTTTTTTTTTTTTTTTTTTTTTCTTACCTTCTGAAGGTGAATGATAAATACAGTGGTCAAAAAGATTTAGCTAAAGGGAAGACAGGAGGTGATCATCTACAGGGTCATATACTGGATTTGCAACTGTGGATTATGAGGCCAGGGTGCTTGGGTAATGTAAATAAACTTCTTAAAATGGTCATTGGAAATAGAGATAACTTCTCAAAGTCACAGAAGAGGGATTGAAGTTCCATTGCCTCTCTCCTCAGAATCATTCGTCTGCCTAACTTTCTTATTGGAAAGATACCATTGGTGTTCATATTTTCATTATAAACCATCCTCTTTTGCGTTGCTTCTAAAACAATTTGTACTTTCCCTTTGATTGTTTTTTCAATTGATTCCAGGAATACTGAGAAATGAACTTTTAATTTCTAGGTCTGTAAGATTTTTAACATACATTTCTCTCCACCATTATTTGAAAAATAAGATATCAAATATATCCCCCAACAGAAATGCATTATTTCCTTCTTTGGTGTGCATTTCAAACTGATTTTATTATGGCTGTTTAAAGAATGGGATCTGTATCGTCCTCTCCAGCACTGAGTGAGGTTTTATAAATTTGTGTTTGGTCAAAAGAGGGTTAAGAAACAGTAGCTGCTCTAATACATCCACAACTCTTTTGGTCTTTTTAATCTTTGAGTTTCTTTTACAAACAGGTACTTTTCTTCTATGTGATATGCAAATCTCCCAGCTCCTAAGAGCAACTGGATAGGGATGTGTGTTTCATCTTAAAACAAAGACCAAGAAAAAATAATAATATGATAAAGTTATTCAAAGGATTTCAGAAACAGGTGTTCTAAGTCTACACTAGTTGGATTTCAGTTAATTCTTCCCTTTACTTTAGGGAATATAAGTAAGAAATATAAAAAAAGTACCTGCAAAAACTCTGACATGCTAATTGCTCTAATATTATTTAACCTAGGCAAAAAAAAAAAAAAAAGCCACTTTAGTGTGACTGAAGTCTTAATTACCTTTTTAATTTCTAGATTTTAAGATAAAATTTATAGGTATTTCCATATACTACACATTTCAGGGCACTATGGCATGCTCTAGTTTTTCATCTACTGTATATTTTAACTTTCCTTTGCCAATGCACAGAAAATATATTTTACAATTTAAAGATTGGATTTCCCACTAACCTCAAGGAGACTAAAGTAAGTCTCTCTTCCACTTTGGGTCAAGAAGTCTGCTTCTATTTGATTTAGACAAATTGTCCATTCTCCCCTAATCTCATTTTCTTTCTTTGTAAACAGAAGAGAAATTGTTATATAATATTGTGACCATTAACATTCCTTAAATGCGTGAGTTGAACAAGGGTACTAAAGGAATGAATTCTTGTTTTTGAAATAGGAGATAAGTTCAGAATGTAAACTCCACAAGGGCTTGGGTTTCCTTGTTGTTGTTTACTGCTGTTTTCCCAGAGAATGGGACTACGCCTTGTGCATAGTTAATATGCAATAAGCATTTTCTGGATGAATGAATGAATGAATGAGACACACTGAAGGAAGTCAGCAATGGATTGCTAGAATCGGTTTTCCAGGTATCTGAAAATAGATATTTGGTAGAGTAGATATGGATAGAAGGGGAATGAACAAACTGTGTATATTGAATTCTAGTCTGTCTTTTAAATTATAAAGCAAAATTAGAATTAGGGCCTCATAGCAAAGAAATCCGCCATTAACTTGATTAGTAGAGAATTCAGTGTTTAAGTTCAGTAACAACTCTCAATAGATATTTAAGAGTGATGCATTAGTTTTGTTTCTTTACAAATAAGCATGTTCATGGAGCATACTAGGTGCTTAATAAACATTTGTTGAATGAATGAATAGATATTTATCATACAATTTATCATATTTCCCAATAAAAGTGGGACCCATATTATAGGCATCTTTTTCATTTGGTACACCACAGTGCCTGTTTTCGTAGTCAATTCTCACACATCTAGTGAAGGTGCATTTTTACCGTTGCACTCTGTTATATTTTAACTATATCTGCATTGATTTAAATCACCAATTTAAAATTCTGAGTTTAGTTCCAATTATGACACTCTTTTTCCAAAGGTCTGAACTCTGAGGACTGCCATTCTGGCCAGTTTTAGTAAGATATCAGGGGCAAGATAAGGACAGTAACCCCAACATATTATGCTGTTAGGAAGTGTATGAAAAATATTTTATACTTCCTTGACTTTCTGCTTTGTTCCTTCAATAAAATATTTTTAATAAATTAATATTTGCACATGGTGAAAATAATTCAAATGGTTCAGAAGAATCTAAATAAATAGTAAAACTTCCCTAGGCCTCCAACTTTCAGAAACAAGCATTCTTAATTTCCATTTTAAAATTATTTTGGTGGTTGCCATTATATTTTAAAATATTGTTCATAAATTTCTTGATTTATCATATTTTGTTAGTATTTTTTGAATCTTTACTAGAAATAAAGAATTTAGCACACTAGTTCTCTCCTCCCCTTCTGCTTTTAATAACAAAGTTTTTATATATAGTTATAATTTTATATATAGTTATCATTTTCACATTGCCAAAGTTTGATCTCTGACTATATATAATTTAATCTTCCAAACTTGACTATAGCTTGAATCTAAATATGATCATCAATATAAATGACATTTATAGTTTTATGCTCATAAAACAGTTATTCAGTGTTAAATCAAATATTGGGCCTAGACCCATAGAGAACAAAATGTCTACAAAGGGTCAAGGGCATTCATTACACTTTTAAGTTATTTAAAATTTTCTTCACTACTTCACTAGTTATAGTTAGCTGCTATAACTAGCTATAGTTCACTAGTTATAGTTAGCTGTTAGTTTTTCGTATAACTCTTGTCACCAGCCTTTCTAGCCTTCTCCTTTTTGTTTTGCTAGAAAACACCCTTAAAAATGTTTCATTATAGGAGATATATTTTCTTGTTTATGCTGATCCAAAATTATTTTATTTTGCTTTGGCAATTGATTGAGAGATTGGGCATAGAGTTATAGGATCAAAATAATTTTCTGTCAGAACTTTGAAGGCATTAATCTACTGTCTTCTAATGCAAATTGTGGTTATAAGATTTTTGATATCATTTTGAATCTCACTGCTTATTAAATATTTTTTTTTCCTCTCTGAAAGAATTTAGGTGTTTTTTCTTTCACCTTTGGAATATTGAAATTTAACCAGAATCTACCAAAGTGTGTACTCCCCACTCCTGCCACTCTACCTGACACACATTGAGTACTTTAATTCTGAAGACTTGTTTCTTTTTTAACTTCGTAAACTTTATTTTTTGTCTCTTTGACTTTTCCTGCCTCCCATTGTCTCTGCCCTCTATTCAGAAATTCCTTTTTTTTTTCTTCTAATAGATAACACTTTGTTGTTTGCCCTCTGTTATAGAAGATTTCCCTCTTTTGTCAGACTGTTGTTTGCCAACACTTAGGATACGTATCATGTAATACACAGTATGTTCTGTGGAATTACCACTGGGCTTGGAGTTAGGGGCATAGGTTTTAATATTCCTTGCACACGTGATCTGGAGTAAATAATTTAACCTCTTTAGGCTTCTTTTTTCCCCAATACATAAAGGAAATAGAATAAATTATTATTTAAGTTTATATAGCTCTAAAATTCTATTCTGAAAATTAATAGAAGCATTTCAATGTGAAAATCTTAATTTTCAGTGTAAAATGCTGTATAATGCATTGTAGTTTATGTTATTTTTGAGACAGAGGACTAGGTTTGGTTTCAGCATATATATTTAAAATAAGCTTTAACATTACATTTGCTTTTTTAATCAGAAATAGTAGTGTACTGCTACATGTGAAACTATGCAGTAAGTAATGAAACATGTTTAATGGGTCTTCTATTCTTTGAAGAATAAATAAGGAACACTTTGTTTCAGGTTTCTTTAATTAACTGAAATAAAGTTTAAAACAAGATGCTCCTGGAGACTGTAAAATATTTATCACTAAATATAAAAAAATATAAATTTCAAAGGAAGCAGTAGTCCCAGTTACAGTGGTAGTTACAAATTTCTTATTTGGTTCATAAATACAGCTTATTTTTGAATGATTATTTAAATCTGAATTTTAGCTCTTCTTTATCAACATATGAATAATGTAATGTACACACCTACAACGTAATGTACACACCTACCATTTTTCTGGAACACTTTAGAACATAAGAAAATAAACATCTTTATTTTGAAATTTGAAGGCAAATCTTGATTTTTTTCTTGAAGTAGTACAATTATTTTGTTCCAAATATATTTCACATGCTTACTTAATTCTGTAATAGTGTATTTGCAAGAGTCATCTATATAACCTTTCATTCTTTGTTCATTTATTCATTCATTCATCCAGTCAGTCATTCATTCAAGACATAGTTGTTAGCCATGCTGATGAGAACAGTGTTAAGATGTTGCCACCAATCTCTGGAAATGGAAGCTAGATAAGAATAAAGATAAGTTAACAAGCAATTGCAGTCAATCTGTTTTACAGAATGCTATGATGCAGAGGTTGGTGAAGGATGCTTTAAGAGCAATTGTGAGGAGAAAGTAATTCTGGTGAGGCAACACTAGGCTGAGATATAAAGAATGAAGGGGAAGGAGCTAGTTGAGCATGAGTGGGATGGAGTGATGGGCACGTGAAAACCACATAAAATGGGCAAATATGACACAAGTTTTAGGATTTGCCTCCAGTGGACAGATGGATGTTTTTAGACTCAAGTCCGGAGATTTGGAAATGTTGCCGCAATGTGGTTTCGTGGAAAGAATATGCGCTTTGGAGGAAGGCAGGTCTAATTTGAAACCTTTTTTCACTTTGGCTATGTGACTTGAGCATATTATTTAACCTCCTTGATTCTCAATTTCCTCATTTGCAAAATGGAAGAAATAATATCTACTTTAAAGGAATGTTGTGAGAATTAAATGAGGTAGCCACTCACAGAAAATGCCTGCCATGGAGTTCATGTTCAATAAAAGTTAGTTGTTTATTCTTCCGTTCCTGTGAGTAGGGAAAATTGAAATGGTGTGTGAAAAAAAAAAAAGTCATGGATTACGGAGTACCCCAAGACTGTTAATGCAAGAAAGTTTACAATTAGTCTCCCTTTTTCCCTCTCTTCCTTCTTCTTTCTTTGTTTCTCCCTCCTTTTCCCTTCCTTACTGCCTTAATTATATTTTCTCTATGAGAAGCAATTTCTTATTCCTAAGCTTTCACTAGAAGGAGCTGAA
The DNA here is from genome assembly GCF_028021215.1 of Eschrichtius robustus. Lineage (NCBI taxonomy): Eukaryota > Metazoa > Chordata > Mammalia > Artiodactyla > Eschrichtiidae > Eschrichtius > Eschrichtius robustus. The sequence continues at coordinate 61,314,135 of NC_090832.1, read as the reverse complement.
GGACACTTTCAGGTTGTGTTTCCACATCTCTCAGTGGAAAATGGAATGCCATAGTTCTGAGTTCTGATTTAAGTGACAAGTACAGGAAGGCCTTTAAGCAGGTTATGGATCTACTACACTTGATTATCCAAGTGTAGTACATTTCGAATAGATTTGGAACCCTTGGTTGTGAGGTGCTACCAGCAACATCCGCAAAGGACAGAAGCATGACCTTGGGAAAAGAGCTCCACTGCCTGGCTGCTATGTCCTTGCCATGGGACAGGCCCTAGCAAAATTGAAGAGAATGGCATTTTGGATTCCTCTGGGAGATACTGGAAGTGTCTCTTGCATAGCATTTAAATAGTAGCAAATAGTAGTTAACTACCATTGTATGCTCTGCTGAATATTAAGCTATTGTCTTGCAGCATTTAACCCACTCTTCCATCTTCAGCTTCATATGCGTTCTTTTAAAACTCTTTTGTAAATAATTAGGTTAAGGGATATTATAATGACTTGAAAGTACAATTCTGACAACATAATTTATCTGTTAAAAACCTCTGAACATCCATATCTGAATCATTCTAAATATCCAAACTAAATTTTCACATTGGGGACCTTTAGCTTCTATGCAATATGCAGTATTGCATATATGTATAAATTTTTTAAGCTAGAACTTCAAAACCTGATTTTATTTCCAAATCAGAGATCTCCAACACGAAATTATAAATTGTATTGCATTCAGTATGTTTAAACTTTCAGTTTTATATTTATAATGTTATAATTAATTTCTAATTGATGCATAAATTTATTATTTATTTTTATAAAGTGAGAGTTATAAACATTAACTTTACTAATCATTGTATTCTTTTGTCAGTTTTCTTTGCAAGTTTCTTTAGCTTGCTTATAACTTCCTTTTTTTAAAAAAAAATTCTTCAGTATATTGTTATCCCTAAATGTCCTAAGTATTTTAACTACAAATCTTTTTATGCTCTGATGCTTTACAAGCATATTTTGCTTAAGACAAAAGCTACAAGATATGAATTGGGGTTCATTATTTTTGGTCTTCCTGATTAGGAAAATAGTGACAAGTGAAAGAAAACTCTTGTATTCTGTGAAATTAAAAAGCACTTCATTTTGTTGAAAAAGCAAGTTATGGTAGCTTTAATGGTACATGACAATACGTTTAATTTCCTGGAGGTATTTCCAGGATTCTTTTTAACCCTTTCTTCAAAACAGTCATATTTATTATTTCAGTAAAAGAAAGCAATCACATAGAGGCAAGAGCTCTTGCTCAAAAAATTTGTGTATTTTATACATCCTACTTGTGAAATAGAGTAGGGGAAATATTTACAAGCACCATAAGATAGGAAGCTGAAACTGAAATCATTTCTAAATGAAAATTATGTGACAGTTCATCAGTATTTAATGCTAACATGGGGGTGATGCAGGCATGAAGAATTTAGCAGCTATTTATCATAACCCTGTGTGTGTTTGGTTCTCTGATATACTTTCCTGGAATAGAATGGAGTTTTAAGGGCAACATGAGCCACAGCTTCAGTTTGAGATATTAAGTAAATGGGGATGCCAAAGAGGATTTGTTTTTGTTGTTTGGTGTGTGTGTGTGTGTGTGTGTGTGTGTGTGTGTGCGTGCATGTGTGTTGTTGTTGTTTATCACATTCCTGTTGAAAGCAGCCTGCCACGCCTCGCGCCGGTTAGTTTTTAATCCATGCTCCCACAAGCCATGGCTGGGCTTTTGCACCAGATGCAGGTGTCCCCTTGTGCTGTCAGCCAGGAATGATTAATGAGGATTTGCCCCTACTGAAAGCAGTCTTTGGAGCATTGTTCAGGGCATCTGTGGAACTGTCGGGGGAGACAAGGACACAAGTGAACAACCAATTATTTGGCCATCACTGAGGCAGCATGAAAAAGACATCAAATTGGACAGAAAAGCAATGCTTTTGTTTGGGGATCAAATATTATTTTTTGCGTGTTAATATAGGAATTTTACCTCATTTTAAACAATTTTGGTGAGATCTAGACTTTTAACCAGAAGTAGTTTTTCTTTTTCCTTTAAAGCTAATCCAATTCTTTGAAAGTAGTATAGAAGAAATAAAACATCAACAGATTGATTCCTAAGTGGTTGCCTATTGTATAAAGATATATCGTTTTGCTCGGCTAACACAGAAAACAAGGACTAAGTATCCAGTGGGTAGGAGGGCCCTCCACACAGAATTCTTAATTGCTGGTCACAGTTGACAGGAATTGGGGGTTTTACAAGTGGTCAGAACAGCAAAGACATTGCACTAGAATACTGAAGCAGAAAATGGAAAAAAACAAAAACAGAAAAAACAAAACTGTGAAACATTTCTAAGTCGTTGTACAGCATTTGTGCATTCCCTTCTTTTTCCAGTATGAGATATACACTTACTTAGGAGAAAAGATGTTCAGACTGTTACATTCTTGTGCTAGGTCTGGGACTTAAATAAAAAAATTTTTAAAGGCTAAAAGGGGTTATATATTTTGAGCACAATTCAAATGCGGATTAAGAAGTCCTTTCTTTCAGTAAAGTAGTTTCTTTTATGCTCTGTCCTTTCAGGACTGTTGTCTTTAGGGTATTAAGAATTAAAAGCTAAGCCCTGAAACCACTAAAACCTTCAAGGAGCTGATAATGATGTTTTAATATATAAAAAGTAATGGTCAGTAACAACTGGAATAAATGTGGCCCAGATAACAACAAAAATACCTACTTAACATTTTTTTGCAGGTTAATACTTTTGTATTGTCTTTTTTTTTTTTTTTAATAAAAGGGACTGACTTCAGTCACAGAGTAATTAGAAATCACATCAAGATTAAAACAAGGGCCAACTGAGTATATACAGAACAAATGTCTGAGTAGAGACTGCTTTTACAAGTGATTTCTGGGAAAACGCGTTACTTTGTTGTTAAAAAATTTTTCTCCTGTACCTGCAGTGGTCAAGCTGCTTACTGATTTATATTGATTTGGCCAATTCTAGAATTATATAACTTTTCTACACTTCTCAAGACAATCAGACTCTCCCTTATCTTACTGTTCAAATATAAAAGACAGGGAATACATACTATTGCTCATATTCAAAAATTTGCCCATTTAGATAGATGCATTTCTATTTGAAAGTGGGCAAATGGGCTATGCCCAAATCATGAAAACCATTTAAGGTTATTATGACTAGCAGCTTTGACTTAAAGTAGGCTGAATAGATAAATCCAAACCTAAGGGACACTAATACTGCCTCCTTTCATTATCATGAAAACAGCAGTTTCAAACTGTCTCCCATTTACTACTCATATTAAAATTGGCTTAGTCAGAAAGATAGTGTAACTCAATTATTTTTTATTAATAACCTTATTTTCAAATTTGTTAGCAGATTCCCTGGACTTGTGAGTATGCTTGGGTCTGTTGGCAAGTGATACAATTTCTACAAACGGAGTATTTTTATATAATTTTTTATATGTAAATTCTGCTCCGAGTTTTGAACCTTTTGAAATCATTTTGTTAGAAGAATTGACTGTCAGTATATAGACAGTCTTAGAGATTTATTGTCTCATCTATTTCCGATATTTTTCTTTAGCAACTCTTGTTGACAGTTTTTAGTGCTATCTTGTCACGTATCATTTAGTCATTAAAATAGTTTTAAATGACTTTGAGCCTAAACAGATTCCCAGGGAAGACTACTCATTGCACTTCTATTGTTTGTGAGCCACTGATGATGGTCTTTCAGTATGGGTCTCCAAGCATTTGGTCATTAAGAATAACATGTTGTCCCCTTAGACTGTTTAGGATAAGTATAATTATGGGCAAAGCAAATGCTAACATTGTGTCGTGTCCTACTTCTTACTTCTCTTTACCTTCAGTATCTAATCTTATGTTGGTGTGCCATTATTTTTTTTTTTTTCTGCATGTCATACTCAGTTTCTCTAGCAGTTCTCAATTTTATAAGAGTTTGCAAATTGTTCTTTGACTATTTTCCCTAGTTCCCTTTTGGGTATTGATGTTAAGCTATCATGGGTCAAGCTTTCTTGGATTTTATTTTCATGCTTAAAATAAATAATTACAATTGCCAACATAGGCATTTGGTTATAAGAATCTCAGCTTGGAAGATTCAAGAATTTTTTTAAAAGAAATTCTGAGCAAATTTCTAATTTTAACTCTCAATAGAGATTTGGAAATGTGAGTTTGCAATATTTGTTTAGGCCAGAAGAATCATTTAAAAAACAGTGTTATCAATATTTTTCTTCTCAGATGAGAAGCATTTAGGGTTGCCAGATAAGATACATGAAGCCCAGTTAAATCTGAATTTCAGATAAGTAATGAAATATTTTTAGTATAAGTATTTCCCAAATATTGCATTTAGGATATGCTTATACTAAAAATTAATTCATTATTTATCTGAAATTCAGATTTAAATGTGTCCTTTATTTTTATATTTGCAAAATCAGGCAACCCTTGGTAAAGTCAAAATGTTAAGGAGTGTGTGTCTATAACCTATTTAACAATCTGGAGATCTGGTCTTCTGGGTTCTGCCCTAGCATTTCACATAAAAATGAACCAAGTTTTTTCATCTTCACACTGATAGTAAGCCTCAAACTACTTTACTGAAATGTTGTGAAAATAATTTTAACTTAAACAAATTTACCTTAAACATCTAGAACTTTTTGACAGCAAGTCATATACAAATAAAAGGTAGTGTAATGATACCCTAAAGACCAATTAAAGGTCTTTTGAGACTAGTGAACTCAACCTACTTGAGTTGAGAGAAATGCGGACCTGCCATCTACAAGAGTATGAAATGATTTCCATCATTTATAATGAATTGCATGAGAAAGGAAATAAGTTTGCTCCTGACAGAAAATTGAACTTCCTTAGAGACGGCAAAAGTTGAAAGGAAGTTCTGAAGTTCAATAAAGTTAGGGGGAGAAAGGGGACAGGGAATTGAATGAAAACTGCCTAATTCAAATTTTGTATGGAAAACTCAAATTAGGTAAGAAACTTGTGACTTCAGCCTTTACAACTGATGTCAGAGGAGTTGTCAGAGTCTGGGTGCCTAGCTTTGCCTTAATTGCTTGGTTTAGAAGATATAACTTTAAAACAATGTTTGATGATATAATTGTTTAACTGTTGGGCTCTCACACATGCACCATTTTTTAAATGAAAAAGAGAATGTGAAATTTAGTCTCAAATTATTTTTTTCAAAAATTTCCAGTAGCAAATATAGGTTTATTTGGACCTTTGCCTAACAGTCTCATGGTTACTGTACTAAGGGTTTAAGCTATAATATGCAATTGAGAGTATGCTAGTAGCTGGAATGAGGATTATTTTATTTTAAGGCATAAACAAGGAACTGATTTAATGAGCATATTTTAATATACACCACTGGATAATTCTTTATTATTTTAAAACATAAAACTGCATGGAGCAAACAAACAGCAAAATTTGTTACTTTGTATGTAATAGGCAATCTAATTTATAGCCCTCCAAGAAATAGAAATATTAGAATAATATTCAAGTTTTATATTGCTTTTATTCTTTTATTATATTAATAATATTCTAATATTCAAGTTTTATTTTGCTTTTATTCTTGCATGTGGTAGATACAAGAAGAATAACTTTAAAAGCACTTTGAACTCATTCTCACTTAAGGTTAATTGACATACCTTTATTCAGGTGTTAGCACAAGTATAAAATGAGACATTTTACAAAATTAATCACCATATATTTATCGATTTCCTATATTATATGTGAGGTATTATAAAATAGGATATTAAGATATGTTAGGCTATATGTGTATATAAATAGATATGGGTGTATATATATATATATATATATATATATATATATATATATATGCACATACACTGCCTAACACGGGTTGATCTCTCCCTCTCTCTCTCTCTCTCTCTCTCTATCCATCCAATAAGTACAAAGAAGATACCAGTGAGCACAAGGACACCAAAACTGATTGCCTTCATGAAGAAAATTGTACCCATCAGAGGAAAAATCCCTTGTCTTCCTGACAGTTCACACTCATATGCATTCTCCTTCTTATTCTCTCCCCCCTTCCTTTACTGTTGAACAAATATGATCTCTCCTTTCTGGGCCAATTCCCTGACCAGAATCTTGGATTACTTCTCTTCCTGACTTCTCAGGTCTCTTGCTATAGTGATTATCCCTTCTGTTTCCTGTACCTTCACCCTTTCTCCATCAACTACTTGCCATGGGTACTCAAATATACTCACATCTCTGCTATCTTAAGAAGAACAGTTTGTTCCTAAACTCAGACTCCCCCCTCCAACTTTTGCCCTGCCTCTTCCTATTAAGGGTCACAATTTTTGAAAAAATTGTGTATTTTTCACTTTGTACTTACTCCTCAGTTTATTTCTGTCTTCAAAACTCCAATGGGAAACTGAGTTCAATCAGATCACGAAGAACTTCTTTGGGACTAATTGCAGTGGATATTTCCAACTTTATATTAGTTGGCCTGTGGATGGATTTAGACTTAGTTTACCTTGGCTTTGGAAACACACACCCTATTCCCTTTCTCAGATTATTTTCTTTTATCCAGTCTTTAAATGTTGACATTTCCTAGGATTCTGACTTGGAGACTATTCTTACTACACGTTCTTCCTGGAAATCCTCACCTACTCCTGAGTATTGAAGACCATCTTTAGACTGAGGACTTATATCAGTTTCTCTAGCTCAGACCTCTCTGCTGAGCTCCGTCCCTAGAGACTGAATATTCTTCTAAATATCTTCACTTGATTATCTTTCAGACATCTCAAACTCACCATGTGTGATACATAAGTACTCGAACAGCTTTTTAAACTCACTCTTAGCCCACAGCCTTGGCATCTTCCATTCTACTCTCCACACATTAGCCTTAATAATCAAATGTAAATCAGGCCATATCACTTCTTTGATCTGCCCCATACAAAATCTACCACTGACTTCTGAATCCTAAGAGTAAAGTCCAAACTCTTTATGTTTTTCAGACCCTTTAAGATGTGTTGCCCATTCTTTGTAGGCTTTATCTTTTGCTTTATTTCCCTCACACCCTATGCTACACCTATACTAAATATTTTTTTTTCTGTTCCTCAGGCGCGCTCTACTATTTATCCAGTTGGTTGTCATACTCGCTTAGAACATCCCTCCTTCCTTTTTGTCTTGATCATCCTTTATATTTCATTTCAGTTGAGATATTCCTTCCTCTTTAAAGCTTTTCCTGACTCCCACCCTGCCCCCCACAAAACTGGACTGGACACCCTAGTTCTGTGCTCCCATAGCTGATTATATTTTCTCATCACAGTTCTTGGGGACACTCTGCTATTAAAATTTTCTCACTTGTCTGTATTTCCAATGTAATATAAGTCAGGGGGCACAACTTCTGAAGCATTGGGTATCCAATTGAAATTTTCCCAGAGACCAAAAATAATTTAAAATTCAGTGTAGTTAAGATTACATAATAGTTCTCCGAATTTTCTCGATTAGGTCATTCATTCATGCATTTATTCATAAAAATATTTATTTACAATAGTATAGAGGTGATTAAGAGGGCAGACTAGAGGGCTAGGCTAGATTGATTGGGTTCAAATCCCAGCCCTACCTGTGTGATTTATCGTCAGGTTGCTTAAGCTCAGTTATGCCTCAGTTCCTTATCCACAAATTAAGAATAATAATAATAGGATGTACCTTTTAGGAATATTGTATAATGTTAGTTATTAAATGTAAAGTGCTTAGGATAGTACCTGGCTCACAGTGAGCACTACGCAACTATTATTGAGCTCTGCTAGGTCAAGTGTATATAGTGGTCAAAAACACATAGTATCTGCCATGAAACTTACAGCTAGTGTGGGAGAGAAGAATTTAAGGAAAAAAAGACTAGTTACCTCCTTTTCTGGGAGACTAACATGTTTCTTACCCCAAGTCCATGATATCTGGGGTCTTTTCAAGTACTAAAGTAGAATTTTATAGTTTCACTGGGAATTATTTTGATACACACAATTCATTTAACTCCAGGGTTCTTAGTTTTCACAAATTGCCTCACAGCCACTTCATAGACTCTCTGCCGGATGACGGCCCACTTTAGGGACGTACCTTTCACTTGATCTTTTCCCTGGAAGCAATAGTTAGGCTACTGAGTTTGTCTTCAGCCCAGAGTCACCACCAATCTATCTTGCACCTTTCTGCAAATTATAAAAAAATACTCTCTCTCTAGCTGGAAGAATTAGAAAAAAAGTTGCCATTCTGAGTAAGGACCAGCAGCCTCCTAGCATACAAATTGAGGAGCATGTTAAGAAAAAAATGTTTTCAAGAGGAATACAAGGCAGCTACAAGGAGCAAGAGTGTGAGAAGAGGGAGCAGGATTTCATTCCTACTGTACCCTTTTAACAGGGTGCTATTGCTCAGGGCACAAAATCCCTATCACATGCAGCAGCCCTGCTTCACACTGTGGGCCTGTTTGCTTCCTGGGCTTCGTGTGACCTAAATTTCTCCTTGTCTGCCCAGGGTCAACTCCATCAGCAGCTCATCATGCACTGAGTATTTTCTCAGGTTCCTCCAATACCTTTCTACGTCTCATTTTTTAGGAGCTCTGCCCTGTGCTTTCTAAAGTGACAGCCTTGGTCCGTTTTACTCTGCAGAGTGGCATAGTTATATATTGAAAAGAAGTCTCAAGATCATTTTACATTAGCCTGAGAAAGTAAGTAACTGTACTGTTAAGCATTTAAGACAGAAAAGCATTTTAGTGGTTTGTATTGTTGATAGCATCCAGGAAGAAGTTTACAGCTAGAAGTCTCAGCTGAAGTTTCCAGATTTCTCTGGTGAGCCTTCCTTGAACCTCGCATGCTGAGTAAAGGAAGATGAACTTGGCATATCAATATTGATGGGTAAACACCTGAAAATAATAGGAAATAGTTAAAACAGATATATTCTATATGTTGAGGATGTTATTTGGAAAATAACAGTAAATAGTCCTTTAAAAATCTATTTACTTACAATGTATAAAGTACTTTTATATACTTTATCTTCCTTAATGTTCAAAATAATCCTGTGGGAGAGGCAAATCAAGCATTATTACTGTATAATGCACAGATACTTTTAAAACATCTACATTGGTCCATTAAGTAGAAAATACGAGATTTGGCCTGTCCAAACATTGAATCTCTAGGGAGGGGGACACTAATTCTAACAGAATTTTAATAATTTATTTGTTTTTATTCATCATAAATTACTTTCCTAAAATCTGAATACATGTCCAAAAGACCAAGAACAATTTACATTTGGGTACCCCCCCAAAAGAGATACATTTAAAGCAAAAATAATCATGATATGATAGTATTGCACTTCAAAGCAGTAATATCGTCCCTGTCTTGTCTAGTTATGAATCAGAGCTAATGAGGGATTTGAGTACAGAACTAACACTCAGACTTTAAAAGGATGCTCTGTCATTTTGTTAGCAGCAGCTACTAATGATTTAAGGGTTTCTATTTTGCTGAAAAATGGGATCTGTCCTTTTGGCTTTGAATGAGCATTAGTACCTTACAGGAGATTAGACATTACTATAAGAGGTAATTGCAGCTAATGGCTACATAAGAATTTTCATTGTATACTTTTTTGGGGAAAGTTTCTTAGTGATGATTCAATTCATGCTAAAAGTTGGCAGGGACTCTCAACCAGGTAGGTATTTATACAAGTTTTAAAACAACATTACACTAGAATAGTTCAAACCATACTGTCTTTTCAAGTGCAAAGTGTTTACGTACAGAGAGTGAACATAAAACATTGCTCAGGTTATTCAGTGTTCCGGGGACTCTAAATGTTATGAAAAGTGTTCAGAATGTTCTTTTAGCTTTCATATTTCATTATGAAATGTAAGAAAATATTACCCCAAATGTTGGTAGTTGAGGATTCCTAGCATATAGGGTGACAGTCATACAATTCTGAAAATCATCAGAAATTCTTTTCTGTCTAACTGTGAACACTAACATTCCTCATTATGCTGTTGCCAGAATCATAAATTCGTTGAACCAGAATCAAACAAATTTTAGAAAAAAAAGTATAAATTATGGACAAGCTGAGTAAGTGTGTCCTATTATTCTTATAGGGTTATATTTATAGCTAACTTTCCCTTAGAGCTTTAGCCCTGGTGTAAGACATTTATCTAAAGAATCTTCTGAGCTCCCTTGAAATTTTAGTTAAGAAGTATTGTTGGTGACCTTGCAGAATCTGAGCTCTAAACTCTGAAACGGGTCACACTCTCTCTGAGTCAGAGGCTCAGAAGAACAGTGACTGCTGAGAGGCGGGCCAGGCATTTTCTTCCTCCTCACTGACTCTTAACCTCGTGTCCTCCAGGAGGAGTTCTGAGACCACTGATAGTCATCATAGCTCATGGGTCCAAACCTTCCTACTGCAAGGAATTCTCATTATTTCAAGGGCTTTTTAATCAGTAAACAGTAGAAGACAATTACTGTATAGATCGGTTTAATTAGTTTATTTGATGCCCAGAGCATGTAAATTTGCAACCAGGTTGCTTCTGCTAGCTATAGAATCATAAATTAATGGCAATGTTCTGGACGGGCAAGATGATGCTCTGTGCATGCTAACCTCTCAGAACGATTCTAGTGGGTTAAGAAGAGGATTGGCATCCAAGAGCCTTTTAATAAAACAATTTTCTCACATCTTGGCATATTTTTGGTCATCAACAACCATAACTTATTTTTCCCCCTTTTTTTACTTGCACATTTCTAGTTTTCCATTAAATAACCTCACTTGACAATATTGAGAAAAAGAGCTACCTAAAATCTGTATATTTGTACATTGAATAAAAATTCATTTATTCTCTATGCTGTCTTTATAACCTACAAAACATTCTATGTCAAATTAAAAATAATTTCTGAGGACCAGAGGACCTTGAACTCAAAAAGAAGATGTTTCCATATTTTAAGTAGGCATATTTAATGGCTTTAAATTATGTTTCCAACTTGTTGATCTAGTATGACACTTCACTTTTCTAGTCACCCCCACTTTTTACTTGTTCCCTCTGTCGTGAAGCAAAGATGACACACATTTTCTCCTTCAGAAAATGCAGTTCTTCCAAAAATGCAAATTAGTTTGGGATAAAACAAACAGAAAAGAAACAAGAGGAAACAAAGAAAGAGAATCTTTAAAGCTTTTGACTGGTTGCTTGAGCATTGTTCAACAAGTAGACATAGTCACTTTATTCCCACCATGAATTTTAGAAGTTGTGACAAGAGCCATCCACATTCTTTTGTGTGTGACTAGTGGCACATTTGTGAGATGACCAGCAGGGGTTGGAGCTATGACTGGGAGCAGTTTTCTTTTTGTGAAGTTAATGGGCACATATGGGGATTGAACAAGCTCTAACATTCTTTTGGGCTCCTCCCTCTTCCCTGGCCATGGATTTGAAAGATTGCCATTGAGACTACAATCAGTAATCTTTTCTTTAGGGCTCCTTTCTTTTATATAATGCACTGTCATTTTCTTTTTTTAATTTTTTTGTTTTTTGCATTTTATTTATTTATTTTTTATACAGCAGGTTCTTATTACTTATCTATTTTATACATATTAGTGTATGTATGTCAATCCCAATCTCCCAGTTCATCC